>NC_083693.1:74731480-75031480 GCF_033118175.1 Dama dama
GAGCCATTGCATGGGCCTCTCCAGCATGGAGACCTCAGTGTGATCAGACTCGAGGTGGCTTGATATTTCAGCAAACAAGACAGAGCTGCTTGCCTTTTATGGCCTATTCTCAGAAGTCACATAGTATCAGTTCTTAAAATGCTAAAGCATTCCTGGACGCCCAGATTCAAGTGGAAGGGACGTAGCCCTTTCCTTGTAATGGGAGTCAGAGACTTTGGGGTCATGTTTTCCAGCCACTATAATAGTAACTCTTTGAGTTTATAATCTGACCTAGCATTTTTTGTGTGCCCTTGGACAAGTTTTTTAACTTCTTCATGTCTCATCTATAAAATGAGATTTTACCTCATCTATAAAATGGGATTGGTGGTAGTAATCAGCTCATGGGGCTGTTATAAGGTAACACCTTCCATGCCGTGGCCTGCCCTACCTCTCTGTTCTCATCTCCTGCCTCGTCTCACTCACTGTGTCCATAGACCCGGGGATCTTCTTGCTGTTCTTTGAAGACACCAGGGACACTCCAGCCTCAGTGCCTTGGCGTTGGCTCTTCTCTTTGTCCGAACACTTTTCTTCCAGGTACCCTCATGGCTAATTCTCTCACCTTCTCTTTTCAAGTGTCACCTCAGTGAGGTTTGCTCTAACCATTGATGGCCCTCCCAACCTCCCTAACCCTGATCTAGTGTTTTGTTCCCCCCCATTGCATTGTCACCTTTAGCATAGTATATAGTTTATTTATTTCTTAGGTTTATTGTGTTTTGTCGATACCCTCTGGCATACTGAACACTCTATGAGAGAAGGAATATTTGTTTTGTTTATTGATACTATTTCAAATACCTAGAACATGCTGGTCATTTATTACAGGTGATCAGTAAGTAAATATTGGTTGAATTAGTGATTAAATGGGACAGTATGGGTAAAGCATTTAGAATGGTGCCTGACACATAGTAAGTAATAGATAAATGCTAGCCATCATTAATGCTTGTTTATTGGTGTTTTCATCTCATCTCTATGTTGTCATTTCTTTCATCTCTCATGTCCTGTGTCTTCAGCCTCTTTTTTCTGTAGTTCCAATGAATTCATCATCTTTCTCCTTTTTTAAAACCTCAGATAGCTTTCTTAAAGGGAGGCTTAATGGAAAGAGTCTGGGCTTGGAAGTCAGAGTTAAAGATGGGAGCCTAAGACTGTGGTTGAGGGAGAGATTCTGAAGACACTTCTGAGGTGGAGTGGACCAGATGTGCGGCCAAAACGAAGAAGCAGCAAAATATGAGAGAAATTTGCATTTGGAGTTAGAGGCTTGTGTTTGAACCTGGTCTTCCAATACTAATACAAGTAATTTGACCATGGGCAAGTTAATTACTTGTCTGTGCCTCATTTAAAATTTTTTAATATAATTAAAAACTTTAATTGATATAATTGACATGTAGCATCATATTAGTTTCAGGTGTACAACATAATGATTTGATATTTGTATATGTTGTGAAATGATCACCAAAATGAGTCTAGTTAATATTCATCACCACATATAATTAAGCGTTTTTTTCTGTTCACGAGAATTTTTAAATCTACACTCTTAGCTACTTTCAAATATATAATTTAGTATTATGTATTCAATATAATATAATCAGCATGCTATACATTACATCTTTTTATTTAACAGAAGAGAGTTAACATCATCTATTCAGGGTTGTTGTGACTGAAGAAACTAACCCCAAAAAGTGCTTGGCCCAGTCTGCTCCACATGATGAGGATTCTGAATGTAAATGTCAAAGTCCCTCTTCAGGTAGCTTTTGTAGTGTTATTCTAGAAAGCTGGGTAATCTAAACTTTAGTTCATTATTCAAAGTTACGGACCCACCTTTCTAGTTCTGTTTTTTCTAACTGTTCACCTATTCTCCTTGACTTTTCACCTAGCAGTTTCACACCTGCTGGTTGCCAGGTCTTGTGTTCTAAGAATACAGAGAGAATTCTTACCATCAAGGAGCTCTTAGTCAAGTACTTCAGTGTATGAATTAACTAAAGCAAGGGGATGCAAGACAGAAGTGCCAGCCTAGTCAAGAACAGAAAGAGAAGAAATTTCCAGCAGTCATGATGTCAAGGAATTAAGCCAATTTTTTTTCAGTGTTAGAGGTGTGTGAAAGAATTGTGAGAGGTGAAATTGGCTAGACCATCAGGTTAAGGGATGTCTCTGCCGGCACCCTCCAGGCTTTTTAAGTTTTCCTTGTGCTCATGTCTGGCTTGAAATGGCCTTCATCTTCCTTTAAAACTCTGCTACTTGTCTTTCAAAGACTCCATCCCCATTTTTTCCCTTCATCCTGAACATCTATTTTTCCTTCATCTTGCCCAAACGTGGTCATGTTGTCTGTGTGCTTAGAGCTGCATTGTCCAGCACAGTAGCTACCAGCTATGTGTGGCTACTGAGTCCTTGAAATGTGACTGGTCTGAGTTAAGATGTCTTGTGAATAGAAAGTATATTCCAGATTTTAAAGACAATGTGAAAAAAGGAATGTAGAATCTTACTCTTTTTATATTAGGTGTTGAAATATTTGGGAATATATTTTTAAAAATAAATTAAAAATTGAATAAAATTAACCTATTGCTTTAATAGAAAGATGAAAACTTCACACATTTCTCACAAACCTGTTGGATGGTGCTTGGAGTAGTCACACTTTGATTTTCTCATGGGGCAGGGATTGCCCCTGGTTTCAGTTACTGTTCTCCGTTAGCTCCCCAGCTAAACTGCGTGCATATGTTCTATTTGTTTTATTCCTCTGTAGAACCTGTTATTTAATGAGTACTTAGCATATAATTAACTGGTGAGAAGCTACTGAGTCAGTTTTCTTTAGCTGCAATTTGTGCTTTATTCTTCTGAGGGTAAGTCAAGTAAATTTATTTTTCAGTATGTTTCATTATTACGATGCTTCATCTGCCATACCAGTAATCAGTTCAGTTGAGTCACTAAGTCGTCGTGTTCAACTCTTGTGACCCCATGAACTGCAGCACACCAGGCTTCTCTCTCCATCACCAACTCCCGGAGCGTGCTCAAACTCACGTCCATCGAGTCGGTGATCCCATCCAACCATCTCATCCTCTGTCGTCTCCTTCTCCTCTTGCCTTCAATCTTTCCCAGCACTAGGGTGTTTTCAAATGAGTCCCTTTTCACAATAGGTGGCCAAAGTACTGGAGTTTCAACTCCAGCATCAGTCCTTCCAGTGAATATTCAGGATTGATTTCCTTGAGGATTGACTGGTTTGATCTCCTTGCAGTACAAGGGAGTCTCAAGAGTCTTCTCCAACACCACAGTTCAAAAGCATCAATTCTTTGGTGCTCAGCTTTTTTTATGGTCCAGCTCTCAACATCCATATTGATTACTGAAAAAACCATAGGTTTGACTAGACGGACCTTTGTTGCCAAAGTAATGTCTCTGCTTTTTAATATGCTGTCTAGGTTGGTCATACCTTTTCTTGCAAGGAGCAGGCATCTTAATTTCATGGCTGCAGTCACCATCTGCAGTGATTTTGGAGCCCAAGAAAATAAAGTCTTTGTCACTGTTTTTCCATTGTTTCCCCATCTATTTGCCATGAAGTGATGGGACTGGATGCCATGATCTTTGTTTTTTGAATGTTGAGTTTTCAGCCAGCCTTTTCACTTTCATCAAGAGGCTCTTTGGTTCCTCTTCGCTTTCTGCCGTAAGGGTGGTGTCATCTGCGTATTTGGGGTTATTGATATTTCTCCCAGCAATCTTGAGTCCAGCTTGTGCTTCATCCAGTCCAGCATTTCCATGATGTACTCTGCATATAAGTTAAATAAGCAGGGTGATGGTGTACAGCCTTGTTGAACTCCTTTCCCAATTTGGAACCAGTCCGTTGTTCCGTGTCCGGTTCTAACTGTTGCTTCTTGACCTGCATACAGATTTCTCAGGAGGCAGGTCAGTTGGTCTGGTATTCCCATCTCTTTAAGAATTTTCCAGTTTGTTGTGATCCACACAGTCAAAGACTTTGGCATAGTCAGTAAAGCAGTAGTAGATGTTTTTCTGGAACTCCCTTGCTTTTTCAATGATCCAATGGATGTTGGCAGTTTGATCTCTGGTTCCTCTGCCTTTTCTAAATCCACCTTGAACATCTGGAACTTCTCGGTTCACATACTGTTGAAAGCCTCACTTGGAGAATTTTGAGCATTACTTTGCTAGTGTGTGAGATGAGTGCAATTGGGTGGTAGTTTGAGCATTCTTTGGGATTGCCTTTCTTGGAGGTTGAAATGAAAACTAACCTTTTTAGCCCTGTGGCCACTGCTGAGTTTTTCAAATTTGTTGGCATATTGAGTGCAGCTCTTTCACAGCATCATCTTTTAGGATTTGAAATAGCTCAGCTGCAATTCCATCACCTCCAATAGCTTTGTTCGCAGTGATGCTTCCTAAGGCCTGCTTGACTTCAGACTCCAGGATGTCTGGCTCTAGGTGAGTGATCACACCATTGTGGTTATATGGGTCATTTAAGATCTTTTTTGTGTAGTTCACTTCTGTGTATTCTTGCCACCTTTTTTAAAAAATACTTTCTGCCTCTGTTAGGTCCTGTTAGGTCCTAATACCAGTAATAAGCATTTTATTACAAATGAAACCAAGTTGGCTGATTTTATGCATATGAACAATAATAGTTCCCCTTCCCTATTATTCATATTCTTGGAAACATTTTCATAAACTCAGCTGCAGAAGTCACATTTTGATGAGTGTAAGGCCGTTCTCTTTATTCCTGTTAATCCCTATATATCATGTCCCTTATCTTCCCAAGATGTTAGTGTTCTTATGTGTGTTCTTAAACCTGTATGTTTTGTGCTTTGTGTGAATATTCCAGTCTCATCTATGCATCAAACCTGTTGCCTCTAACTGTAGAATAGCATTTCTGTGGTATGAGTCTGCCACATTTTACCTACTTGCCAGAGGTTAGAGGCAACATAAAAGATACCCTATGGCTTTATAGAATATTGTAATCTTTGTATCTTTATATGTATATGCCTCTCAAACTTTTTATGTTAAATTAAGTTTAGACTTAAAATTGTAAGATTAGTACAGAGTACATATATACTTTTCACTCAGTTTCCCCTGATGTTGAACACATAGATACCAGTGAACCAGTAAAGTTGCTCAGTCGTGTCCGGCTCTTTGCGATCCCATGGACTGTAGCCTACCAGGCTCCTCCATCCATGGGATTTTCCAGACAAAGAGTACTGGAGTCGGTTGCCATTTCCTTCTCCAGGGATCGAACCCAAGTCTCCTGCATTCCAGGCAGATGCTATACTGTCTGAGCCACCAGGGAAGCCCGAACCATGGTACAGGTATGAAAACTAGGGAACTGACACTGTCCAGTACCCTTAACAAGGGCTGCAGAACTTACGTGAATTGTCACCTGCTTTTCTCCAGGGTTCTTTCTCTGTTTCAAGATCCAGTCAAATATCCCACAATTTAAGTTTGTCTAATGTTTTCTCAGAATTAGATTAAGGTTATATCCTTTTGGCAAAAATGCCACAGAAAAGATGCTGTGTTGCTCTTAGTGCATGCTTTTGAGGGTACAGTGTGATGCAGGTATGTCTTGTTACTGGTTTTAACCTTGATCACTTTTTATTTCTGAGCTTTATTTAACTCTTTTTCAAGGCTGACCTGGTAGCCATGAAATATTTGTCCATGTACACTTTAGAGTAAGTTTAAAATTACTCATAAACTACTAGCTGGAAATGTTAATTGAGATTGCCTTGAACTTACAGATAAATTTGGGTAAATTGTATAATATTATCTGTCCAAGACTGTGGAATTCCCATTTTACAGTATATAGGGTATCTTTTATGTCTTTTATTAAAAATTTAAGGCTTTGTCCAGGGAGCTCTTGCATAGTCTTTTAAGTTAATTTCTACCTACTTTTTAGTTTTTATTGCTATTGTGAAGGTTATTTTTTAGTTAAATTTTGTGGTAGGTTACTACTCGTGTAGGGAATGTTTGTTATAGGTTGATCTTGCACCTTGCTAAGCTCTCTCTTGAGTTCCAGTGGTATTTCCATTTCTTTTGGTTTGCAGGTAGTTTATATCATCTACAAATAATGGCATTTTTTCTCTCTTTTTAAGATTCTTTTTTGTTTTTTTCTTTTTAAGATTCTTATAAATTTTTCCTAAAAGTCCTAGCCATGAGCTCCAGTTTTTTGTTAAATAACGATAGTGATAATAGGCAGCTTTGTCTTGTTTCTGATCTTAAGAAAGTGATTCTAAGTTTCTCTGTTTAGGACTTCCCTGGTGGTCCAGTGTTAAGAATCCGCCTGCCAATGCAGGGGGCACGGGTTTGATCCCTGGTCTGGGAAGACTCCACATGCCATGGGGCAGCTAAGCCCATGCACCACAACTGCTGTAGAGTCTGTGCTCCGCAACAAGAGAAGCCACTGCAGTGAGAAGCCCGTGCACCACGACTGGAGGGTAGCCCCAGCTCTCCGCAGTTAGAGATAGCCCACACGCAGCAGTAAAGACCCAGTGCAGCCAAAAAATAAAAAATAAAGTCTCTCTGTTTAGCGTAATATTTGTTAAAGGGTTTTTGGTCTGTGATTTTTGTCAAATTGAGAAAGTTCTATTCTATTCCCAGTTTGCTAAATTTTTTAAAACACAGGTTATTCAGTCTTAACAGGTATTTTTCCTTCAGTGAATGAAATAACTGCTCAGTTGTTTTCAAAAGTAAATTTTGACTTTGTGACTATCTCTAAAGTACAAAATACTTGAGGAACAGGTTTTTACTGTCATAGTTTGGCTTTGTAGACCCCCCCCCCCCCCCCACACACACACACTTTTGTAGATTTTTTCCTCCCACTTTTGAAAATCCTGCCCATGTGTTAACGAGGTGGCTTGTTATTTTAAGGATTAGAAAGGATGTGTGGGCACACACATTTTATAGAAGAGGCCAAGCTCTGTTCAGGAAAAGTTAAGATACAGCATAAAGTTGTTGTAAACATTTAAACCTGATTTCTTAAGTAGGCCCCTCAAATTTCAGGTTGGTGCTTTAGCAGGTAGATCCAAGGGCAAACCTGGAATCATACAGTTTAAAAAATCGTATAGTTAAAAAATTTTTTTAGTGTGCATGTGTCTAAGGTATAGTCTCATTTGTGTCATCATAAGCACAATAATTTATATTCTATGGCTCTTTTTTCTCTAGGTTTCCTTTTTTTTTTTTTTATTAATTTTTATTGGAGTATAGTTGATTTACAACGTTGTGTTAGTTTCTGCTGTCCAGCAGAGTGAATCAGTTATGCGTACATCCGCTCTTTCTTAGATTTTATTCCCATGTAGATGATTACAGAGTTTTGCATAGTTTCCTGGGCGGTACTGTAGGTTCTTACTAGTTACCTGTTCTACTACAGTCGTGTGCATATGTCAGCCCCAGTCTCCCCGTTTGTCCCCCACCCACCTTCTCCCTCTGTAACCATAAGTTTGTTTTCTACGTGTGTGACTCTGTTTCTTTTTGATAAATAGGTTCATTTGTACCATTTCTTTATATTCCACATACAAGTGATAACACATGATAGGTGTCATTCTCTGTCTGACCTACTTCACTCAGTATGACAGTCTCTAGGTCCATTCATGCTGGTGCAGATGGCATTGTTTCATTCCTTTTTTTTTTTTTTTTTTTTTAATGGCTGAGTAATACTGCATTATGGGGCTTCCCAGTTGGCGTGGTGATAAAGAACCAACCTGCCAATGCAGGAGACGCAAGAGACACAGGTTTGATGCCTGGGTTCCATAGAGTAGGAAATGGCAACCTGCTCCAGTATTTTTTTTTTTCTTTGTATTTTATATCGGTGTATAGCTGATAACAACGTTGTGATAGTTTCGGGTGGACAGCAGAGGACTCAGCGATTAATATACATGTATCCATTTCCCCCCCAAACTCCCCTCCCATCTAAGCTGCCACATCACATTGAGCAGAGTTCCCGTTGTGCTACACAGTAAGGCCTTGTTGGTTATCCTTTTTTGTTTTTTTTGAAATTAAATGTCCACTTTTAAATGATGGGTATATCTAAGAAGCCATAACAAGGAAAATTAGAAAATATTTTTAACAGAATAAATATGAGAAGAGAATTTACCAGAATTTGTTGCATGCAGATGAAACTGATTGATGCAGTTAAGTACAACAGGGAATCTTGAATAAGGTATGAAAACAAATAATGGACATTAGCATAAAATTTTGTGAAATTTGAACAAAATCTATACTTTCGTTAATACAGTACCATGTTAATTTCCTGTTTTGTTTCTTTTTAACAACATAGTATTTCTTTGTATTCTCAGAATTGGATTAAAAGTTTTAAACCTCATTCAAATTTTTTTTTAAGTCACTAAGATAATAAACTTTCTAGACTTTTAGTAGTAACTACTTCAGTATTCCTGCTTAGAAAATTCCATGGATAGAGGAGCCTGGAGGGCTACAGTCCATGGGGTTGCACAGAGTCAGACAGATTGAGCGACTGAACACACACCCACTATTCCATTTTATATATATGTTTTGTTGTTGGACATTTAGGTGGCTTCTGTGCTGCAGTGAACATTGGGGTTTTTTGATGATAACCATTCTGATTGGTGTGAGGTGATAGCTTTTTGTAGTTTCTATAGCTCTTCTACATGTAGACACATTTTTAAAGAAGAACTAATATGTATAACAAAATGGAGTGCATTCCTCATTCACTCTTTTTATTGCTTCTTTCTTCAATATTGATATGGCACCTGGGACAGATTAGTAGTGCTTTGGCTAAAAGTAACTAACTTATACCGTGACTTAACCAAGTAAGGGTTTATTTGTCTCACAAAACAAGTCTAGACAGCCTCTAGCTTTGGTTCAGCAATTCAATATTGTTGGAGTTGGTGGTTTTTAAAAATATTTTTATCTTCTCTCTCATGTTTCAGACCTGCAGCTACAGGGTGACTTACAGAGCTGTAGCTCTTGTGGTTTCATTCAAGGCAGCAGAAGGGAGGAAGAGGCCATATTAATTAGAGTACTTGTCTGAGAAACAAAGTTTTTCCAGGACCACCCAGTAGACTTTCACTAATGAGAACTGACCAGAACTAAGCCATGTGCTACCTCCAGCTACAGGGAAGTTTGGGAAAACAAGAATTTCACTGGCCGTGTTTCCTCCCCAAATTCACGTCTGGCTTCTGTTAGATAAGAAGGGAGGTATGAATGTTGAGTAGATACCTACAGTATTTGCTCCATTCCTTAATATTACCTAGCAGCTTAAATATTTTGCATTAAACAGAAACTTTGGTTTGAAAATGAACACTTTATGAATTTGTTAATACTCTTTTATCTTTGCCTTGATTCTGCATAATTTTTAGTAGCACTGCCCATGTTCTAGTTTTCTTGGTGGATAAAGTGGTTCAGCTCAATTCCCTGAGAGAAAGATCTGGACTCTTTTACACTTTAATAAAGATTAAATTAAACAGCTTTGAGTGCCTGTTGGGTTTTTAGTGCTTCCACAAAAAGTGGCTACTATTATGTCACTTTTTGTTGTCACCTTAGGGAGAAAAAAATGTTTGGATAAATTGGCTAATAGTGCAATAATTTAGTTATTTGCTAAAACGCTAGGAAATTTTTTCTTCTTTGGGGCTACTGATGGATGCATGGGGAAGATGGAAGCCAAGTAGAATCAAAAATGCAGTTTAATTTGCTTCTGTTCTGAGAATTTTTTAGTTAAACACCTTAGATTTTAAAATTTAAGGAATTTATCAAACTAAATATTCTGAGTTTAACTCTATTGGAATTTAGCAAACATCAGCTATTTTAATCTGTTATATGAGTTTATACACTTGTGGGACAATACAGTTTTCTTTTTGGGTTTGTGTTATTATTTATTTGCATGAGGGTGTATTACGTAGGCTGGGTTATGCTGTGGTAACATACATGACCAAAATCTTAGTGGCTTAACATTGACTCCATGAAGCCTGATCTTCATTTCCAGGCCATTTGGTCCTATGACCCTCACTTTTTGGACAGTATTCTAAATTCAGGAGAACAGAAGAACACAGGGCTAGAGTCAAGCACTGTCAATAAATACTTCAGCATGAAAATGGCATGTTCACTTTCACTCATATCTCATTGGCCACACTTGGGCAAATGACTGTGGAACCTCAAGTTGAGTGAGTTTGTCTCTCTAGGAAGTGAGTGTAGCATGGTGGGTAAGTGTCTACAGCAAAGTAGCAAGATAGAGGTAGATACAAGCAAAGTACATTGGGAGTCCACAGAAAAGCCAGTTCTGCTGGGATGCAGGGAGAGTCAGGGAAGATTGCTTAAAGATGGTGACAAATGACTCAAGCATACGGGAATGAGTAGGATTTTCTTAGGTTTGAATGGAAGAAAGGGCACTCAGACTGAGGGAGGCTCACGCTAGAGAATGGTGGCTGACACAGCAGCCGAGGAGCAATGGATTAGGTCAGAGGACCTTGCCTTCAGTCAGTGTCCGTGCAGCAACAGTGTACTGCATGGCCACCACAGTGGGCGCTGTTCCGTTCCTGGGAGTATCTGATGATGAACAAAACAGACACATCTCTGTTCTCCTGTAGGGTACATGCTAGTGGATGTAGTCCCAGGGAGTTCGTTTGGGGGGGCAGTTGTTTGTGTTTTGTTTTTTTAATGTTTTGGCCTTGCTTCACACAGCATGTGGGATCTTAGTTCTCTGACCAGGGATGGATCTGGGCCCCCTGCCATGGAAGCGCAGGGTCTTAACCACTGGACCGCCTGAGAAGTCTCAGGATTTATTTTTTTATTATAAGTAGCTTGGAGAGTAAGCAAAGGTATAAACTTCATGCTTATGAATTTTAAGGTTCTTCTAATATTTCTATTTTACATGTAGTAGAAGACAGTTGATTTGTGCAAAAGTTAATATTTTGTCTACTGTGCTGCACTCCAGAAAATTAATTTTATGTAAACTAATAAATGCATGAAGGGTTGAATTTGTGAACATATAAATTAAAAGTGTATGTTTGCATTTAAAAAGCTTTTATAACCAAAATTTTGAATAGTAGTTTAATTTTAATAACTGTTTTCATTGCATAAATAGTAAAACCACTTGACGTACACCTCGTGGTTACAGGGACTTTGTTTTATGTACTGCTGGGTTTCTGTCACTCAGAACAATGCCCAGCTCATAATTATATAAAATCTATTATACATTATCATTCAATAAGTATTTGATTAGAAGAAAGAAATTTGGAAGATAAAAATTTCTTGTAATTTAACCATCTGAATGCTACAGTGATTAGTGTTTTGATATCATTTATTTAGTCATTCCAATATTTATTAAGGCTTCCCTGTGGCTCAGTTGGTAAAGAATCTGCCTGCAGTGCAGGAGACCCAGGTTTGATCCCTGGGTCAGGAAGATCCCCCTGCAGAAGTAGATGGCAAACCTCTCCAGTATCCTTGCCTGGAAAATCACATGGACAGAGAAGCCTGGTGGGCTGCTTTCCATGGAGTCACAAAGAGTTGGGCACGATTGAGCAACTAACACTTTTCACTCTTCAGTGTTTAAGTACCTGTTACATATTTCAACTACTGTTCTAAGATACAGGAATAGGAAATTACTGTCCTTGTTTTTATGAAACTTATGTCTAGTTTGGAAATAAGCATATCTCGAACATGTTTACCAAAATTCTCTTAAAACTGTACTTTGTTGTTGTTCAGTCTCTAACTTGTGTCTGACTCTTTGTGACCCCATGGACTGCAGCATGCCAGGCTTTCCTGTCCTTCACTATCTCCCAGAGTTTTCTGTAAACTCATGTCCATTGAATCGGTGATGCCATCTAACCATCTCATCCTCTCCTGCCCCCTTCTCCTGCTCTCAATCTTTCCCAGAATCAGGGTCTTTTTTTACCAATGAGTCGGCTCTTCACATCAGGTGGCCAAAGCATTGGAGCTTCAGCATCAAGTCCTTCCAGTGAATATTCAGGGTTGATTTCCTTCTAAAAAAACCCATAGCTTTGACTAGACAGACCTTTGTCAGCAAAGTGATGTCTCTGCTTTTTAATGTGCTGTCTAGGTTTGTCATAGCTTTCCTTCCAAGAAGAAGACGTCTTTTAATTTCATGGTTGCAGTCACCATCTGCAGTGATTTTTGGAGCCCAGGAAAGAAAATCTGTTACTGCTTCCACTTTTTTCCCTTCTATTTGCCGTGAAGTGACTGGATGCCATGATCTTTGTATTTTGAATGTTGAGTTTTAAACCAGCTTTTTCACTCCTCTTTCACCCTAATGAAGAGGCTCTTTAGTTCCTCTTGCTTTCTGCCATTAGAGTGATATCATCTGCGTATCTGAGGTTGTTGTTGTTTCTGCCTGCAATCTTGATTCCAACTTATGATTCATCCAGCCTGGCATTTCGCATGATGTACTCTGCATATAAGTTAAATAAGCAGGGTGACAGTATATAGCCTTGACGTACTCCTTGTCGTATTCCTTTCCCAATTTTGAACCAGTCAGTTGTTCCCTGTAAGGTTTTAAATAGCTGTTGCTTCTTGATCTGCATACAGATAGCTTTCTCAGGAGGCAGGTAAGGTAGTCTAGTATTCCCAGCTCTTTAAGAATTTTCCACAGTTTATTGTGATCCACACAGTCAGAAGCTTTAGCCTAGTCAATGAAGCATAATAGGTGTTTTTCTGGGATTCCATTGCTTTTTCTGTGATCCAGCAGATGCTGGCATTTGATCTCTGGTTCCTCTGCCTTTTCTAAATCCAGCTTGTACACCTGGAAGTTCTCGGTTTACATACTGTTGAAGCCTAGCTTGAAGGGTTTTGAGCATTACCTTGCTAGCGTGTGAAATGAGTGCAGTTGTACACAATGTACATTCTTTGGCACTGCCCTTCTTTGGGATTGGAATGAAAACTGACCTTTTCCAGTCCTGTGGCCACTGCTGGGTTTTTCAAATTTGCCAGCGTATTGAGTGCAGCACTTTAACAGCATCATCTTTGAGGATCTTTCAGTAGCTCAGCTAGAATTCCATCACCTCCACTGGCTTTGTTTGTCGTAGTGCTTCCTGAGGCCCATTTAACTTCACACTCCAGGATGTCTGGCTCTAGGTGAGTGATCACACCATCATGGTTAGCCTGGTCATTAAGACCTTTTTTGTACAGTTCTGGGTATTCTTGCCATCTCTTCTAAGTCTCCTGCTTCTGTTAGGTCCTTGCCATTCTGTCCTTTATCGTGCCCATCCTTGCATGAAATGTCCCCTTGATATGTCCAGTTTTCTTGAAGAGATCGCTAGTCTTTCCCATTCCATTGTTTTCCACTACGACTTTGCATTGTTCATTGAAGGTCTTACCTCTCCTTGCTATTCCTTGTTTGTAATGGGCTATTTTCCCAAAATTCTCATTTGAAAATTAGAATCTTTTTGCTACAGGAATAAAGTTGTTTAGATTTGCAACCAGTTTGTAAAAGTCTTTTTAACTTAAAATAGAAGAAAACCTATCTCAAAACTTGGTACAGAAGGGACAAAGATTTACTTAGAGGAATATAAAAATGTAGATGGAAATTAACGTGGACATTCTGAAAAGGATATCTTTTGTGGAATTCAGAGGTTGATGGCACAAATTCTTAAGCTTTCACTGTAAAATATAGGTATGTTTTTGTTTTGTGTTTTTTTTTTTTTTTCATTTTTCCTTGATAAGAATGTGTTACCAAGTGTAGTTTCTTATGTTTATCACCTAGAATCAGGCTTGTTTTGACCTACAGGTAGAGAGAGAACATGAGAAACAAGGGACGTTTTCCTGGACAAAAAGCTAGAAAGGAGAAAGGAATGAAGGTGCTTTAAAGTGTCCTGAGAGGGAGAGGAAGCTGTTAGTGGTCATGAGAGGTAGGCAGTGAGGTGTGGCAGCCTTTGAGCGTGTGTGGGGAGAGAGGACGCACTAGGCAGCTGGTCGCTTTTGCATGCAGAGCTGTCCTCATCAGGCATTTGTAACTCAAGCACCTTTCTATTTAATGTGGTTAAAGGCGTTTATGATTTGTTTTACCTTTTTGGAGTATGTTGAGTACTGTATTCATCTGTTCAACAAATGTTTATCAAGGGCTTTAGAGTCTGGCACACGTCTTAAAAATCATTGTTAGCAGCATAGTTTAGAAAGAAGTTGGGAATCCATATTCTCTTTGGATTTCTCACTAGTGATTTGGTGGTGAATAAATCTCAAGATATCCTCATCTGGTGAATGGTGATGTTACCTGTTCTACCTGTATCATAAGGTGTGTTAAGTAAAATATGTGCTGGTATATTTAATAGCATGTGGGAAAGTTAAGTTCTTTATGGCTGTAAGGCAGTCTTCTTTCTCCTATTTTATGGTATAGCCACATACAGAAAATAATCTCATCTATCTGAACACCCAGTTGAAGCTCAAGACTGGTATTTCTCTTCTCAACATTTTATTTTCCTCATGAGTTTATATCACGTGGGGGCTTCCCTGGTAGCTCAGACGGTAAAGCGTCTGCCTACAATGTGGGAGACCCGGGTTATATCCCTGGGTGGGGAAGATCCCCTGGAGAAGGAAATGGCAACCCACTCCAGTATTCTTACCTGGAAAATGCCATGGACTGAGAAGCCTGAGGGGCTACAGTCCATGGGGTCGCAAAGAGTCGGACACAACTGAGCAACTTCGCTTCTTCACTTTGTATCACGTGGGCAAGTCCCCATAAAGTGCCATATGTATTGGGATTAAAATTAAAGCAGTGATGTTTTGTTCCTTCAACTAGAGACTCTTAAACCTTGTCAACTACTGTGGGTTCCTAATTTCCTACCCTTTGTTGTCTGTTTTATTGTAGCACACATCACATGGAGATGGGCGGCAAGAAGTTACCTCTCGCTCTGGGCGCTCTGGAGCACGGTGTAGAAACTCTATAGCTTCCTGTGCAGATGAACAGCCTCACATTGGAAACTACAGGCTGTTAAAAACTATCGGCAAGGGGAATTTTGCAAAAGTGAAGTTGGCAAGACACATCCTTACAGGCAGAGAGGTAAGTAACAAATTATGTTTGATTTCTGTTGATACACTTTTCTGTTTATTTCCATGTGAGAGAAAGAGGGACACAGTGTATATATTTGGGCTTTCTGTAAGCTAATTAAACATTTTTTAAGAATAGGAAGCTTATATATTAATTATCCTGGGAGTTCTTTTCCTTTCTCATTTCTTTACCTGTTGTAAAGATTACATATTGAGTGTTTGAATGATCTTTGCCTTTATAAAGAGGTAGCATTCTTTTTCAGTGGTAAATGTCTACCACCACAGTAAAAATGTTTAACTTCATTACAAGCTCATGGTACTTGCAAAAATCAAGTGTTGACTGTTTTTATAAATTTATCTTCAAGAAGCTTCTTCATCTCCCCAAACATTTATCTCATAGCTTATGTTTGATAGGTTATTATGTAGAAAGGCACATGCTTTCCTAATTTTTGTTATATTTGCTTTGTGCTCAACCACATTCCATGTTTATCAAAAACACTTCCATTAAACTGCTCCTGAATTAAGCCCCTCCTCACATTGGCTTTGGGCAGCACAGAGCTGTTTTGGTGTCTGGGTTCTGGCTGCACTGGGTCTTGGTGGAGGCGCAGGCCGTTTGCTGGCGTGCAGGCTCTTCAGCTGTGGCGCAGAGGCTGAGTTGCTCTGTGGCACATGGGGTCCTAGTTTCCCAACCAGCAATCAAACTTGTGACCTCTGCATTGAGCAGTGGATTCTTAACCACTGGACCACCAGGAAAGTCCCTGTTCTGCTTTTTTTTTTTTTTTTACATAGTTTCTTGGATTTGGATCTTTGTACCTGCTGTTTCTTGCCTAAAATACACTTCACCCTTTTGTATTGGAATCACTTCTTGGGGAAAGTAGTGATTGACAGACTCCCTTTCCCCGGGCATGGCACTCATGATAAAAATCATGATACTTTCCCCCTAGATAGCATTTACCATTACGGTTATGTAAGTAATATGTTTTACTATTATAATTACAGTTATGTTGCAAATTGCTTATTTATCTGTCTTTCCGCTCTAATCTATAGGGAAGATGTCAGCACAACCATATTTGGCACATATTAGGTACTCGTTGTGTCTGACTCTTTTGACTCCATGGACTGTAACGCCCAGGCTCCTCTGTCCATGGGGTTTTCCAGGCAGTGGGTTTTCCTGGAGTGGATTGCTTTTTCCTTCTCCAGGGAATCTTCCCAGACCAGGGATCAAACCTGCATCACCTGCATTGACAGATGGATTCTTTACCACTGAGCCACCAGGGAAGCCTTAGTAAATTTTTTTAAAAAACTTTATTTTGTATTGGTATATAGGCGATTAACAAGTAGTGTTGTGATAGTTTCAGGTGGACAGCGAAGGGACTCAGCCATACATATCCATGTATCCATTCTCCCCCTGTACTTAATAAATATTTACTGAATGAACTTAATGTTACTTTTGAAGGAAACTGTAAAGAAATGATTCCCGTGTGGCAGAGGCTCCTGATACGTGTGCCAAGGCAGTGTTAAGATGTCCTGAGGCCTGCAGTCCACTGTGCAAGGGCCTTCTGGAGCGGGACCCACCCTGGGTTTGCTACAATTTGCCCTACAAATATTCTAACTTCCTCTGTGTTCTGAGACCTGAAGAAGGTTGTGCATCATTGGTCTATTCTAACGGGAGTCTTAAGTAAAGACTGTAACTGAAAATTTGCCTCTTCACGTTTCATCTCAATTTTAGTGACAGTTCCCTGGTTAAGACTCCGTAGGGATGCCGGGACTGCTTTTGGAATCAGTAAATAGCATGAGTTGATGGAGCTTTGTTTGCTGCCCTAGATCCAAACCTTTTGAAATAAGGAACAGAACCTCTGAGTTTTATTTACCCCAACCAGTTTTAGGTGGTTACTTGGCCAGTTTCCTTATATAGATAGAGATGGTGGGTTAAAAGAGGAGTGAGACAGATAGATCTTTTCCCCTTTAACATAACATATGTGTGCTGCAGTTAGACTTACGATGTTTACATCTAGTATGTTCTCTCCAGAAATGCTTGAATTTGACTAGATAGTGGCTAACTTAAAACACTTTTTTTTTGAGGTCTGAAAAAATTGATTTTACTTTTTTCCCCCCATATTGTAGGTCTTACCCAGAATCATGTAAAATATAAACGTTATAGAAATTCATTATGTAGAAAATAAAATTCCTGAAACTTTCTCCCAGAGGATCACTTTCAGCAGTTTGGTATACATTACCACAGTTTTTTATATACACAGTAACTTTTTGTTTATTTTAACAAGAAAGGACATAATGGTAGTTTTCCCTAGCAAGTGGTCGATCACGTCTTGGTCATGTCTGGATGTTGGTGCTTCTAGATCTGACGCACTCTGTTTAATGGGATGTTGCCTCTTCTGGTGTGTGCTGGCGCCATGGTTTACCTGTATTGATGGGCCTTGAGTGGCTTCTGATTTCTTTGCTATTACAAACATCTGCACTAAATGTCCTTACACATAACTTTCTGTCCTTTATTAAGAGTGTTTCTGTAGGATAAATTCCTAGATGTCTGGAAATCCTGGGTCAGAGGGAATGTGAGACTGTAGTTTGTTGCTGTTCAGGCGGTAAGTCGTGTCTGACTCTTTGCAGCCCCATGGACTGCAGCATGCCAGGCTTCTCTGTCCTCCACTGACTCACAGTTTGCTCAGGTTCATGTCCATTGAATTAGTGGTGCTGTCTAACCGTCTTATCCTCTGCCACCTCCTTCTCCTTTTGCCTTCAGTCTTTGCCAGCATCACGGTCTTTTCCAGTGAGTCAGCTCTTGGCATCAAGTGGCCAAAGTATTGAAGCTTCACCATCACTATCATTCATCAGTTAATGAATATTCAGGGTTGATTTCTTTTAGGAGTGATTGATTTGTCTCCTTGAAGTCCAAGGGACTCTCAAGAGTCTTCTCCAACACCACAGTTCAGAAGCATCGATTCTTTGGCGCGCAGCCTTTATGGTCCAGCTCTCACATCTGTACATGACTACGGGAAAAATCAGCTTTAACTATATGGACCTTTTGTTAGCAAAGTGATGTTTCTGCATTTTAATACTGTAATAGGTACTGCTAAATTGGTTTTGAGAGAATGTGTACTGTTTTATTAGCCTACCAAAATGAATGAGAGTGCCTATTTTTCTACACCCTTGGTAACACTATAGATAATTTTTGTCTATCAGATAAAAAAATGATATTTTTTAAAAGAGATTGCTTTTTCATGATAGCTACTTAGATTGATGATATTTTCATATCTTGGTGTTATTTATATTTTCTTTTTAAAATAAGCTTCCTGCTGTATATACTTTATCTGTGTTTCTTTTCTCTTTTAATCTTAGTGATGTAAACCTTTTATGTGTTTTTAGACATTGGTCTGATCTGTCTGGGTTTCATGTCTTGGTGAGAACAGTTTACTTTTTTCCCAGATTGTAAACATTCTGCTTTTTTCTTTAAATACTGCTGTGACTGGTATTTGAATGTTTAGTTGTGACTTTCTGTGTATTTTGGAGGATTAGTGTGAGGTTTAGAGTCTTAACTTTTTCTCCCCTATTTATGTGCATTACTATTTTCCCAGGGTCATCAGTTCTTTCCCCCGATTGTTAAATTCCCTTCTGTTTCTCTGATTTAATTCATTTAGCTTTATACCCAGTCATGGTGTTCTTATTATTGCAGCTTTTGATTGATTTGTTGGAGTAGGTTAAAGTCCCCTGCTGATTATTCTTATTTCTTAAGAGTTTCATTGATCTTCTCACCATTTACTCTATCAGATGAATTTTTATTTCATTCCACTTTTTTTGGCGGGGGTGGGGGGGGGGTAGCACACCATGTGGCATAAGGGATCTTAGTTCCCCACTAGGGATTGAATCTGCACCCTGCATTGGGAATGTGATGGAGTCTTAACCACTGGCCCACCAAAGAATTCCTTGTACAGGTCTTTATGTGAGCATAAATGTTAATTTCTTTAGGATAATTAATCCAGGAGTGGGATTGCTGGGTCATATGGTAAAAAACTGGTTTTTTTAGACAGTTGATTTTATTATAGGTTTATTATAGTATATATTATATTACAGGTTTATTATAATATTCCTCATAGATCAAAAGAAACCTAAAAACTGTAGTTATTGTATTTTTATCACTTGGTACTGTTGTCCGGTCAGCCCATTGAAAATGAAAGTTTTTCCATCAGCATTCTCTTGCCCTTTTATGGAAAGGTGATGTGTCTTTCCTATTGAGGTACTAAGACCTCTAAAGAAAACCCGGAGTGCTCCAGGAGGTGATTTTGGTAATTCATAGACTTAATTCATTCAGTCAGTAGATGATAAAGAGTTATTATATGGTATGTTAAGAGACATCAAACCAGTCAATCCTAAAGGAAATCAATCTTGAATATTCTTTGGAAAGACTGATGCTGAAGCTCCAATACTTTGGCCACCTGATGCAAAGAGCTGACTTATTAGAAAAGACCCCGATGCTGGGAAAAGATTGAAGACAGGAGGAGAAGGGGATTACAGAGAATGAGATGGTTGGATGGCATCGCCAACTCAATGGACATGAGTTTGAGCAAGTCTGGGAGATGGTGGAGGACAAGGGAGCCTGGCGTGCTGCAGTTCATGGGGTCTTTAGTTCCCTGACCAGGGGTTGAACTAGTACCCCCCTGCAGTGAAAGTGTGGATTCCTAACCACTGGACTACCAGGGAATTCCTTGGAGTTCTAATTAATCAGAGATTGGAAGCCTTGAAAAGGGCCTTGATTTATATGATTTTTTATTGTGCCATACGGCTTGTAGGATCTTAGTTCTGTGACCAGGGATTGAACCTGGGCCCTGGCAGTGAAAGTGCTGAGACCTAACTACTGGACCACCAATGAATTCTCAAGAGCCTTGATTTTTTAAAGTTTTTGTGTTTGTTTTCTATCTGTTTCTGTTTTGCTTTCTGGGAGATGTCTGCATCTTCCAGTCTTTCTCTGAAATGGGTATGAGTTCCTGTGGGTGTCCTCCTCCTCCCCCCAGCTCGCTCTTGTTCTCTGGTTATTTGTCTTTATAGTGTCCAGTTCTGGTATCAGTACTGTTTCTTCTGTTAAATCCCTGAGGATGGTATAAAGCATTATTATTTTTGTTGCTCTTGTTCCCTACATTGTTTCTCTTTTTGCTGGGATTCTTTCTGGGTGTCTTTCTTAAGAGACTTCATTTGGAATCTGGTAAGTCTTGGTTGTCTGTCTGTCTTAGGTGGAACCTTAAGAAGCTGATCCGAAGCTGGGTTCCCAAGCATAGAATATGTTTGACCACTTTCATTCGGGAGTTGTCCAGTGCTGTTGTTGGAGGACCCAGGTGTCTCTGCCATCTCTTCTCTGGGACCCTTCTGTTCTCTCGATTAAGGACCCTCTGCTCCGCTTGGGAGGCTCAGTGGTCTGGCCCCTCCTCAGTGGCAGTCTGACACCCGATCCCCCTTTTCCTCTCCAGGCCTCACTCTTGCCCTCTCCTGGCTGTGACTCAGTCCAGAGCCTCTTTTCTGGAATCGGTTGGGCTGAGGAGCAGCAGCATTCTTTATGCAGACTTTTGACTTTGAAATTAGCCCAGCAGCTCCTGTCACCTGGAACCTCCATTCCAAGCTGTGGTGGGAATCACATTGTTTCTGGTTATAGTGTTCCTCCACCCTCTCTCCTTCAGAAAGTTACTGAAATATATTTCCCACTGTTGTCTTCTCAAGTTGTTACTGCACTTATGTGATTGTATGCTTTTACTGTCAGCCTGTGTCCTCTCTCCTACACTAGAGGAGGAACCAGAGAGGAGCGAGAGGAAAAAAGATTGCAGTCTTGAACCTCATTTGTCCTCGGCCTATTTTTCAACATACTTTTGGCCCTGATTTTGTATGCTGATTTTTTTCCCTTCAGAATTTTATCCTTAACAATTTTCCCCAATGTGCATAATCATAAATTGTAGGTTTCAGTCGTTATATGCAGTTTCATTGATTTGAATAGTAGTTTTCAAATTTTTTAATCTCACAATTCCATTAAACTTTTTAAATTGAGGACTCAAAACAAGTTTTTGTTTATATGAGTT
Organism: Dama dama; assembly: GCF_033118175.1. Lineage (NCBI taxonomy): Eukaryota > Metazoa > Chordata > Mammalia > Artiodactyla > Cervidae > Dama > Dama dama. The sequence goes on from NC_083693.1 coordinate 74,752,534, forward strand.
ACATTTGTTGCTGTTTACTGTTTTAGAAGTTAACATAAGAAACTTTAAATATATATTAATTTATTAAAAATAATAGACCTTTTACTTGTTCATATAAACAACATATTTTTATGTAAAATGACTTATTTTCCAAAACAAATTACAAAGAAGAATGACATTATAGTCATTCTTATAGTTTTATATTATAGTCATTCTTTTAGTTTTCATTTTTTGCAGTTCACTTTAATATCTCATTTAATAGAAGGTAGCTGTATTTTTTCACTCCAGTACTCTTGCCTGGAAAATCCCATGGACGGAGGAGCCTGGTAGGCTGCAGTCCATGGGGTCGCTAGGAGTCGGACACGACTGAACTACTTCACTTTCACTTTTTACTTTCATGCATTGGGGAAGGAAATGGCAAACCATTCCAGTATTCTTGCCTGGAGAATCCCAGGGACGGGGGCTACCGTCTATGCGGTTGCACAGAGTCGGACACGACTGAAGTGACTTAGCAGCAGCAGCAGCTATATTTTTATGTCTCTTCTGCATTCAGACAATTTTGGTATGTGGTTCTGGTTGAAGTGCATGAAGAAAATCTGGCCACACTCAGATAAGCAGCAAACAAAGAAAGGAGGACTTCATTATCTGTCTCAGGTGGTTCCAGGTATTACCCTTTGCTGCTCTGTTAAAACTCAGTAAGTAGTTGTTACTGGGATGGGGGCAGTGATTAATAGAATGTTTCTTCAAAACAGCTGTTGACACACAAAAAGAATATTTTGAACAGTTTGCTTTTATTGGAAATAATAGTAGCAGATTTGGAGATAAGCGAGCAGAATGGTAAAAGATAGCATTAGTAGTCTAATATAACTAAAAAGCATAAAGATGATAGTGGTTTATTATGGAATATTTAATGTGCAGAGAAAGAAAAAAACTTCACATAAACCTAGTTCCTACAAATTAAAAAGCACTTAATTACATAATTGTGACACTTTTTTATTGTGATAAAATATACATGACATAAAACTTAGCATTTTAGCCATTTTTAAGTATGCAGCTCAGTGGCATTAAGTACATTTATATTGTTTGCAACCATCACCACTGTCCATCTTCAGCATAGACCCACTAGTCAATCTCATTATTTGCAAATTCCATATTTGCAAATGTACATACTCTCCAAAATTTGTTTGCAATCCCTAAATCAATACCAGCAGTGCTTTTGCAGTCTTTTTTGGCCATGCATAGAGCAGTGAAAAGTTTGAATTGCTTTATGTGTGTTTCCTCTGCTGAGGTCCAACAGGTAACACTTGGCCTTCTTTCAGCTTTCATACTATAAACAAATGCCTGTTTTGTGGTTATTTAGTCCATATTTTCCACATTTTTTGTGCATTTTGATGGTGATTTTGCTATTTAAAATGACCCCCACCTGTAGGGCTGAGGTAACTAGCCAATGTTTCTAAGGGCAGAGGCTGTGAGTGCCTTATAGAGAAAATATATTTGTTAGATAAGCTTCATTCAGGCATGAGTTAGCTAGTGCTATTCAGTGTTAATAAATCAATAACATACAGTAAATGAGATGTCCTTAAGCAGAAACATAAAACAAGGTTATGTATGGGTCAGTTGATGAAAATGTTATGACCAGGGGCTCACAGGAACCTCTTTTCTCCTAGAAACAGTGGTTCAGTATCCACTAATTCAGTGTTTACAGTGAATTTATAGAATGGAATTACCATGAATAATGTGAATCAGCTGTCTTTTTTTTGAAATAAGAGGAGGCTTAATTGTTACCGATGTTTTCTTGTGACAGCAGATCCATGGAAAGGAATATTAGGAAAAATTGAAGGCAGGAGGAGAAGGGGACAACAGGATGAGATGGTTGGATGGCATCACCGACTCCATGGACATGAGTTTGAGTAAACTCCAGGAGTTGGTGATGGACAGGGAGGCCTGGTGTGCTGCAGTTCCATGGGGTCGCAAAGAGTCGGATGTGACTGAACTGAACTCAAGTGTCTTAGTCTTGAAAACATTTTCAAGAGTGGAGGAATCAGAAGCACACTGAGAGCTCTTTACATGAGGTGTGTGGACTTGGCTGGCTTAGCTTCATGGTGGCTGGGATGAAAGTTGGCCTTTCATTGGGACCTTCATTTACACAGCATTGCTTTGTTTTCTCTCGTCAATGAAGTTTTTCCTGGGTTGTATCTTTCCTTGAGCACACTCTAGGCTTGTGTGTGCCCTGCTGTGTGTGCCTCTTGATTTCTGTCTCCCAGAAATTGCTTCAGGTCTCTTGTTTGCTGCTGCTACTTCTCCCATTCTCTTTGCTTTTTTTTTTTTTTTTAATCGTTTTGTTTTTATTGTTTAATTGGACTGTCAGATGGGAGAAGAGAGAATGCACATGATTAGTGCGCCATCTTTAACTGAAAGTACTCACTATGGGTACGAAAGAGTCTTTTAATCAAACGGGGGTCTCCTGCTTGCAGGTGGATTCTTTACCAACTGAGCTATCAGGGAAGCCCTTTAGTTATTTTTATTCAAGTTAATTATATATTATACAGTTTAAAGAATCAGTGCTTGTTTTTTTTTTTTAATGTTCCTTGGCCCTGCCCCAATTCCCTAATCTCCTCTAAGATGGCCACTTTCAGCCTTTTAAACTGATCTTTAGGTTTTATTCTTAATTATTTTTCAATTTTAGGCATCATTAACTATTGACTTTTCAACTGTAGTTTTTTAGTCATCACTGACTTTAAAAAAATTAACTCCATATTGAAATATAGTAAAAAAAAAAAATTAAAAAAAAAAAAATATAGTGCACACATCCAGAAAAAAATTAAGTGTTTGTAAAACCATGACCCAGAGCAAAAATACACCATGATCAGAACCCCAGAAGTCTCCCTTCCACCTCCTTCTAATCATTTCACTTTCTTCCCCCTGAGATAACCACTATAATGACTTCTAAAACCCCACAGATTATTCTGTTGTTTTCCTCTTAAAACTATGGGTCGTACAGTGTTTATTAATTTGTGTGCGTCTTTTACCCTGCCTTGTGCTCGTGACATTCACTCATTGTGTTGTGTGCTGTTAGGGTTTACTTTGGAGTTGATAGGCTTGTTCTCCATTGCTGTGGACTGAATTGAGTCCCCCAGAATTCAGATGTAAAAGCTTGTTTGGAGATAGAGCCTTTGTGGAAATAATTAGATTAAATTAGGTCATAAGGGTAGGCACCTGATCTGATAGGATTAGTGTGCTTATAAGAGACACCAGAGAGCTTGCTTGCTTTTTCCGCCTTGTAAGGACACAGTGAGAAGGTGAGCACATGCTCGCCAAGAGGATCTGCCTGTGCTGGCACCCCGATCTCTGACATCCAGCTTCCCAAACTGTGAGAAAATAAATTTCTGCTCTTTAAGCCACCCTGTCTGTGGTATTTTTGCTGTGACAGCCTGAGCTGACTAATATGCCATTCTTCTGGATTGCTGTGTTCTTTTAAAGGACTTGGGAGTCTTTTTTCCCCTGCTCTTCTAGTAGTTGTAATGCTTTAACGCCCGTCGGGAGCAGGGTATAAGGCTCTTTTGGTCAGTAGTTAATTGACAGGAACTGGAAGATAAGGATTATTCTCCAGTGGGTGTTTGCCACAGGTTTGTTGGACTCTCTTGATTTGAGGAATGTTGAGGGAAGCCTTTCTTACATGTGAGCTCTCTTTTTTTCCTATTTTGTAATTTTCCACTTTGCTTCAGGCATCAGGGGAACACATGGAATTTCCCGGAACTTTAAACAAGTGGCAGGGACACTTCTGTTTCCTTGCCTAGTGAACCCCCGTGGCTTTTGTTGTGCAGGCGTGCGCTCACCTGCAAGCACACCCGTACACACACACCCTCTACAACCTCGGGAATGACTGAGTGGTCTGTTGGGTCCGCATCTTTCTCAGGTGCCTAGTGATGCCCCACAGTTGCCTCGAGGTCGGAGCTCTTCTCCTGGCTCCAGCTCTGGGCCTAAGTTATTTTGGTAGTTGAGTCATCCCAGCAGGGAACTGGAAGGAAGAAGGGATTAGGAGCTTCCCCTTCAGCTTTCATTGCCACACATACATACATCGTGTTAAATGAGGACACTTGCTTTTGATAGAGCCTCTCTTCCACAGTGAGATTTAGCTGAATGCAATGTATTTTGAACTGTTTTTGCTTTAGATACTATTTGAACAGCTGCTGCTGCTAAGTCGCTTCAGTCGTGTCCAACTCTGTGTGACACTATGGACAGCAGCCCACCAGGCTCCTCTGTCCAGGGGAGTCTCCAGGCAAGAATACTGGAGTGGTTTGCCATTTCCTTCTCCCATTTGAACAACAGTACTTGAAAATGTATACTAACAGAATCAGAATGGAATCTCTAGAAGGTAGATACTGAGCAGAGGCAGAAGAAATGAGAAACAAGGGGCCTCTGAGGAGAATAGAAATTGAACTGGAAAGACAGCATTTATGGTGGATTTGGACCTGAGAAGAAGGAAGAAAGCAGGATTGCGGCCAGAACAGTGTTATTGAAGGGGTTTCTTTGGGAATGGGCAGATCCAAGTATACCACATAAAATTACTTATGAAAGTAAAGTTTGTGGGGTTTTTTGGCCACGCCACATGGCATGTGGGATGTTATTTCCCCTACCAGGAATCGAACCCATGCCCCTGCAGTGGAAGTGCAGAGTCTTAGCCACTGGACTGTTGAGGAAGTGCCTTGACTTTAAAATAATGTAATTTTAAAACCACACTGATGTTTGCTAAAATATCAGAAACCCTGTTCTTCACTGTTCTGTCTCCATCTGTGATGTGTCTGTGGTTACTGATGCGAGTGTTCAAGGCCCCGGGTCACCACAGTAAGCATTGACTGCTTCCTGTGTACAGGTTGTGTGCTGGGGCTATAATAGGATGTTCTTTCCCCAGCTGAGGTACACTCAAGGTGGTCATCGTTTGCATACGTCAGAAGCCAGTATTTCCTTTTGCTTTATTTAGTTTCCATCAAGTAGCTTCCATCAAGACTTAAATTTTCCAAATACAAAATTAGAATTTTGGCTTTGCTTTTCCAGTCGTGTGCACTCATTAACTCTCCCCTCCTCCACCAATTCTGATTTTTTTTCCTCCCAGGCAGGGGTAAAGGGGTGATGGGTTTCTTCCACTCCAGGGTCAGACTCACTGGATGCCTTTCTTTAGCTCATTAGGAGGCAAACAGATTCCTAGCAAGTAATCAAATATATGGGCAAATGAAGGCTTTAAACCAAGTTAAGCAGTTTTTTTAAAAAGCATTAATTTGAGTAGTACAGGGTTTTTTGAAGTAGGAATGTGGACCCCTGTAGGTGTTCTGAGATCCTTTTAATGGGGGTCTGCAAAATCAAAACTGTTTTGGTAATACCGTTAAGACATTATTTGCTTCTTTCATTCTTTTCCACAAGTGTAAAGTAGAATTTTCCAGAAGCGGTGTGACATGTGATATAATAACCGATTGACTACAGGAGGACATGTGAGAATTTTGGTAAAATGTTATTTATATTAACATGCAGTAGACTTTTTCAGTTTTTTATTGTGATAACGTGCACATAGTATAAAATGTATTAACTATTTTAAAATGTGTATTTCAGTCGTATTAAATACATCCATAATGTTGTGCAGCCATCACCACCATTCATCTCCTGAACTCTTTATCTTGTGAAACTGAAGCTATATCCATTTAATTCGCCATTCCCTCTTCTCCCCAGCCCCTGGCAACCAATGTTCTGCTTTCTATCTCTATGCTTTTGAATATTCTAGGAACCTCATATGAGTGAAAGTATACAGTATTTGTCTTTTTGCTGTTGATGTTGTTTAGTTGCTAAGTTGTGTCCGACTCTTTGCTACCCCATGGACTGTAGCCCACCAGGCTCCTCTGTCCATGGAATTTCCCAAGCAAGAATACTGGAGTGGATTGCCAATTCTTTCTCCAGGGGATCTTCCTGATCCAGGGATCGAACACACATCTCCTGCGGCTCCTGCATTGCAGGATTCTTTACTGCTGAGCCAGCGAGGAAGCCCAAATATTGATAGATACAACCTGTATTTGGTTCAGCATAATCTTTAAGAATATAAAAGGGATCAAAAAGTGCAAGAACTGCTGACAAAGAATCTTTCATTCTTTGTTCTGAGGGACACGTGGTAGGAACACAGCCTTGTTGGTTTGGGGTGAGATCATTTGTTGTTCTGGACCTCAGGTGTAAAGCTAGGTTAATTATGTATGTTCCCTGGTTCATGGTACAGACTCTATTCGCCTGTGTCCCCTTCTGTCCCCTGTCGTCACCCCACCCCCCCTTCTTGCTGTCTGTAGTCCCTAGTTTTGGATATCCATTGTTGCTCAGTCACTAAGTCATGTCTAACTCTTTGCGATCCCATGGACTTGAGCTTGCCAGGCTTCCATGTCCTTCACTGTCACCCGGATTTAGCTCAACTCATGTCTATAGAGTCCGCGATGCCATCTAACCATTTCATCCTCTGCCACCCACTTCTCATCCTGCCCTCCTCAGTCTTTGCCAATATGAGGTTCTTTTGGAATGAGTCAGTTCTTTGCATCAGGTGGGCAAAGTATTGGAGCTTCAGCATCCGTTGTTCCAATGAATATTCAGGGTTGATTTCCTGTAGGATTGACTGGTTTGATCTCTTTGCTGTTCAAGAAACTCTCAAGAGTCTTCTCCAGCACCATAGTTCGAGAGCACCAGGTCTTTGGCGCTGAGCCCTCTTTATGGTCCAGTTCTCACGTCCCTCCATGACTGCTGGAAAACCACAGTTTTGACGATATGGACTTTTGTTGGTAAAGTGATGTCTCTACTTTTTAAAATGCTGTCCAGGTTTGTCATTGCTTTTTTTCCAGGGAGCAAGCGTCTTTTAGTTTCATGACTGCAGTCACCATCCACAATGATTTTAGAGCCCAGGAAAAGAAAATCTGTCACTGTTTCTACTTTTCCCATCTGTTGGTAATGAAGTGATGCCATGATCTTAGCTTTTCGAATATTGAGTTTTAAGCCAGATTTTTCACTCTCCTCTTTCATCTTCATCAGGAGGCTCCTCTTCACTTTCTGCCATTAGAATGGTATCATTTGCATTTCTGAGGTTGTTGATACTTCTGGCAGTCTTGATTCCAGCTTGTGATTGAGCCATCCCAGCATTTTGCATGGTGTACTCTGCATATAAGTTAAATAAGCAGGGTGACAGTATATAGGTTGGACATAATCCTTTCCCAAATTTGAACCAGTTTATTGTTCCATGTTCCATTCTGTTGCCTCTTGACTTGCATACAGGTTCCTCAGGAGGCAGGTGACATGGTCTGGTTTTCCCATCTCTTTAAGAATTTTCCAGTTTGTTGGGATCCACAGTAAAAGGCTTTGGTGTAGTCAGTAAAGCAGAAGTAGATGTTTTTCTGGAACTCTCTTGCTTTTTCTGTGAGCCAACGGATGTTGGCAATTTAATCTCTGGTTCCTCTGCCTTTTCTAAATCCACCTTGAACATCTGAAAGTTCTTGGTTCACATACTGTTGAAGCCTCACTTGGACAATTTTGAGCATTACTTTGCTAGCATGTGAGATGAGTGCAGCTGTGTGGCAGTTTGAACATTCTTTGCATTGCCTTTCTTTTGGATTGGAATGAAAACTGACCTTTTCTAGTCCCATGGCCACTGCTGAGTTTTCCAAATGTGCTGGCATATTGAGTGCAGCACTTTAATGGTATCATGTTTTAGGGTTTGAAATAGCTCAGCTGGAATTTGATTTGGATCCCAAATGAGATAAAAATGATGAATAATATTTTCATTATATAATCTCTCCCCTTGTGGCGTGGTTTCTGGGAGTTTTTTTCCCCCTTGTCTGTTTAAATGTAAAATGTTGTACCCATATTTGTATGAAGCCCCTCTTGTCAATTATAAAATATTTATAAAATGTTAAATAATTGTAACTAGTTGAGTTTTAAGTTTTTAAGGTTTGTTTAAGTGCTTGTTTTTCAACAGTGTCTCCTGTCTGGGTGTTCACAAAACTGTTACCAGTTAATCTGTGATTACCAAATTCTTGGGCTTCCCTGATAGCTCAGTTGGTAAAGAATCTGCCTGCAATGCAGGAGACCCTGGTTGGATTCTTGGGTCAGGAAGATCCGCTAGAGAAGGGATAGGCTACCCACTCCAGTGTTCTTGGACTTCCCTTGTAGGTCAGCTGGTAGAGAATTTGCCTGCAATGCAGGAGACCTGGGCTCGATCCCTGGTTTGGGAAGATCACCTGGAGAAGGGAAAGGCTACCCACTCCAGTATTCTGGCCTGGAGAATTCCATGGACTGTATAGTCCATGTGGTCTCACAGAGTTGGACATGAATGAGTGACTTTCACACCAAATTATTAAAATCTATAAATATTAATTTATTTTTTTCTAGGTTGCAATAAAAATAATTGACAAAACTCAGTTGAATCCAACAAGTCTACAAAAGGTAAGATTGGTCCAACAGACGGTATTTTTTTTAAAAATGATTTTCAGTGCTAATTGCCATCTAATTTGTCCATTAATTACCTGTACTGTAATTTTTATTGTGTTTAGTACACAGTAAAGCTTCCTCTTCCTCAGATGAATACTACTTAAATGTAATATTGTTTAAATGCAGTATTGTTCGATTTTTTTCCTTCCTTTCCAGTTGAAGATAATGATTTTTAAAATGTACTTAATAGCACAAACTGAAGGCTGTACTTTCAAATTGGATATTCTAAATATTGAATAGAATTATAAAAAGACAGAAAAACATATTTTCATGTAATTAGTCTTATGCAGAGTTATACATCTTTTACAGCTAATACTGTGATCTTTTTTCAAGTCAGCAGTTTAGCTTTATTAAACTATCACTATATGTCTACTTAAGGAGTGATGATTAATTCATATGGAAGGAAAAAAGTAAAACTGAACTGATAGTTGAAAACATGTTTGTAATACACTGCTGCCATTTGTATTATCTGGTGTGCTCAGAGCTTCTCAACGTGCTGCATGTTAAAATCACCTGGGCCTCTTTTCAAGGTCCTCATGGCCCTTGGGAAGATGTCCTTGCTCAGGCAGGGCCTGGTCACAGGTATTTCACTGGTGCATCAGTGAGTGATTAGCACTCTTCATGAAAACATCCCTCTAGTCCTTTTTAGTTTTGCAAAGCCTTTATGCATTCTTCATTAGATTTCTAGACTTGGCCTGTGGTAGCTGGAAGGTACGGAGACCTAGAAATAAGAACAGGAAGTCCTCTGCCACTTAACTGAATGTCTCACTTGACCTTGAGCTAGTCACTTAACTTTCTGACATTGGGTTTCTCATCTTTAAAAACAGAGACAATTTCACTAAGTGAAGTAAGTCAGACAAAGACAAGTACCATATGATCTCACTTATATGTGGAATCTAAAAAACAAAACAAACAAAACAGAAACAGACTTACAGAGAGCAAAACTGTTGGTTGCCAGAGGAGAATTGAGTGAAATAGGTAAGGAAGACTTAAGTGGTAAAAACTTCTAGTTACGAAGTAAACAAGTCACGGGGATATAACGTATAGCTTAAGGAATGAAGTCAATAATGTGGTGATAATTTTACATGGTGACAGGTGGTTATTGGACTTACAATGGTAATCATTTCATAATGTATTTGATTGTCAGGTCACTATGTTGTATACCTGAAGCAAGCATAATATTGTATGTCAACTAAACTTCAGTTGAAAATAATAAAAAATAATCAAATGGAGATTTAATCTTTTCATGATGGATTATATCCATGAAATAACACATATAAAAGAGTTTTGTATACTGCAAAGCAATGTGTAAGGTATTTTAAGCGTAATGCCTTATGTACATTTCTAATGTAGTTCCAATGGTTATTTTCCATTTACATCATGATTTTGAAATCCTGTCCTTGAGGGGTGGGGTAGAGGTTGAGGTGGGAAGTGAGGTAGATTTTATCTTGCACTGAAAATGTTATTTAAACAAGTGGTTCTGCAGGACATAGTGGCCTTTAAGGATTTTCAGGGTGGCCCTGGAAGGATCCAGAAATTCTAGTCCTTTGTTCTGAAGATGAAATTATATCCCTTTCCTTAAACTTTCATTTCTTCATGCACCTAGGGACTTGGTGCTAATTATTAGGTAAGGGGTTATAAAAACTTGGTGTTCAGAACTAAAATTAGTGTGTAAAGAAGTTTGCTGAGGATTCTAATGATGTTACAAATCTTCCATTGTTCAAGTGTACTTGTAAATAGCTGGAATTCTAGCATTTTTCTAGGAAGAATTTTATCATAGTATTGAGTTGATTGCAATTTTTGTTTCATGCTTGATTGCTTTTTTCATTATTTTTGGTCATAGTTTTTAATTGCCACTATTCTTTTTTATTATTACAAATTACAGTTTGTCTTATCACTGTCAATTCAGTACATGATAGGTTGTCTGGCTAGCTTGATAGTGAGATTATTCAGATTTGTTCAGCATTAATTTTGGCACATAAACAATAGGTATGACTTTTAAGATTTGTTTGGTATGGTACAAGTATGAACCAGCCACAGAAGATTTATACTAAAGGAAGATCCATCCAAGTTAAATAATCTGAAAAGTGTAATGTTTTCAGTTTTAGGGCATTGTTTTAAACTGTAAATCATGTGTTCATATTCTTTTCTTATAAATTAAAAGCATTCTATAAATATTTCCTTCAGAATTCTTTTTCGCTGAGTTCCTTTTCCATGGAAAAGTGGCAGCAGGGTGGTATATGTACCTGGCATCTTACGCCCCTGGAATAGTGCTTCTTGCTTCTGGTTTTCTTCCTCAGCGTCACTTAAGTTGTTACCACACCTGCGTCAGCAACAGAGCTCTTATATTGTGATCTTAAACTCTGGAACTTCGTGTACAGCTTTAGGAGCTAACATTTACATTAAGGAGCATTCTGTCAACAGTATGTAATCTTTTTGTACTGCCACTGCCAAAAGTATGTGGACTGGTTCATTCAGGCAGTGTTTGAACATCAGTGTTAAGATAGTTTAAAAGTGTTCGCAGTATCCTGGCTTACACATAGATCATGTCTGATAAATGCAGATAAGCAAACCTGAGGTGATTGCCTATTTGTAAACTGACATTATTTTCACTGACAAGTTCCTCATTTTTCCTTTTAATTTTTCTAGCCACTGAGTGAATAAATGTTAGATTCTAATCAGATATATCTTTCTCCATGGTTTTTTTTGGTACTACTTAATTTCTGAGTAACTATCCCTGAGACATTTTTCTGTTTATAAATGTCTTTTAGGTCAGCCTTTAAAGAAATGTGTAATGAAAAAAAAGAAAAGAAAAGAAATGTGTAACGTTGTGTACCTATAATGCTGTTGAAAACAACAGGAGTTTTAAAAATGTTAGTCTTCTTCCTGGTTTTATAAAGTCATTTTTAGCTTTGATTTGGTTACATGCAAATGGTCTTGCAGCCTTGTTTTGTTTTGTGTGTCATAAAGAAGCAAGTTATGGCTTTATTAAGACATGCCAGTACACTAAGTGTGACCCACCTGAAGTTATTTTCTTTTCTAATCTTGGAGTAGTACTAACATAAAGAGAAGGGAGTATAGAGTCATGGGTGGGAAAATGGTGAAGCCAGGCTACATGGATTCAAGTTTAGGCTTCAACCTAGCCTAACTTTGTGACACGTCACCTCCCTGGATCTTCATTTCCCTGCTTTTAAAATGGAAATAATAACATTATTTCTAGGGCTGTGGTGAGAATTAAATAACTTAACATTTAAAAGCCCTTAGAAGAGCTGAGTGTAGTTCCTGGCATATGCTAAGGACTGAGTGTTATTGTGTATCCTGCTGAATATTGATTTTGAGGTAGAGTAGAAGATTTTCTTTGGTTTTTTGTTTTTGGAGTGTAGTTGATTTACAGTGTTATTTTAGTGGCAGTGTACAGCAAAGTGAATCAGTTATACATATATATGTATCTATTTTTTCTCTCTTTTTTTAATTCTTTTCCCAGAGATATTTCTGTTTGTTTCTTTAATTTTACCCTTACAGGAAGTAAGTAAAGCTTAAGAATTGAATTGTGGGTTCTGACTTGGGTCTCATAGGACCTATTTGCTGTAGACTACTTCTGATAATGTCTTAAATGTGCGTGTTTAGTATAAAGTACTGTAGTAGTTTGCTCAAGGTGTTATAATAAAATACTGTAGACTGGGTGGCTCTATTTCACAAATTGTGTTTATTTCACACAGTTCTAGAGGCTGGGAAGTCCAAAATCAGGGTTGCTGGCATGGTCGGGTTCTGGTGAGAGCTTTCTTTTTGGATTGCAGAGAGCTGCCATCTCACTGTGTCTTCACAGCAAAGTGGGGGGAAGGTGTGTGAGCACGTGTGCATGCTCTCTGATGTCTCTGCTTAAAAGGGCACTAATCCCATCATAAGGAAACACCCTCATGACCTCATCTAAACCGACTTAATTCCTGGATGCCCCATCTCCACATATCACATTGTGGAACAGTTTCATGAGGTAAGCTCTGTTATTCAGGAGAGAGAGGCCAGGAGGTAAAGTAACCTGCCGAGTCCCCTAACTGATAGATGTGCGAGCAGTCATTTCATGATGGGTGTAGTCAGTGTGGAGTTGAACGTTAGTGGACTCTAAGTGAAAGCATGTTTAGCTCAGTTTAGATAACAGAGCACTTGGTGTAGGCAGTGTCCTCGGGTCCCTCATTGGACAGGATTTCATTGTCGTTAGATGCTAGAGTTCCTGTGTCCCCACATACAGAGGCTTTTTCACACTAACTAGCCTGATGGATATCTTTTCCTCTTCATACTCTGTTAGGTGAGTATTACTAACATCTTGACTTTCCATTGAGGAGACAAACTGAAAAGTTAATATAGTAAGCTCTCCAGTTCGTAGGTGATGGAGCAAAGATGTAAATCTTAGTCCAACTCCAGAGCATGGACTCATTGCATTTCCTTACGCTACCCTTCTGTGATTAAATTTCCCTCGTTGTGGTGGGAACTAACCTGAGATTTCTCTCTGTAGTGGTGGTGAAGAAGTTAGTTAATAATTTCAATTTTGAAGAAATATTTCAAGTACGTGAGAAAAGAAAGCCTTGTTCCCCACCTCCCCTTTCGAACTTTGCATAACTCATGTCTTAATGCAAATTTGTTTAATCACTCTTTCATTTAACACGCACTTCTAGTAAATACCTGCTGTGTGCCAGGCACTGTTCTAAGTACTGAGGATAAACACTGAAACCAAATGAAGTTCTGGCTTTCATGGAATTGACGTCATACTAGGGGAGTAGCAGTGAGCAGATACGTGGTGTGATGTCATGTCAGTCCCATAGAGAAAAACAGAACAAGATACAGGAACTGTGTTTTCCAGTTTTTTGTATTCTTGATGCTCTGGCTGATCTGGGAGAGAGTACTCCCAGAATTTGCCAGCTCCTGGAAGTAGAAAACTGCTCCCCTCTGAGGATTGTTCAGGTGCAGACCAAGCAGTGCAGAGCCCATGCTCTGACCATGTCCTTTGCTTGTTCTTAAACTCCAGGAGGCAGCTATTTCTCTGCGCTGCAGGTACTGGGCACCTAACAACTATACTTACACCTGAGATCTGCTGATATTATCCAAAGGAACCAGTCCTCAGCCTGCTCGCCCTGCCTGGACTTGCCTTTCCTGTGGAAACCAGGATAAAAACTTGCCCATGCTTTCCCCTTGCTCTTTCTGCCTCCTGACCCATCCTGGTGCTCCCTCACAAGGCCCTGTGTGCCCCTTTTTTGGGAACTCTAAGTAACCATCCTTTTAGTGGTAGTCTTCTCCTAACCTCTTGACTCACCATACCTGAATAATAACTTATGTTTTAAAATACAGGGTGAGAAGATAGTGTTGTGAGGAATGTGTAGGGGTGTCCTCTTAGTAATTCATTTAAGAAACTTTATTGTTCTTCTGAACCAAGCCTTGTGATGATAAGTCAGACAAGTGCTGTGAACTCTGGGTGAACCCATATGGTTTGCAGTAAAATTTTACCTAGGCCTTGAGGATCTAAATGTTTTTCAGTAAGTCATGAAGCATGCAAAGACATTTTCAGTCCTCCTTGCAGTGCTGACATGGAGGTCCTCATTGCGCATTCTTGGAGAATTGCACAGACAATGTGAGGAGCAGCAGCAGCAGCGGGCTGCAGAGGCCTGCAAGTTTGCAGGGCCATGTAAGGCCCTGAGCCAGAGCCCGTATTAGGCTGAACTGGGAGCCTCAAACGCCCCGGCTCTTTAAGGAACAGTCATCTGTGTATAATAAATTTTTCAGTGGTTCCCTAACCTTCCCCTGGGTTCTTCTGACTGAGATTGTGTTGTTTTAGAAATAGTCTTGGGACTTACCTGGTGGTCCAGTGGTTAAGGATCCACCTTGCAATACAGGGGATGCGGGTTCGATCCCTGGTCAGAGAACTAAGACCCCACATGCTGCGGAGCAACTAAACCTACATCCCACAACTACTGAGCTTAGAGTGCCACAACTAGAAAGCCCACGCGCCACAACAAAAGATCCTGCATGCCACAGCTAAGACTCGATATGGCCAAATGAAATTTTTTTAAAAACAACAGTCTTCTTGATCGCCTTACATCAATATAAGCAGTCCACCATCTGTTTCTTAAACTGGTACCGTTTAGTTAAAAACAGGTACTGTGTAAATTAATGAAATAATTGACTTTTTTTTCCTAGTGTATGTTTGTGACAGCTGGTTAGCTAGCATTAGAGTTTCCGTGGTGGCTCACTGGTGGAGAATCTGCCCGCAGTGCAGGAGACCTGGGTTGGGAAGATCCCCTGGAGCAGAGCATGGCATCCCGTTGCAGTATTCTTGCCTGAAGAATCCCATAGATAGAGGACCCTGGCAGGCTGCAGTCCGTAGGATTGCAAAGAGTCAGACATGACTGAAGCAAGTGAGTTAGCACTTAGCCAGCTTTAAACACACAGAGAGATGGAGGCATTCTTCTTCCTGTGCCTCTCTGTTCCAGTGTTGATGACTTCAGTTATTGACCGAATTTTTTTCTTTTCTAGTTAAACATCTGTCATCTAGAAACATGTATGTTCTCTGTTCCTTCATGTGGAGCTGTGGTGAATATGGCAATCCAAAAAGAAAAAAGCCCAAACCCTACTAATGCAATATAATCACCTATTTTGAGTCTTATTGGTCCCATCTGCAGAATAAACACTGAGCTTCTTGGGCCAACTACAGGACTTGCCCTCAACACAGGGCTAGTTTATTCCATATCTGTATTTGATTTTTTTTTCTTATCTGAATTTATCTGATTTTTGCTGAAAGCCATTTAATTGGTTTCCTTCTATAATTCCAGTCTGCCAGGGGTAGTTTGGAAAAATGAGTGTTTTGTATTACCTGTCACTTCTAATCTGGTGCTCTGCACTTTGGACAAGGATGTCTTTGTCCAATTAAAGATCTGACAGGGCAGAGACAGAGCCCTCAATGGAGAATCCATGTTATAGTTGATCTTGCTAACCCAGGAAAACATTTTTTTCAGTAAGATTCAAGCACCATTCTTAAATCCAGACTGTTAGAAAAGGAAATCCCTCTGTTTAAAAAGTATTAATCAAAATTACAGAAGAAAAAGAAGAATGAACCTTAAATTCAAATATGCGCAAATTATGAGAATTCCCTGGTGTTCCTTTGGTTAGAACCCTGCCCTTCCACTGCAGGGGGCATGGGTTCAGTCCCTGGTCAGGGAACTGAGATCCTGAGTAACAGCACGGTTCAGTTCAGTCACTCAGTTGTGTCTGACTCTTTGTGACCTCATGGACTGCAGCACGCCAGGCTTCCCTGTCTATCGCCAACTCCTGGAGCTTGCTCAAACTCATAATCCATCAAGTCGGTGATGGCATCCAACCATCTCATCCTCTGTCCCCTTCTCCTGCCTTCAATCTTCCCCAGCATCAGGGTCTTTTCCAGTGAGTCAGTTCTTCGCATCAGGTGGCCGAAGTATTGAAGCTTCAGCTTCAGCATCAGCCCTTCCAATGAATAATAGGACTGACTGGTTTGATCTCCTAAGTCCAAGGGACTCTCAAGAATCTTCAACACCACAGTTCAAAAGCAGCAGTTCCTCAGTGTTCAGCTTTCTTTATGACAGCACAGTGCAACCAAAAAAAAGAAAGTATGTGTAAGATACATACCAGTTTACTGAATGATTATTGACCTATTGACTATGGATTCCTTTTATCAGGGTCTTTCTGGGAAATTCTGCTTACACCCACTCAAGTCTGTTGTCTTAAGTCGATGTTTGTTTTTTTTTTTTTGAAGCCACTGTAATGCTTAGAGGTCTGTAAGTGACCTTTTCTTGGCATCCCAGGAAATCTTAGTTGTGGGACAAACCAAAGAACTGTATATTTGGAAGCAGAGAGAACCTGTTCATGCTTTTCATATGATCTACAATGTAATTTACTTTTACTGTTAACCACACTAGGTTATTTGGAGTACCTTTGCTTCAGTCTCCTTAGGCCAATCTTTTTTAACCCTTGCTGTGCATTAGAATCATCTCTCGTGGAAGTCTCTGGCTCAGCGGGTAAAGAATCTGCCTGCCATGCAGGAGACACAGGAGATGTGGTTTCGACCCCTGTGTCGGAAAGATCCCCTGGAGGAGGGCATGGCGACCCACTTGAGTGTTCTTGCCTGGAAAATCCCATGGATAGAGTAGCCTGGCGGGCTACAGTCTATCGGGTCACAACGAGTCTGACATGACTGGGTGACTAAACACACAGTGGAGTTTAAAAAAAAAAAAGTCCATGTTTTCTTCAGAATACTCCACCCCCTGGAGGTGCCGACTGGTTGGGTCTAGGGTGAGGCAGAGGGATCCGGGTGCTCATCTCAGATGAGAATGGATCCCGGACTTCTTTTGCTTCCCTGCAGGGTTCTTAATTTCTCTCCTCTTTCTGAGGGTGCCCTTTGTTAACGGTGACCCCTTCCTCTTGTGGGCTGGTGCCACTACCACTGCTGACTATCTCCTCCCTCTCAGACTCTTCCTAACCAAATTTCTGGATTTCTTTACTTTTCCTTGCCCATCTGGTGAAGCACAGGTCATTTTTGGAATCTTTTTCATCAAGCAGCTCTGTTCATCTTTTTCCTTTGTTAATAGCTTCCTCTTTCCATATTGACTTGTAAGAGGCTAAGTAGCTCAGGCCACTAACAAAAAGAGTTGTTAGAGTCCTGGGTTTTTTTAAATTCATTTTTAAAAATTGGAGTATAGTTACTTATATAAGTTAAAGGTGTACAATATAGTGATACACAGTTTTTAAAGTTTATACTTCCTTCATAGTTATTATAAAATGTTGGTTATATTCCTGTGTTGTAAAATAATCCTTGTAGCTTATTTCATACCTAATAGTTTGTACCTCTTACTTCGCTCCCCCATAATGCCCCTCCCCACTCCCTTCCCCCCATGGGTAACCACTAGTTTGTATCAGTGAGTCTGCTTCTGTTATATTCACAGTTTGTTGTATTTTTAAGAGTCCACATTTGAGTGATATACAATATTTATCTTTGACTTTTTTTACTTAGCATAATGCCCTCCAGGTCCATTCACGTTACTGTGATGGCAGAGTTTCATTCATTTTTATGGCTTGAGTAATATTTTATATATACACACATACCACATCGTTATCCATTCATCTGTTGATGGACATTTGGGTTGCCCCTATATCTTGACAGATGTAAATAATGCTGTTGTGAACATTGGAGTGCCTGTATCTGTTTGAATTAGTGTTTTGGGGTTTTTTTGAATACTCACCCAGTGATGGAATTATTTGTATATAGTTCTGTTTTTAGTTTTTGAGAAGCTCCGTAGTTTTCCATAATGGCTGTACCAATTTACATTCCCATCAATAGTGTGTGAAGGTTCTCTTTTCTCCACATGCCGACCAATATTGATCTTTGTGTTGTTTTTGATAGTAACCATTCTGACAGATGTGAGGTAATATTCATTGTGGTTTTGATTTGCATTTCCCTGATGATAAGTGATATTGAGCATCTTTTCATGTGCCTTTTGGCCGTCTGCATTTCCTCTTTGGGAAAATATCTATTCAGTTCCTCTGCCCATTTTTTAATTGAGTTGTGTTTTTTTGATGTTGTGTAATATGTGCTGTTCATATGTATTGAATATTAGTTCTTTATTGGTCATATCATCAGCAAATATTTTCTCCCATTCAGTAGGTTGCCTTTTCATTTCGTCAGTAGTTGCCTTTGCTGTGTAAAAGCTTTTAGGTTTAATTAGGTCCCATTTGTTTATTTTTGCTTTTGTTTCCTTTACTTTAGGAGAAGTTCCAAAAAATATTGCTGTGATTTATGTTAGAATGTTCTGCCTGTATTTTTCTCTAGGATGTTTATAGTATCCAGTCTTACATTTAGGTCTTTAATCCATTTTGAATTTATTTTTGTATATAGTGTTAGAGAATGTTCTAATTTCATTCTTGTACCTGTAGCTGTCCAGTTTTCCCAGCACTAATTATCAGAGAGACTGCCTTTTCTCTGTTGTGTATTCTTGCCTATAAGTGTGTGGGTTTCTTTTTGGGCCGATGCGATACTGCTTTAATTGGTGTAGCTTTGTAACATAGTCTGAAGTCAAGGATGCCTCCAACTCTCTTCTTTCTCAAGATTGCTTTGGCTATATGAGCTCTTTTGTATTTCTATGCAGGTTTTAAAATTATTTTTTCTATTCTTTGAAAAACACCATTGGTATTTTAATAAAGATTTCATTTGAATCTGTAGATTGCCTTGGTCAGTATGGACATTTTAACAATATTGATTCCTTAGAGCACTCCATCTGAAAGCAGCAGAATACACATTCTCTTCAAATATACATAGAACATTTTCCAGAATAGATCACATGCTGGGCAACAAAACAAGCCTTGGCAAATTCAGGAAAAGGTAAACCATATCAGATGTCTTTTCTGACTACAACACTGTGAGACTAGAAGTCAAGTATAAGAACAAAAAAACTACAAAAAACACAAAACACGTGGAGGCTGAACAACGTGGATCACTAAACCAGTGGGTCTCTGAAGAAATCAGGAAATAAAAAAAATACCTAGAGCCCTGACTGTTACTTACAATCCAGGGTCTGCATTCGGATCTGTGTGGTGAATCAGGTACAGGGTACAGACTTTTACAGCAGGATACAGGAAACAAGCTCTAATACAGACCCTTCACCTTGTGCACTTAAAATACTGAGAATTAAAATGCATGTGTATTGTTAGATTTCAAAAGTGATAATAAAAGTGAAGGAAAATATAGCTTCAATATTGCTGCTGCTTTAGAGGGAAAATTTCAATTTATTGCCTGACTTATTTTCACTTTGGGTAGGAGGTTTAGAGTAGATTTTGAATTAAGGATATTAGAATTTATTTTTAATTGTACCAGTGGTTCACTGTGCTATTTAGAAAAGTCACTGAAAAACCAAGTATGTTAGCACGTTATTGACTGGGGATGTACTAAATATGTCTTTTGTTGCCTGAAGGTTATTGACCGGAGACATATCAGTACGTTTTTAGAGAATGATAAGTTAGCATCACCGTGAGACGTTGTTAGAGCTTAAAATTATCAGGGGTTCACTATACAACTTAACGATTGTCGTTGTCATTCACATTTTGCTCTGTTAGGTTTTTTTTCAACCAAAGTATTTATTATAAACAGGAAATTTCCCAAAATGATGCATCATGATATTTTGAGTGTAGAAGAATTTTTCAGTGAGTTTTATGCAGATACTTTCTCTGATTTTCCGAGCAACATGTATACTAGTGTCTCAGAAGATGGTAGTTCTTCAGAACATAGTTATGATTCAGACAGTGTGAACGTTATACCAACAAAAAGAAAAACCTTAGTGATTGATTCTGATCCAGAAAGTGAAAATGAAACTCATGGTGCTGGAGAATGCTCCTTTGCTTCAGCAAAAGAGTACAGAAGATATTTCACAGAAATTAGAAGACTTAACAGGTGTGTCAGGTATAACTACTGAATGTAGTAACCTGCAGTGCTAGTGAAATAACAATTAATTTTTAGCCAACCAAAATAAAACTCACCAGCCATATGCATTAGTTTCTACAAAAATCCCCCGGTCAGTAATGAGTTAAAGGGGTCAGACTTGGAGCCCAGCCTGGAGAAAATCAATTTGCAAAAAAATTGAAAATAGGTTTTAAAAGTAGACCTTTGGGAAAGAATCCTGGCAATAACAGCCAGAATCACAGCTGCATGTTGCTTACTGTGTGCCAGGCACTGTTCCAAGATCTCTGCCTGTCAGATCCTTTATCCTGGGAGTACCAGAGGCCCAGGAGGTCCAGCCACCTTGGTTCAGTGAGTGAGTGAGTGGCAGAGGCCCAGGGGGGGCCAGGTAGTGTGCTCCGGAGGTCAGAGTCTTAATGACCATGAACGGTCTGCATCATTCATTGCCTGTTGTCATAGCAGCCCTGTGACATTATTTTTATCTGTAGTTTACAAATGAGCAGTTCAAGTAATGTCACATCCTTGTCAAGTTTTCGTCTGATTTTTCAGTTCTTGCCCATCTGGTAGATATAAAACTATGTCACTGTGGTTTTAATTTGTATCTCCATGATTACTGATGCGTATTACATCTTTCATATTTGTATTGGCTTTTGTTCTGTCAATTGCCTGTTGAAGTCTTTTGTTCAGTTTGTATTGAATTGTTTTTCTTAATCATTTTAGAGATTGTATATTCTGTATACTAACATGTGACATGTAGCTTCTTCTGTTTGATGGTATATGTTTTCATTCTCTGGATGTTGTCTTTTGATGAACAGGAGAGATTCTTAATTTTAGCATACCTGAATTTATCAATCTTTTCTTTTATGGTTTGTACCTTTTATGTCTTTAACAAATTCTTCCCTGCCTGGGGCCATAAAGATAGTTTTCTCTATTGTCTTTAAGTTTTATAATCTTTAATCTACCTTGAAGTTGTGCATATTGTGAAATAGGAATCTTAATTTCATGTTTTTTTCATGTGTTACATCTTACTGTCTAGGCTCTCCTTTTTCCACTGATCTGCAGTACAGTCTCCATTCATGCCTGTACACACACACACACATGCACACACACACACACACTTTGTTCTTCGAAGTGTTTTTTCTGGTTCATTGCACAATTGCTATTGTAAAGACAGTTATTTTACATTTATTTTCACATTTAAATTTTTTATTTTCAGTAGTAAAAGGGCAGATGATAAATAGAATCCCAAAATACGTGACAGGTAAAATCTGAGCTAAAATTAGAAGCACAAGAGTGACAAAGGAGGCTTCCTCTCTCAGTCTGTGTGTGGCATGTTAAGTAGAGGAAGAAAGATACAGGTCTTTATATAGAGCTCCTCCACTAGCCCATATTACAGACTTGCACATTTTTAATTTAAATTATTTGGCCACACCTTGTGGCATGCGGGATCATAGTTCCCTGACCAGAGATGGAACTTGTGCCCCATGCAGTGGAAGCAGAGAGCCTTAACCAATTGACCACCAGGGAAGTCCCACAAATTTGTGAATTTTTTTTTTAAAAGCATCCCTTTCTTAGGATACATTACTGCTATGTGCCAGGAAATTATTGTGATAACTATTCAAAACTATGACGACTGCAAGCAAAATGATTTCCTCAGGATTGGGCACTTGTGCAGCTAGCTATAAGCAGTGGTCCAGTTAATACAATTAATAAATCTAACTAAGAGATATTTCCAGGTTACATTTTCTGAACAAGCAGTAAAAACAGAAACAAAGAAAAAGTACCAATGTAAGGAACTTAAGGCACTCACAGAACTCATGGGGTCTAAGAGAAAATGCAAATCAAAATTGCACTGTATCTAGAAAGTTACACTGTGTATCAGAACATATAGAATACTGCTTTTGTTGTTCATGAAAATTTGAAACCTTATACTATTAACAAAAAATGACAGTACATTAAATATTTAGTAAGTTAGAAGAACGAACAGAATAAATCTCAGGAACTAAGAATAATGTAAGGAACTAATAATGGACTTCCCAGGTGGCACAGTGGTTGAGAATCCGCCTGCCAGTGCAGGAAAACACAGAGAGTCCTGAGTTTGATTCCTGGGTTGGGCTAATCCCCTGGAGAAGGGAATGGCAATCTGCTCCAGTATTCTTTTTTTTTTTTTGCCCCAGTATTCTTGCTTGGAAAATTCAATGGACATAGGAGCCTGGCAGTCTACAGTTCATGGGGTCGCAAAGAGTCAGACACGACTCAATACCTGGAGTTCACTGTGGCTCAGATCATGAAGTCCTTATTTCAAAATTCAGGCTTAAATTAAAGAAAGTAGGGGAAATCACTAGGCTATTCAGATATGACCTAAATCAAATCCCTTAAGATTATATAGTGGAGGTGACGAATAAATGCAAGGGATTAGATCTGGTAGCTAGAATGCCTGATCTTCATGGACGGAGGGTTGAAACATTGTATAGGAGGCGGTCACCAAAACCGTCCTGAAGAGAAAGAAATGCAAGAATGCAAAGTGATTGTGTGAGAAGGCCTTACAGATAGCTGAGAAAGGAAGAGAAGCGGAAGACATAGAAGAAAGGGAAAATATACCCAACTAGATGCAGAGTTCCAGAGAATAGCAAGGAGAGATAAGAAGGCCTTCTTCAGTGAAGAATGCAGAAGTAGAGGAAAAGAGTAGAATGGGAAAGACTAGAGATCTCTTCAAGGAAATTGGAGGGACTTCCTTGGTGGTCCAGGGGTTAAGAATCTGCCTTGCAATGCAGGGGATGTGGGTTCAGTCCCTGACTAGGGATTGAACTAAGATCCCATACGCCGTGGGGCAACTAAGTCCCTGGACCACAACTAGAGATCCCACATGCTGCAACTAAGACCCGCCACAGCCAAATAAGTAAAATATATAAAAGAAAAGAAAATTGGAGATATCAAGGAAACATTTCATGCAAGGATGGGCGCGATAAAGGACAGACGCGGTAAAGACCTAACAGAAGCAGAAGATACTAATAGGAGGTGGCAAGAATACACAGAAATACTACACCAAAAAAAGATCTTAATTACCCGGATAACCAGGACGGCTGTCAAAATGTATCAGAAACAGGGAAGAAAGCTGTAGTTCAATCTCACAGCATCTGTTCAAAAATTGGGAATTAACATATTGGCATATAGGCCATCCAGTTAAACATTAGTACATTTACCTTTGCTTGTTTCTCCCACTCACGAAATAGTAGTAAAGGAATTAAAAAGGAGTGTCAAAAATAGAGAAGACTAGCAGACAAAGAATTAAACCAGCTTTGTCAGATGGAAAACAGATGGGTGAATAGGTGCATGTGTGTGTGTCTACACATTATTGTATGTTTTTTTTCACGTAATAGATTTCGTATATCATAGTGAGCTGAAACCAAGTCCCCAGAGGAAGCAGCTAGGGGCAGGAATAGGTAGGCTGGTCCAGCAAGAATCATGCTGAACCATGCCACAGAATTCAGAAAGTTTAAGAATGAGTTCTGTTAGCTCCTTTCGTGGGTGGAGGTACAAGTAGAGCTGAAAACAGGATTGGCTGAAAATCTGTAATTGGACCTTATATCCACCTTAAGGCAGCCCGCCCTTCTCTCCCCCAGTAGAAATTGGGCAGCTTGTTTTCTGAAGAGGTTCCATCAAAGAGCATTAAACTTGGGGACCCCCATACTAAAAACAGGGGCCTGCTGAGTGATGAAAGTCTTTCTCCCATCTCCTTGCTTGCTTCCCAGAACTCTCTTGGCCCTTCATGTTGCATAAAAGGAGTTTGGAGGATTCTTCTCCAGGAGAATTGAGCTAAATTAAAATATAGCTAGAGACGTTTAATGTCTTTCAGTGAATCTGCTTAATCTCTGCCTGGTCATCCTCTGGTCCAGCTCTTATATAACATTCTGTCCAGTGTTTTGGTGCCTCTCTCAAATATGGGAGGATAGCCAAGAATCTCCAGATATTTGAGGATAACCTGAAACAAACGGGAATAAGAGAAAGAAACACTGGAAGAGGAAACTGAGCTACTTTAAAAACAAACACACACACTATAATTGGTGTTTTCAAAGAGTTTAAAAAGAGGGAGACAGTGCAACAACAACCATTATATTCATGAAAGAAGAACCTGGTGCATTGAAGAAGGACTGTTGGGGAGAGGATAGTTCATGGTATTGGAAAGAAATTCAGTAAAGGGGTTAGAAAATAAAGCCAACAAAAGCTCTCAGTTCGTAGAGATGAAAATTAAGATACCATGTAAAACTGAAGTGCCTATCTAGGAGGTCTAGCTTCTGATGAAGAGAAGTTGTAAGAATAACTGGGGATAGGAGGGAAGATTATCAAAGACTAACGTGATTTCCCAGAACTGTAGACCTGAATTTCCAGATTGAAAGGCTTAGTGCCAATGCAGTAACGGACAAAGATCTACAAGATATCTGGACTGAATGCTAATGTACCAGAGGCTGAATCTGTGGTACATTAAAACATAAATACATCAAAATTAAAGAGAAGAAAGGGGGAGGGGGGAAGGTCATAAAGAATTATCACTGTAAACTGGAAGAAAATGGATCAAAGCCTTTAAAATTCTGAGAGAACTGAATATTCATGTGTAAAAGAATGAAACTGGACCCCTGCCTTACACCACTCACAAAAATTAACTCAAAATGGATTAAGGATTTAAGTGGAAGATCTGAAAACAAAGTTCATGGAAGAAAGCACAGGGGGAAAACTCCTTGACATTATTCTTAGTATTGATTTTTTTTTTTTTTTTTTTTTTTTTTTAGTATTGATTTTTTTTATATGACACTAAAAGCACAGGCACAAAAAGTGGGTCTACAAAACTTCTGCTCAGACAAAAAAAAAAGCAATCAACAAAATGAAAATGCAGCCTGCAAAATGGAAGAAAAGGAACTTTTACAACCCAATAGCAAATAAAACCCTAAAGAATCCAATTTAAAAAACAACAAAGGATCTGAATAGAAATTTTTCCAAAGAAGACATTCAAATAACCAACAAGTACATGAAAAGGTGTTTAACATCACTAACCATCGGGGGAATGCAAATTGAAACCACAGTGAGATATCACCTCACACCTGTTAAAATGGTTATCAAAAAAGACTAGATAAATCTGACAAGAGTGCAAAGAAATGGGAAATGTGTACTGTTGGTCGGAATCTGAACAACTACTATGGAAAACAGTGTGGAGTTTTCTCAAAAAATTAAAACTAGATGTATCATACAACTCAGCAATCAGTTTCTGAATGTATATCCATAGGAAATACAGTTACTATCTCGGAGAGGTTTCTGATCTTCCATGTTTGTTGCAGTGCTGCTCTCAATAGCCAAGTCAGGGCGACAGCCTAAATGTTCATTGACAGATGAATGGATAAAAAAAGCGTGAGGGGTATATTGTTATTCTATATTTCATAATTGTATATATTATATATATTATGTAATAATGGGAATATTATTCAGCTGTAAAAATGGAAATCCTGCCCTTTGTGACAACATGGATGGGCCTTAAGTGCATTATGCTGAGTTATCAGACAAAGACAAACACTTGTTGTTCAGCCACTCAGTTGTATCCAACTCTTTGTGACCCCATGGACTGCACCAGGCCAGGCTTTCCTGTCCTTCACCATGTCCTGGAGTTTGCGCAAACTCATGTCTATTGGGCTGGTTATGCCATCCAACCATCTCATTCTCTCTTGTTTTCTTTTCCTCCTGCTTTCGATCTTTCCCAGCATCACGGTCTCTTCTAATGAGTTGGCCCTTTGCATCAGGTGGCCAAAGTATTGGAGCTATGATATCAATTATGTGGAATCTTAAAAAAAGAAAAAAAAACCTGAACTCATATAAAAAGAATTCATAGTGGTTACCAGGGGGTGGGGGGTTGAGGGAAATGGGGAGTGGTTGGTCAGAGGGTACAGACTTCCAGTTGTAAGATGGGTAAGTTCCAAGTTTCTAATGTATAGCATGGGGACTGTGGTTAACAAGTATTAGGTACTTGAAAGTTGCTTTGAGAATGGATCTTAATTAAATATTCTCACCATAACAACAACAAAAAAAATGGTAATCATGTGAGGTGAAGGATATGTTAACTAACCTTATTGTGGTAACTATTTCACAGTATCTGCTTGTATCAAATCATCACATTGTACTCCTTAGACTTAAACACAATGTATATTATATGTCAAGTATATGTCTTTAAAAAGGGGTGTGGCACTTGCAGAGAAAACTTGACCGTTACCAACTTTTTGCTAACAAAAAGTTACCAGAGAAAACTTTAGAATTCTTTAACCAGCCAAGTGTCAATCAAATGTGAAGGTAGAATCAGAACATTCTGGGCCATGCAAGGTCCAGAATTGAATTTGAATTTAGACATCTGCTTACTCTTCCTCAGGAATATTGGTGGGGCTAGCAAGGGAGAATACTAATAAGTGGGAAAGCCTAGGATCCAGAACAGGAAATCCAACACAGCTGGTCTTGAGATCAGAACAGGGGCCTCCAGATTATTAATATCTTCAGAGAGGAAAAAAGAATACTTGACTATTTGAAAGTATCTGAGAGGAGATATACAGTTCTGTTACAGAGCCTAAGGATGGACCAGTAAAGTGAGACCTATATAGAAAACCTAAGTGAACAAAATAACCAAAACAATTATTAGCTCAAAGGAAATCAAAACATTTTTGATAAATAAAAAAGAATAGAAATGCATTCCTAGTGTGGCTGTAAAGAATATTTATAATGCAAACTGAATAATTTAGCCAAATATTATGGTGACTGATCAGAGGAAGGAGGGAAGGGACGTGGGGGGGGAGGGGCAGGATGTAAGAGCAGTCTTCATTGCTAATATTACCAGGTCAATAGCTAATCAAGGGGGAGGAGCTAAGAAATCAGACTAGCAGCACTTCTGCTCCAAAGTAAGGCAGCTCAGATACCTGGGGTAGAGGGCTCCTTGTTGTGAGCAAGGGTTGAGGGTGGAGAGAGATACTACATTACACAGTTTGACTTTCAAAGCTGCATATACGTACTACTTTTATCAATAAAAATGAAACTATTTAGCCAAAACTATAATAGAACCTCATGAAGACATTGGAGAGGGAAGGCATAATAAGTCTGTTTGGAAGGGCTTTAGGAAAGCTAAATCCACAGTGGGAAATCAAGGAAGCCATATAATCTGGCATTTTAGAAATATGTAGGTGAACAATAGATGACATAGCTAAAGAAGCTAAAAGGATTGCTTATGAAAAGCCAGCAGAGAAAGAGTCAGGATGAATTTATATAAGTACCCAACATTGTCTGCTATGGCAGACAAAGTTCCTATTTCCTTACTACATAAAAAGTCTTGCAAATTAAGGAGAAACAGGAGTATATAACCTGATAGAAAATAGTCAAAAGATATACTCAGGCAATTAATAGGATAGATGGTGAGTGTTCAAGTAAAAATGTTCAACATCCACATCCGAAAAGAACACATCTGTGTCTTTCACATCAGATTTGCAAAAAGCTGATAGTTCATATTGTTGGCAAGATTGCGGAGAATCAGGAACTCTCTTATTGGCAATAATGTGAATTAATATATTTTTAGAGAATAATATAGTACTGACAAAATTTTAAAAGCATGTATGCCCTTTGGCTTCCATTCAGTTTCTAGGAATCTGCTCTGCCAATATAGTTTCAAAAATGTATGAGGATGTATATATACAAGGATGCTCACTTGTTCAGTAGCCAAAAGTTAGCAATAAACCTACGTGATATCAGTAAAATACTGGTTAATTACATGCAGTACATCTACACATGGGCTTCGCTTCCCTGGTGACTCAGTGGTAAAGAATCCGCCTGCCAAGCAGGAGACTCTGGTTTGATCCCTGGGGTGGGAAGATTCCCCTGGAGAAATAAATGGCAACCCACTCCAGTGTTCTTGCCTGAGAAATCCCATGGACAGAGAAGCCTGGTAGGCAGTAGTCCATGGGGTCACAAAAGACAGAGCGACTGAACAGCAGCAACACCCACACGTTTATCTCCCCCATCTGTCGGCAGCTCTTCTGGGTAGGAGACAGGTCACCGCTTTTGCCTAGAGTCAGACAAGCAGGTTTCAGTGATGCTTTCAGTCACCTTCTCTCCTCTGTTGGCTTCCCTGTCCTGTTGTTTATTTCCATGTTAGGGTGGCCCTGAGAGGGATTGAACTGTCTTGAAGCTCCTCAGGTTTTGCCTTACTGTGCTGGCTCTCATGTTTGCTGGTGTGTGTTTTTTTTTCTTTTTTTGCTGGTTTTAAAAGACATTCCCTGGAAAACTTGCTTGCCTTCCACCCTCCAGCAGCTTTGGCCCACACCATGAAAACAATAGTAAACTCTCTTGTTAACAGTCCTCAGAATACAGCGACTTTCAGCTACCTTTTCTTTTTCAGAAAAAAAACCCTTTTATCCAAAAAAAAAAAAAAAACAAAAAAATACACACTTTATTTTCAACCTTTTTCTTAAAATTAATTGGAGAAGAGGAGATAGATAGTTAGATATTTAGATCTAATTTAGATAAATAGATAATTAGATAGATAATTCAGTTGTGCTTCAGAGTTCACAGGATAGATAAAAGTATAAGAGTCAAAGTCTTTACCCGTCCAGATGCCTGCCCAGAGACAGCCAGTGGCATTGGTTTCTTTGGTCCTTACAGAAATACCCTGTTTATAGAGAGGTGAAGACATGTATATTTTTTTCTTTTTCATACCAGTGCCTTTTCTTGACAGTTCCTTCTCCATGAACTCTGGCGTTTGCCAGGCTCTCTCCCTCAGTGTTGTCTGAGGGTCTTTGATTTGTTCTTTTGCTCAGCAGAGGTTCTGTGATCAGTGTGGGGAGTGAGACAGACGGACATGCTGAGGAGAAGTGGGTGATCGTCCTTCCCTCCTTCCTTCATAAAGTACCCCAGAGATGTTCCAGGGTCAGGGAGGCTGGTTTTAAATCGAGGTTTGTGACCCCACTTGTCAGTCTGAGGGAGGCATTGGATTCCGGTGTTTGGGTGTCATTCTGTCACTCCAGCTGCATTTTCTGTGTCTGTATTGTGATCCCCATCTTTTTTTCACTCTGAAATGCTTGTTCGTTGATGTTTCTGTCTTTCCATTTTTCAGTTAGACAGTTGTCATTTCCTTCCAAGGATACTATCCCTATGCTGATAATTCTGCAGAATAGCCCAGATTTCTTCCTGAGCTTCAAACCAAAATACCAGCTACTGAACTTGGTTTTCACTATCGTCACTTAATTGCCTTTCACGTGGTGTGTCCTAAATCAGACTCAGCCTGCTGCCCTTCCTCACTGCAGCTTGAGTCTTCTCTGTCTCACAGTGGCATCCAAATTCACAAACATGGGTGTCAGCTTCAGCTCTGCCTCCCTCTCCCTTACCCACTGAGTGTTTCTTATTTATAACCTTGGGTTTAACAGTACGGCTCTTTCCTAGTAAAGAAGAGGTTGGTGATTGTATGCCTGTTCATTATTTCTAACACATAAGTTTTCATCCAGTCAGTTGCCCAGCTGACAGGCTCTCAGCCTTTGGCCTGTCTCATACCTGTATATCCAGAGAAGCCAGTTGGGTCACTTTTGCCATGACGACTTATGTCCCAGTTTGATGACTGTGACAATACCTCACCCCATGCCCTCTCTGATATGCTCATTTTATCCTTTTAATTTTATTTATTTTTGGCTATGCTGGGTCTTTGTTGCTGCATGGGCTTCTCGTGGCGGTGGCTTCTCTTGTTGCACAGCGCAGGCTGTAGGTGCCCGGGCTTCAGGAGTTGCAGAGCTCCTGGGCTCCAGAGCACAGCTCAGTCGTTGTGACACACATGTTTGGTTGCTCTCTGGCATGTGGGATCTTCCTGGATGAGGGATCAAACCCATGTCTCCTGCGTTGGCAGGCAAATTCCTCACCACTGAACCCCCAGTAAAGACACTGCTCGTTTTATTTTTAGGTCAATTGATAAAATTGTTTTTTCCCAAGGATAGTTTCTCTATGTCCTCAGTCCTGGCTTTGGGGACATTTGTTTTTTCTGTGGTACTGTAGGCTTAGTGTCTCTTCAGTATTCTCATCACCAGGATCCAGGTCTTTGCCTTCAGAAATGTTTGTTCTCCTCCTATCTGCCAGTTCCTAAAGGACATAAAAATGGGAAGATGTGTAGAGCAGGGGTCCCCAAACTCTTGAGATCTAGTGCCTGATGATCTAAGGTGGAGCTGATGTAATAATAATAGAAATAAAGTGCATGATAAGTGTAATGTGCTTGAATCATCCTGAAACAACCACCCCAATGTCCATGGAAAACTTGTCTTCCACAAAACTGGCCTCTGGTGCCAAAAAGGTTGGTGACGGCTAGTGTAGAAGATGGAGATTAATGAAGAGAGGAGAATTCTTTCACTTTACACATTTCTGTGTTATTTCATTTTATTTTTTACAACTAGCATCTGCATAAGGTTGAAAAGGAATGTAGAGAAGTAAGGTAGTAGAAATCAGTGAACTTCTTATTTAAATGTCCTTTTATAGTAGCAAAACTTTAAAGACCTAGTGAGGTCTTTCCTTAATGTTCATGTTTTCAGCAAATTATTTCTACCCAAATTTATCTTCAGTCATCAGGTTCACAATGAGATCTCTGGCATGTTAATCACATACGCAAATTGTCAACTTTAAAAAAAATTCTGTGCAGTACCCACCTGTTACTCTGGAGTTTTCTGTATTGCCAACTTGTAATGTACTATTGTTTTACTTGTACATTTCAAAGGTGGCTGTTTGGAATCATGAAATGAGTTAGGACTTTGGAGTCAGACAACTCAGACTCTGAGCTCTGGCATGTGTTAGCTGGGAAAACTTGGACTGGTTTCTTAACTTTCTCAGTCCTCCTTTCCTGTGCATTGGAGATGATCATAGTCACCTGACAGAGTTGTGAAAATTCAGTTAGATAGGATCACAGCTGTGGAGCATCTAGCGCTGAACTTCAGACACAGGTGACACTCGACAGCTATCAGCTTCATGCCTCCTCTCTCCACCCCCTTTGATTAAGTTGGTATAGAGTTGATTCTAGTTTCTGCTTGATACGTAATTCTGACAGAGGTAAATACATAAAGTTATTTGGTGATACCCTGACACTGTCCAACTGGGAGACCTTTGGCTACTCTATCTGCCTACGGAAAGAAACTTGTGCTTTTCATCCCTATGTCTGGTCCCACTCACCTATCCTGTGTGTTTTTACAACACATCCCTTGGTGTGGCCTCTGCTGTGTGTAACTCATTTCAGTCGCTCAGTTGTATCCGACTCTTTGCAACCCCAGGGACGGCAGCACACCAGTCCTCCCTGTCCATCACCATCTCCCGGAGCCTGCTCAAACTCATGTCCATTGAGTCGGTGATGCCATCCAACCATCTCATCCTCTGTCGTCCCCTTCTCATCCTGCCTTCAGTCTTTCCCAGCATCAGGGTCTTTTCCAGTGAGTCAGTTCTTCACATCAGGTGTCTAAGTACTAGAGCTTCCGTTTCAGCATCAGTCCTTCCAATGAACATTCAGGATTGATTTCCTTTAGGACTGACTGGTTGGCTCTCCTTGCAGTCCGAGGGACACTCAAAAGTCTTCTCCAACACCACAGTTCAAAAGCATCAATTCTTTGGCGCTCAGCTTTCTGAGCATGACTACAGGAAAAACCATAGCTTTGACTAGACGGATCTTTGTTGGCAAAGTAATGTGTCTGCTTTTTAATATGCTGTCTAGGTTGGTCATACCTTTTCTTCCAGGGAGCAAGCATCTTTTAATTGCATGGCTGCAGTCACCATCTGCAGTGATTTTTGAAGCCCCAAAAAGATAAAGCCCATCACTGTTGGCTTTGTTTCCCCATCTGTTTGCCATGAAGTTATGGGACTGGATGCCATGATCTTAGTTGTTTGAATGTTGAGTTTTAAACCAACTTTTCCACTCTTCTTTCTCACCTTCATCAGGAGGCTCTTTAGTTCCTCTTCACTTTCTGCCATAAGGGTGGTATCATATGCCTATCTGAGGTTATTGATATTTTTCCCGGCAATCTTGACTCCAGCTTGTGTTTTATCCAGCCCAGCATTTCGCATGATGTACTCTGCATGTAAGTTAAATAAGCAGGATGGCAACATACAGCCTTGACTCCTTTCCCAATTTGGAACCAGTCTGTTGTTCCATGTCCGGTTCTAACTGTTGCTTCTTGACCTGCGTACAGATTTGGTTTTCAAACTTCAGTGTTTCCTCTAGTGTATTACCTACTACTGCTCTCTAAAAATTACTCTAAAACTTAGCAACTTAGAACCTGTGTTATCTCAGTTTCGTTGAGTTATCTGTTTGAGGGTAACTTAGTTGGATGATTCTGACTCAGATGCTTTCAAGATATTTTGGGGAAGAGCCACAGCTGCAGGCACCCAAAGGTTTGATTGGGGCTGGTGCATCAGCTTCTAGAAGGCCCTATCACCTGGCTTTTGTCTAGGGCCTGCTGTTCCTCACCAGCCGCAGGTGTGAGTCCTCATTTCCTTGCTGTCTGGGCCTGTCCATTAAGTACTTAATGTCCTTACGGCATGCATGTCAGTGATCTGAGAGAGCAAGGAGGGAGTCCCAGTGCCTTTACAGCTTAGTCTCTGAAGTCCCCTCCCTATCGCTCTGCTTTCCTCTCTTCATGAAAAGCAAGTCACTAAGTGCAGTCCACACTGAAAGGGAGGAATATTAAGTTCTACCTTTTGAGAAGAGGATTGTCAAAGTATTTGTGGACCTGTTTTAAAAGCACCTCACCAGGGGTGCTGGTTGATATGTAAAATTCTTAAAGCTCATTTCAGATCTAGTGATAGGTAGAACCCAGGAACCTACAGTTTGCACAGATATCCTAATGTTCTGATGCTGGTGGCTTAAAGTCCACACTTGGAAACCCACTGCTCTGCCAGATGGAGCACCTGGTCTTCTTGAAATAGTCTTCATTGGTTGCACCTCCCTGTCTTGCTCAGATCACCAGCCCATTTTAAACTGCATAAATCCAGTTACCTCCGTGGTGCCTATCGCCGCAGGCAGAAGTCAGCTCTCTGTCCCTTGGGTCCCTGCAGGACTCCGTCTTTCTCCTGCTCTGGTTCTGATGCTGTAGTGCTGTGCTGCTAGTAGGATGTAAGTTGTTTTTATTTGGCCTCCTTTGCCAGCAGAACCGTGACAACCCTGTCATAGGCATTCTGCTACTCAGGATCTAAAAGCAGCGTGGTCATTAGAATGCTAGAGACTGGCTCAAACCACACTTCTTGGTAGTCAGTACTTTCTTGCAGGCATTTATCAAACAAATGAGTTCCTGTTGTGTGCCAGGCTGGGTTTCAAGGTTCCACTGGTGACGGGAGGCAGACACACTCCCTGTAGATGAGGCGGCAAAAATGAACTGATAAACACAATGTATTATCACAACGTGAAAGACATTCTGGGAAAGAAGCGCTGTGATGTAAAACAACGGAGACCTACTTAGGTAAGATTTTCAGAGAATCTACCTGAGACTTGAAGGATGAAAAGGAGAAAAAATTGTAAGGAAAGAAAGAGTTAGTATGTTCTGGGGGGAAATCAGAGTGCCTGGAGTTGAGGCTGAAAGTGTAAGCAGTCTGCGGTGGCCATGGTCAGGGTTTCATTCTAAACACAGTGTCCTGAGCTGAGTTAGTATGATAGCCAGCTTGTCACTCTTGTAATTTAACAGTTGTAGAAATAACTGGGAGGTTCAAATTATAGGTACAAGTCCAGCTATGATGAATTGGGAAAACAAGATTCCTCTGTTTGCTTAGCACAGGTAAATGAAGAAAAAGCCCAAGCCTTTAGTGGATGATCCAGTATTCTAGGTGGTGGTGGTTTAGTCACTTCAGCCGTGTCCAATTCTTTGCAACCCTATGGACTGTATAGCCTGCCAGGCTCCTGTGTCCATGGGATTTCCCAGGCAAGAATACTGCAGTGGGTTGTCATTTCCTTCTCCAGGGGAATCTTCCCAACCCAGGGATCGGACCTACGTCTCTTGTGTCTCCTATTTGGCAGGCAGATTCTTTACCACTGCACTACCTGGGAAGCCCAGTATTGTAGACAGAAAGGCTATTCATCTTGATTCCAAAAAGCTCTGAGCTGTTTGTGGGTCAGATACCATGCCTCCATGCCTGTTAGTTGCTGATTTCATTTCTAGTTTAGACCTGGGGGACAAAGACAAGTACAGGGAAGGTCCCTGCTACCTCATCCCATAGGCAGCTGCTTCTCGTTTCCCAGACTGCTCTCCAGCCTCGCCTCCTGCAGGCTGTGATACCCCGGGTGCTAGGAGACTGGTTCTGACCACGTTCCCCGTAGAGAGATAGGAGAGCCTTGGAAGACCTTTCCTCTCTTTTTCTGGTTTCCACTGGTTTGCAGGAGGGTGTCTAAGATGGCCTCTAAAATTCTATTATTATTTTATGAGGTCTCATATTAGCCCATACCATGATGCTGTGACCCGCCTCTGAATTCACAGCATGTTTGTACAGCAACAGTTTAATACTCTGCCTTATTCTGTGTGATGGCTAGGCAGTTAAATAAAGCCACTTGAAGTGGTTTTATTTAAAGCTTTATAGAATTACTTGGAATTATCAATCTAACACTCAAGATGCAGTTCATTGGGACTATACAAGTTTTTGTTTGCAGAATTAGAATTCCTCGATAGATACTGAATCGGACTAAGTCTAGTAACAAACTACTCCTGCTTAAATCTGATTTCTGTGTTCAAGATAGCAAAATATAATTCAAAGTATAATTCACAATAGCAAAATCTCCTCCTCCGGGAACTCTGCTTTTTCATACGATAAAATTGACGCATTAGTATTGGAGCATTAAAATTGACGCATTTAGTATTAGAGAACAAAACTATGTCATAATTACTCTGGATTTCCATGTCTTAGATGTGGACTACTAAACATTATCAGTGAATCAGTTATCTAAGAGAAAAATTTAATTTACATTGCCACTGTGGAATATAATGTTTAATAACCTGTGTTGGGGGGATTGTGTGTGTGTTTGTTTTTTAGCTCTTCAGAGAAGTGAGAATAATGAAGATTTTAAATCATCCAAACATAGGTACTTTCTGCTTTCTTAAATACTTTTGGGTCTAAATGCATTCTTGAAACTTTTTCATAAAGCTAAACATATATTCCAGAAGTGACAGGAGATTTCTTCCCTTCTCCCATTCCAGGTACACTTTTAGAATATGTGTGTGTGTGTGTGTGTGTAGTTGATCATTTCTGTTAACTTTTTGAAATTGCTCAAGATAGGTTAAAAGATTAGATATTAAACATTCAAATGTAAAGCTTTAATTTAGTAGAAACATCTGTAATCAGATTGTAATTTTCTAAATTTTAATATATCAAAATGTCATAATTGTACCTAAATTTTAGATAGAGGGAATTACAGTAAGCTAAAGTTTTCAAAGGTGTTTTTTGCTCTAGCTGTATTCCTAAGAAAATAATGGTGTATTGAAACATATTTTTAAAAATAAAGGGAATTTCCTGTCAGTCCAGTGGTTAGGACTCCGTGCTTCCAGTGCAGGGGGCACAGGTTTGATCCCAGGTCAGAGAACTAAGATCCCACATGCTGCTCAGGGCGGCCATGAAAAAAAGATACAGGGCACTTGCTATCTAATAGAGTTTTTTGGCATGAATTGTTTCACACTGTACAGACCTGCTTTATGTGTCCTCTGTGCTTTATGCAGTGAGGTGTGTCTAAAGATGAGGGTGGGTCATGGTCCTGCCCTCATCGTAGTTGTAGGAACAAGATGAAAGCTGACCCTGTGTACACACCTCAGTGAAAATTTTTGATTCCATGCATAATGCAGATCTTTTAAAATAATACAACTGTTTTCTTATATAGTAATAGGTCCTACAATCTAAAAACATTTGAGTGAAATAGCTCATAACCAATTGTATCAGCTTACTATCAAAATCAGTTCTAGGAAGTGGAGTGTGATAACTTTGGTGTTAGGGATATCTTATGAAGACTTCTTGAAGCACAAGAATAGAAAAATAAAAGGGAACCACAGGATGGAAAAAATGTACACCCTATATCATCTAATCTGAGCCACCATCATTTAAAAGGCATTATTGTGTTCAGGTACTGTTAAGAAAATGCTACCAAGCCATTATCCCCTTATCAGTGATGTTAATTAAAATGTGAAAAAATACATATCTTAGAATCAGTGAACTGTGACATGGTTGGAGAAAATAACAAGGGATATAATAGTGAAAAGAAAGCCTTTATATTTTATTTCAGCTGTATGAGGTTAGCTAACCAACTCTAGATTTCAAATTTCAACTTCCCACCACAAATACACTGCCAAGAACCAGCTCACTTAAACCTATTTGTTTTGTTTTTTCTTAAGTGGTACCCTGATTAAAGTTCTCTATACTTACTACTAAATGACATATCTTTGAAAATACAAATTTCTAAAATTTAAATTCTCATTGGATTAAAATAGTTTTCCTAGAAGAGCCAATATTTGCATTGGAATTTTACATTTTAATTTATCTTTGGCTTACCAGGTCTTAGCTTCCCAACCAGGGATCAAACCCAGGCCCCGTGCAGTGAAAGCACAGAGTCCTAACCCCTGGACTGCCAGGGAATTCCCCCTGCATTGGAATTACAGAATTTATTAATATGTTGATGGTTTACCAGCATATGTCTTAAATTTATTTAAATAATTTTTCTTAACAACCTGAACATACGCCATCTTAGAAATGTTGTGATAGTTTTAATTCACCAGTTTGACAAACATATCAAATACTGTGCAAGCTATTGATCTGATTTAATACTCTGTATTAAAGCATCAGAAAATAACCCACAATAGAAGAGATTAGCATTCTCCCTCACTGCTCTCCTTTTTGCTGAATTTAATTGTAACATATGTATTAACAAATTAGATACAGGAGATAGTGATTTGATAGTTTTAGGAATTAGCTTCAGTTTTATTTAAAAATTACATATTTTTGATTGATTTGTTATGGTTTTATGAGTTAGCAGCAGTAGAAATATTATTTTTATCTGTAATAAGAGACTGCTATAGCAGTCACACTGACCCATTGAAAATAATTAAAAAGTTATTTTCAGTGTAATCGGTTCTATTTTTCGGTCTCTGGCTTTAGAATAGAAACAAAGGAATCTTAGGAATTCCCTGGTGGTTAGGACGCTGCAAGCTCACTGACAGGGCCCAGGGTGGATCCCCAGTCAGATCCCTGGTGAGAGAACTAAGATTCTGCATGCTGCATGGCTCAGACAAACAAAAATAAAAAATAAAAAGTACATCGTTAAAAAAGAAGGGAATCTTTTTCTCTGAGAATTGTGATAAATTTCTTAAGCAACAGAAGTCTCAAGTGGAATTCTGTGTATCCTTAAAGCCACAACGACAGGTGCGTTGAACATATAGGAGTAGGGTGGGCACAGACACACCACAGGGGCATGAAATGAGAGCAGGAAACCGCTGAGTGCGTCCCGAAGTCACAGTGTTGGAGAACCCAGAAATTACGTTGATTTTCATGGGGTTCCATGTTTTCATGAAATCTTTTCTGCTGTTGTAATATAAAGTTTCCTAAAATCATTTTTTTAAGAGGGCCATATTTTAATAGGGAAAAAGTTAACTTTTTGTAGTTAGTTTATATGTATATGGTATGTACATACAGACATTTGTTTCTTTTTCTCCTGTATCTTCTCTCCTCTCGTAGTGAAGTTATTCGAAGTCATTGAAACGGACAAAACACTCTACCTAATCATGGAGTATGCAAGTGGAGGTAAGGTATTTATAAATTGTTTTTCTTCCGTCCCTCCCTTTTAGAAGAATATGCACCCGCACTGCCCATGTGGATAATTGATAGAGTTTCATTTAACCTTCAGAATCATCATACACTAGGATGAGAATCAGAAAGGCTGATTGCTAGCAGTTCAGTGGGTTACTGTTAAGCATTTCATTGTTCCCATCATTAATTGACTGTATGCAGATAGTTGGATTTTTTTAATGGTGTAACGTAGTTTACCATTTTAACCACTTCAAGTGTACTGTGGCGTTAAGTACATTCACATTGTTAACCAATACCATCATCCATCTCCAGAACTTTTTCATTTTCCCAAAATGAAACTGTCCCCATTAAACAATAATTCCCCATCCTCCCTCCTTGCAGCCCCTGACAGCCACCATTCTGC
The DNA here is from genome assembly GCF_033118175.1 of Dama dama. Classification (NCBI taxonomy): domain Eukaryota; kingdom Metazoa; phylum Chordata; class Mammalia; order Artiodactyla; family Cervidae; genus Dama; species Dama dama. The sequence goes on from NC_083693.1 coordinate 74,790,678, forward strand.
TGTCTGTATGAATTTGACTACTCTAGGGACCTCATATGAGTGGAATGATATAGTATTTGTCTTTTTTGTGACTTCCTATGTCACTTACAATGTCCTTAAGGTTTATCCATGTTATAGCATGTGTCAAAATTTCCTTCCCTATTAAAGCAGAGTAATATTCCATTGTTTATAGCACATTTTTTTATTCCAGTACTTGAATTTTCAAAAGCATCAATGTATTAGCCTATTTGAAATAAATGTGTACTGCATGCTGGATGGATTTCTTTATCAGATTTTTACGTCAGTGGTGCCTTTTGTTTCCGAAGGCCAGAAATGGTGGTCACAGTGTATACGATTGGATTTCCTTCAAGATTAAAGACTAGTAATTATTTGCCTCTAAGGATATATAAATGTAGAAATTTTTATGAAATGAATGTATATAGCTGTTCTCTTTTGCAGAGATTCCTATTTTACGGTCATGGCTAGGCTCTGCTAGGTTTTGGACCACGCGTGAATGTTGTGGAGGCAGAAGCTTTGTTGCTTGTCTTTGTCTTTTCCCTGCCTCTAACAGTGCCTGGCACAGAGCAGACTCTGAGCAAATAAGAATTGAGTTGAATGAGTGAAACTTTAAACTACTGGAGACACGTTCTGTTTAACTCCACAGTATAGATTTAATTGTTTTTGATTATAGTAGAGTTTTATTTTGTTTAACAAGCCCTTTGGTCCAGAATGTAAAACCTGAGACAGAAAGTTGAATCACAGCCTCATTGTGATGTGTTGACCACTAAATAAAAGATTGTAAATCTGTTGTGGGCAGAGCAGGCACACCCCTGACACCACTTTTTCATACTCCTAATTCATTATTTGGAGAAGGAAATGGCAACCCACTCCAGTGTTCTTGCCTAGAGAATCCTGTGAACAGAGGAGCCTGGTGGGCTGCTGTCCATAGGGTTGCACAGAGTCGGACACGACTGCAGCGACTTAGCGTGCATGTATCCCTGGAGAAGGAAGTGGCAGCCCACTCCAGTGTTCTTGCCTGGAGAATCCCAGGGACAGCGGAGCCTGGGGGCTTGTCATCTGTGGGGTCCCGCAGAGTTGGACACGCCTGAAGCGACTTAGCAGCAGCAGCAATTCATTGTTAATTGTGTGCTTCGTATTTTAAATGTGTGGGTTGAGATTTTAGTTGGGATTTTCACAGTTGAGTAGTAGGAAGAGCTGAAGGTTAATTGTAGAACCATAAATCTGTATGGAGTTCCAGTGCTTTCTACTCATCTTCTAGTTCGTAATCTTCTCCTTTGTGGAGCCTCTACAGTGTACAAGTGCTTTTTTTGATCTCCTTTGACTTTCACAATGGGTCCATGATGTGGCCAGGCAGTGAGTGAGGAGATGGAGGCTAGGAAATATCCCCATGGTCATGTTGCCAGGCCTGGAGCCCCAGCCTCCCAGTACCACATAGCCTCTCCTGATTGGTCAGTCAGTCATGGCTTCCTGTTTCATCTGTTTTAGGTCACAGGGTCATAGCAGTTGCTCTGTATTGGAGAAGTGTCCATCCCGAAAGGATGGGCTCTGGAAAAGACAAACGTGGAGTCAGTCTGGCCAGTGCCCCTCACTGGCAGTGTGACGTTATAAGTTGCATGTCTCTGAGCTACTCAGTGGGCATGGCCGCACAGTCCTCCTCCGAGGGCTCAGTGGCACTGCCTAACATTACAACAGCACTGATCAGCGGTGGTTTATTGGCTTGGCCCATATGTTTAAATCAGCTCAACAAAGCACCTTCTGTCTCCAAGGCAGCGGTTTATTGTTGATACGTTTGCCAATTTGAACAACAAAAGTTTCATTAAATTGGCTACCTACTCCTGCTACTGCTAAGTCACTTTAGTCGTGTCCAACTTTGTGCGACCCCATCCCTGGGATTCTCCAGGCAAGAACACTGGAGTGGGTTGCCATTTCCTTCTCCAATGCAGAAAAGTGAAAACGAAGTCGCTCAGTCATGTCCGACTCTTCGAGACCCCATGGACTGCAGCCTACCAGGCTCCTCCGTCCATGGGATTTTCCAGGCAAGAGTACTGGAGTGGGTTGCCATTGCCTTCTCCGACCCAGCCTCTTATTTTTCAGTTTTATAGAATCATAGAATTTTACAATTGGAAAGAATCTCAGAAAGTCATCCAGGGCAACTGCCTAGTTTTTACAGATGAACCTCTGAAAAGTTGGTGCCCATGGTTTCATCACTGGTTATAGTGACGGGACCTGAACCAAGGGCTTTCTGAACTCTCTTGACATGGGTGGGGAGAACCACTGTTTGCTGTTTTTTCTACTAGTAAATGATATCATGCAGAGATGTTTAATTTAGTTGCTTTCCCTGGTTGCTAATGCATTTTTAATGAGGGGGGTTGGAAATCTGGGTTGTATGCCTGGTTTATAACAGTGATTGTGAGTATGACTTTATGGCTCCAAAATCTCTTAACAGGTTTATATTGCATTGGAATTCTAAAATATTTTAAAATTAAAAAATATATATTTTAAAATTACATTGACATTATCTGTGTGACTGTACAACTACTGGGTTTAATCCATAAGGTTTTTTTTTAAGTCAAAACTGTACCATGTGGTATGCACACATCTTTGTTTTTTCATTTTTTAACCACTTGTTTTGACATATTTTTTTACTCTGCAGATAGAATGGCATTCTTGGAGAAAATACTGACATTCAATTTTATAATTCACCATAGTTAAATGTATTGTGTAGTGTAAATTAACAATATGTAATTCCTTTTAAAAGATGATGCAGTCGGTAATAACTTGAAAATATTTACGCTAATTTATTAAAATTTATTCAGAGTTAGGGCTGAAAGTTCAAAAGTCAGAGGTACCAATGTGCAGTTCAGAATAACCTTTTCCTCAGAAACACTTAAGTTCTGAAACTAAGCTTTTAAGTGTCAGAGTGTTTTAGCTGCCTGTTGACGACAGCATGCCCTCCCCTACAGCAGTCAGCACAGCGCTTACGCGTGTACGTGCGCACACACAAATGCGCGCACACCCTGTTTCTTTCCCCTGATCTTTCTCCACAGTATGTTTTATCATCTGATACACTGTATATTCATTTATTTGCTTATTATCTGTCTACCCCCTCCTGGAATGTAAACTCCTTGAGGAGAAGGACTTTGCTCTGTTCACTTGTGTGTTTCCCCAGAGCCAAGAACAGTTCTCAGCAGTTAGTATACTCTCAGTAATTATTTGTTGCATGAATGAATTTAGGAAATGCTTTTTTGTCATAATCCTATAGTGAAAACACCTTCTTTGAACACACATAATATTTCCATTTTAACTTTCAATTTTCATTTCCAAGTTTTTACTAAACCATACTGGAAACAAAACCTTTAAAGTAAAAGTATCATAATAGAAATATATGAGAATTTAATGTTAAGGCTTTTCTATAACTTAAAAGATTTTATCAATAAACTTGTCCTATAGTTAAGACTGGGTTAGTTCAGATTCCGCATATTTCTGTTTATCTTCATAACTATATTTTTAAAATTAAAATTACAGCATTGCTAAAAGTGAAGCATCTTTAATTCATGGGAAAGTTAATGCTCAGAAATAGGACTTCTGCTTACTTTTATTTTTCTCAATTATAGGTGAAGTGTTTGACTATTTGGTTGCACATGGAAGAATGAAGGAAAAAGAAGCAAGAGCTAAATTTAGACAGGTATGGATTGTTGCACGTTTAGTTTATTGATTAAATAACATTATCTGGCTAAAACCCTGAAGCACACAAGTGTTTGCCTCTATAAATGTCATAAGGCCTGTTGGATGGAGCAGAAGTTAGCCATTCAGTTCAATGCAACAAAATTTATTAATTTAAGTGCTTTCATGCCTAAAGCACTGTGCTAAGGCTATGAGTTCTATTTCTAGCTTTGTAATTGGAATTATAGTCCCACTCTTAATCTTAGTTTTTTGACAGTTGATCCTTAAAAAATGAGTCTTTGAGCACTTGTGATTGCATTAATTAAAACGGTTTTCAATTTTTAGCAAAAAGTGTTACAATCTAAAAATTCATTATTGGTTTTGTCTTACATAAGCCAAAACCAAACAGAACGTAACCTGTGAATTAACGACTTATCTTCTTGCTTTGTCTCTGCCCATTGCCTTAAAGAGACTGATTTTAATACATAGGTTTTGAGCATAAATGTGATTTAAGTCTCTATTAAAGTAACTATTGATTGATCCTTATCTGCTAATATTGGATGAAGTCCTTTACCTCCATTAACGTAAATCTTGCAGCAGCCTTGTGAGTAAAGATCATCGCAAGTAAGTGAAGTCGCTCAGTCGTGTCCAACTCTTTGCAGCCCCATGGACTGTGGCCCACCAGGCTCCTCTGTCCATGGGATTCTCCTGGCAAGAATACTGGAGTGGGTTGCCATTTCCTTCTCCAGTGGATCTTCCCGACCCAGGGACTCACCCGGGTCTCCTGCATTGCAGGCAGATGATTTAACCTCTGAGCCACCAGGGAAGCCCAAAAGATCATTGTGCTAATTTGTTAAAGATAAGGAAACTGAGGCACAGAAAAATTACACAGTTTGCCCAAAATTTGATGCCTGGCAAATAGCAGACCTTCCATTGGTTCAGAGTCAGGACGTGTGATTCCAAACTAAAATTCTTAACAGTTATGGTGTGGTCTGTCTTAGAGTAGGTAGGCATCAGCAAACTCTTTCTGTAAAGTGCCAGATAGTAAATTTTAGGCTTTGTAGGCCATACAGTCTTTCACAACTATTTAATTCTGCTGTTGTAGCGTAGAAGCAGCTTAGACAACATCTGGATGAATACACTAATATGATTGTATTCCCAACAATACTTTTTTGGCAAAAACGAGTGGTGGGCCATATTCAGCCTAGAGGCCATAATTGCCCACCTCAGATTCAGATAAAAGGAAGGAGCAGGTACTTTATTACTTTTAAACTAACTATCCTCCCATAGTTTGAAGTTCTGTATGTAAATAGCAGTATAGCCTCATTTCTTTTAGAAACTTAAATTTGTTTTATTCACCTGTAAGGTTGTTAAAGTGGAAGTATAGGTAGGAGTCTTTAAGGGTTTCACAATATTTATAAAAGCAGGTTTAACTGATTTTCAAGATTTTGATTTGCTTAGTCTAGTGTTGACAGTTAAGGACTTATAAATAAGTGTCTTAACTTTTGCTGTTGCTTAAATTTACTTTTAAAATCTTAAGACATCCTAATGGTACTTTGAATTAAAACCTGTTACATATCAGACTTTGACCATCATTTAACTTTTCTGATCCTCAGTTTTTCTAGCTATAAAAAGAGGAAGTTTTACTTGATTAATTCTGAAGTCCTTTCCAATTTTGATATCACTTTATTCTGTGGTCTATGGAAGGGAGCTCAAATTTCTCTTTGTTACAAAACAAGTCTGTTTGGCCCTTTCCATATCTATACTTTTAATTTTTATAAATTAGCCACCTGAAAATCAAGATTTTTTTGCCTCATAAAACTGGAATTCCTTCCCACTCAGATGAGTGTGACTTGGAAGTGTTTATGTGAGTGTGATTTATTGACTGTGAGGAAAGGGCTCCTGCCAGCCCTCATGTCAGATGTGAGCCTGGACCTTCTCCAGGGAAGCAGTGTGGTGCTTAGATCTCTGGCTCCTCTCTTCTTCCTTCTCTACCCATCTCCCAGGTAGGATCTGACTTGTGAAGGGGACTTGGACATATCACTTTTTAACTTTTTTGACCATGCTGGGTCTTCATTGCTTTGCTTGGGCTTTCTTTCTCTAGTCGTGGTGAGCGGGGCTGCTCTTCCTCGTGGTGCTCGGGCTGCTGTTACGCAGAGCACAGGCTGCAGGCTTGCCGGCTCAGTAGTTGTGGCGCAGGAGCTTAGTTGCTCCACAGCACGTGGGATTTTCCCGGGCCAGTGATCGAACCTGTGTCTTCTGTGTTGGCAGGCAGATTCCCACCCACTGTGCCAGGGAAGTCCTGTCACACAACTTTTTATCTTAAAAATTTCCAGCACAAATTATGAAGCAGGTAGTTGAGGAATCTATTAGTTGGTCTGGGACAGATAGTTTATGTGCTTTTACAGTTAATGACTTGATTTACAGTGCTTATAATTAATGTAATCTTTTCTCCTTGCCATGGTGTTTCCGTAAGTTCGCTGATGTAAACCTGGAAAGGTCAGGCATGATATTGGTTCCTCCACTTTTCTGTTTCTAATTGCCATACTTTCCAAAAGGTTTTTTTGTTGTTGTTGTTTTATTGGAGAATCCAGAAACTTAAGTCCTCATTACTTTGACTAAATAGAAGATTTTCCTGTTTACAGTGGAGACAAAGGTATGCCACACACACAGAGTACACTATGCTTCGTCTGCTTTCTGTCAGAAAGAGGCCCTTCTTTCCATATTCATCAGCAGGTGGTCTTTCCTCCTCCCGCCTCCTTCACCACACTCATCCTAGTCACTGTTTATGCTGTTTTAGTTTCATGGTTTAGCTCTTATTCTTCTCAAAGAAGAATAGATTGCTGGCTCCACTTCTTTCCTCGCCCTTCCTTGGTGGGTTGCTTGTGTTGCTACCTCTACTTTTTCATGTGTGACTAGAAGTGAATTAGGCTTGCATTCTTATTTTAACCTGGGACTCAACCTGGGTTCTCAGCCTTCCATAGAAATAACTACTTTTACATTAAAAGCAGAATGTGAAAAGGCATTAATTTAAAGTTGAGTACTTCCCCAAGTTGTGGCATTTGAGCTGCTTAGAGGTAAAAGAAGAGAAATTCTCTTTGAGAAATGGTAGGAAAGTGTCAAATCTGGTTCAAAAGTAGAATTTGAAAATAACCTATGACTGATTGGGGAGGGTGGGGGCGAAGGGACAGGGAAAATTGGATCAGGCAGAAGTAAGATAAAATTGTGTCCTCGGGAGTAAACCTGTTACTTTGGGGAAACAAATCTATGTCACTTTCCCAGTTTTCATGCTGACAGAATGGAGCAACGTCGTTGCTAACAGATGCTCTTGAATCGGTGTCTTGGCCTTGGGATTTGTGTGCCTCTAGGTGACTGTGCGGAGAAGGCAATGGCACCCCACTCCAGTACTCTTGCCTGGAAAATCCCATGGACAGAGTAGCCTGGTAGGCTGCAGTCCATGGGGTCTCGAAGAGTCAGACATGGCTGAGCGACTTCACTTTCACTTCTCACTTTTCTGCTTTGGAGAAGGAAATGGCAACCTACTCCAGTGTTCTTGCCTGGAGAATCCCAGGGACGGGGTCGCACAAAGTCGGACACGACTAAAGTGACTTAGCAGTAGCAGGTGACTGAGTGGGTCTGATCTTCTGCGTATTCACTTTATAAAGTAGGAAGCTGCTTAGTGAAGCCTTGATTCTGGCATCATTCCCAACCCCAGCCCACCTTATCCTTACTGCTTATTTTGAACCAATATCAACCAGTAGATCAGCCCTTTCTGAGTTTTTGTGTCCAGTATAGTTAGGTGCATATTGCTTACACCTGAAAGTTGATGAGTTGGAGAAACAAGCAGTATTTTCATTATAGCCCCCAGTTTTGTATGTACGTAATCATATATATTTAAGTACACATACATAATACCAAAGTAAAGACTTGAAGCAAATACACCAGAATAACAGGAAATGTCGTCTCTGTTTGATGGCTATAAAAGCATATTCTTGAATGTACTTTCTGTATTTCCTAAAATTTTATAATCATATAAAACTTCATTAAAGCTTATTAAGTTTTAGAAAAAGAGTCTTAAAAGTTGGTAGTAAGTGTGAAATTTCTAGAGCAGTTATTTAACAGTGCCAATCAGGGAATTCCCTGGCGGTCCAGTGTTTGGGACTCAGCACCGTCACAGCTGAGGGCCCAGGTTCACTCCCTCGGGTTGGGAAACGAAGATCCTGCAAGCGGCGCTGTGCAGCCGAGAGTGATGGTAATAATAGCAGTGCTAGTCCCAGGGTGACCAAACGTCGGCTCAACGAAAGGATATTATTTGCTAAGTGTAGGAGGGATTCTTATTGATAAAGCACATAATAGATTTCATAGTTTATAGTTCACATACATTACAGCATTCATTCTTCCATTTTAAGAAAGAGGACACTGATCATTAGAGAGGTGAAGTCATTTTTGCTGTCCTTGAACCTACATTAGCCAAAAGGAAGAGCGTGTTGTCAGGAGCAGACTGGCAAAGGAGAGCCAACCTGATAAAACACCTGGTATGGAGGATCCGTAACTGCTGGCTTGGCTTTGAGCTGATGATGTGGGCATGGAGAGCCTTCTAATTCTGGGCCCTGGGCAGCCAGGGCCCTCTGGGTCCCACTGGTTTGCTGAGCCCTGGCACCACACTTAGAAGTAACTAGCATGTTGAGGGACAGGGCCTGAGAGGAGACTTTATAGTTAAAACTGGAAAGAACAGCCTCACCTCGGTCTTCTTGCACTCACCCCTCAGTCTCTCCAGATTGAAAGGTATAAAGCATAAGAACATTATCTTTAGAGATCCACATAGCCGTTGAAGTGCCAACTGAGTGCTTTGCATATGTGACCACGAGGGGCGTATTTCCATCTTGATCATGAGTCTGCAGCAGTGACGATTAATGACCTTGCTTTTCACCTGTCCAGATCGTGTCTGCAGTCCAGTACTGCCACCAAAAGCGGATCGTTCACAGAGACCTCAAGGTGAGGCACAATACCCTTACTCGTGTACGCTTTCCTTGTATGAGTTCAGTTCTCCTGCTGCTCACGACACAAATGAGGGATATTTTAGATTGTGTTATTAAATTTAAAAAGAATCCTAAGGTTTAGTTTCCATTTTAGTTAAAGCAGCTCATTGTTGGTCTCTAGAGAAAAATCACCCACCACCAAACAGCTGAGCGCTCCCAGATATGCACGCTCTCCCCTGGAAGCACGCTCAGTGCTGCCTGCACCCTTTTCTGTCTCCCTAGTCAGCATTCTCTCCTGTTAACAGCAGTGGCTATTTGAGACCTACTGCACGGTTCTCCGCCTTTGCCTGCATTCCTGGCATAGGATCAGGTTTCCTATTTCACAGAGAAAATAGAAACAGCAGGCAGAAACTCCCTGTTTCCCAGCAGGCCCTCCAGCTTAGCTGCACCTGCATCCACCCTTGACCTTTCAGAGTTTTCCTCTTGTTGTAGGACAGCACAGCACTTGTGCTGACCCCCCTGGTGTTCAGGGTCTGTGTCCCTCCCTCCTAGGCTGCGTCGCTGTCTCTTCCCACCCCTCCTTCCTCACCTCCTTCTGTCTCTGCTGGCGCCTCACTAGCAGCATGTATAAAACGTGCTTACATCCACACCCCTTCTGCCTAAGAACCTCCCACCCCAGTTGTTCTTCCCGATATACCCTTTTATTCTCTTCACCTTCACAACCATTTTTCTCTAAACATTGTCTCGATTCTTTCTTAACTTCGTCATCACTTCCTCTCTCTCCTCACATAACTGTTATTTACTGATTTGCTTGTTCCTCTGTTCACCCACCCTTGCTGCATTCACATTCACTCCATCACCTCTGGTTTGCTAATCCCCAGATCTGTTCCTGCATCCAGAGCTCTGTTCCAGGACCCAGTGTCCAGCTGACAAAAGGACACCTCCTCAGCACCCCTCAGGCAGCTTGACTTAGCATGTTAAATACCTAAACCCTTCCTTCCCAAACTTAAATTTGTATTTCTCATTGTGGTGACTGATGTACCCCAAGTGCCTCTCTCTCCTTTGCTCTGACACCCACTCGGTCCCCCGGTCTCTGCTGCTGTTCCCTGCATGTTACTGAGCTTGTTCTTCTCTGTCCCCACTCGCATTGTCCATTTCCAGTCCACTGGCATCTGGGACGGAATTACTACACTAGCCTCTTGCCTGGTCCTCCCTGCTTCCAATTTTGCCTCTTTCTTCCATGTCTGTTTCCTACATTGCAACCAGAATGGTCCTTTAAAAACACAAATAAAATGGTCATGGGACTTCCCTAGAGGTCCAGTGGCTAAGATTCTGGGCCCCCTACATTGGGGGCCCAGGTTTGATCCCTGGTCAGGGAACTAGATCCCACATGCTGCAACTAAGACCCAGTACAACCAAATAAGTAAATAAATGTTTTTTTAAAAATCACACACACACACACACACACACACACACACACACACACAAATAAAACTTGTCATTTCCCTGCTTGAATGACTTTTCAGTGGCTTCCCATTGCCCTTAGGATAAAAAGCTAAACTAACTGAATACAAGTCACTCAACTTGCCATTTTTAATTCAGCCATAGCATGTCCCCAGCCCTCTATTCCTCTCTACCATACGCTGCCTTTCAGTTTCTTGAGCAAACCGTGTTCTCTCTCACCCTCTGGATTTTCAGACTGTTACTCTGCTTGAAATCCCTCTTGTTGACACACCCACTGCCGTCACCTAATCCTCGCAGTGGTTTCAGTTCCATCCAGTCAGGGAGCCAGACCATACCTTTCAGTGCCGGGCCCACCACTCCTCTCTTCTCGGTCACAGTACTGAGGTCCCGGAGTATAGCTGCAGGTTTTTCCTCCCCTCCGTCTGTAAACTGTGAGCTTTCTGAGGACAGGACCCTGTCTGTGCATCCAGACACTAATATAACACCTGGTGTATGATTGCCACATGATAAAATGTCTGTTAAGACAAGCAGTCATGACTGTGATCTCTGTCTTAAATGAAGTTTAGGATGCCCCTCTTCTCAGTAATAGCCATTATACACCTTATTTAGCAGTGTTTGTGAAATGTGACTCTCCACTTAAAAGGGTACTTAGAAGGATCTGTTTTTTAAAAGCCCCTTATTCTTAGCTGAAAAAGCTCTTCCAATACTGTTTTGTCATGAACATTTGCTGTTTAAATTGGTGCTGGAATTGATCTATACAGGTGGGTCCCCATATCCCCAGGTTCTCCATCTGTGTCTTAGGAAGGCTGGCTGACTGGACTGTTTTATATGATGGTGGAGGATGGTGTCCACGGGGTCCGAGCCGGTGCCCTCAGAGACCGAGGGACCACTGCATCTTACACCTATTATTGGTTGTTAATGCCAGAACATTAAGTCTTCTGAATTATCTCCTTTTTTTTCCTCTCTAGAAAGAATGTTTTCTTATTCATTAGGATATATTAAGTTTATATCATTACAAAAAGCTTTTATGAAATGCCTAATTCTATCAGTTCATTATATTTTTTTGTTAAATTTCATTTTTGTTTTGATGTTTTCCCTCTAGGCTGAAAATCTATTGTTAGATGCTGATATGAACATTAAAATAGCTGACTTTGGTTTTAGCAATGAATTTACTGTTGGCAGTAAACTGGATACGTTTTGTGGCAGTCCTCCATATGCGGCCCCAGAGCTCTTCCAGGGCAAGAAATATGATGGGCCGGAAGTGGACGTGTGGAGTCTCGGCGTCATTCTTTACACTCTAGTCAGCGGGTCGCTCCCCTTTGATGGGCAGAACCTAAAGGTATATGAAGCAGTTGCATCCTTGTTCTTCAGAAAGCTTAAAGGATTTTATCAAATGATCAGAGTTAACGTGTCAGTGTTATTTCAGTGGGGGAGTTGGGTTCCTTTTTAACCTAAAAGTTGACTTAGCAGTTTTCTTTCCTCTCTACCTCCCCAAAGGAACTGAGAGAGCGAGTATTGAGAGGGAAATACAGAATCCCTTTCTACATGTCCACAGACTGTGAGAACCTCCTCAAACGCTTCCTGGTGCTAAACCCAATAAAACGAGGCACTCTAGAGGTAAGAACGTGAGTGGGGTGAAGAGCAGCTTTGAAGGGTCTCTGAGAGTGTTTTTAGAATTTCGCTTAATTTGTATGACGTACTGAATACTATCCTGGGTTTTTTTTTTTTTTTTAAGCAAGATTGAGACATTTTTAAGTTATCCTTTGAACCATAATTGATGAAATGTTGAGAATAAATTTCCCTAAATATTGTGATTATCAGAATGCTTCATTTATACTGCTAACGACACAGTTCACCTTTCAGCAAATCATGAAGGACAGGTGGATCAATGCAGGGCATGAGGATGATGAGCTGAAACCATTTGTTGAACCAGAACTGGACATCTCAGACCAGAAAAGAATAGGTAATTACTCTGTGCCTGCATGCTGGTGTGTGTGCAAGTAACATACTTGTCCCTTCATTGATATGTATACACCTAAAACGGGAATGGGCTTCCCTGGTAGCTCAGTCAGTAAAGAATCTGCCTGCAGTGCAGGAGACCCAGGTTCAGTCCCTGGATTGGGAAGATCCCTTGGAGAAGGAAATGGCAAATTGCTCCACTATTCCTGCCTGGAAAATCCCATGGACAGAGGAGCCTGGTGGGCTACAGTCCATGGGATCACAAGAGTTGGACACAACCCACCAAAACAGGAATAATAATGGGGATAAGTTAGGTTACATGAAGCAGCTAATATGTTTTGTCATATTTAGGAAGTTATCTGCAGGCCCAGTAATAGTACTCAGTAACTCAGAAATAAGCCAGCTGCCCATTTATGTTAGAACAATGTGTGATCTTTTCGGTCAAATAAAGGAAATTAGTTTACGCTGTAATGTAATGATTTCTTAACCAAAGGAAACCCGTAAACTGTATTATGCCCTTCTTTTAGATATTATGGTGGGAATGGGATATACACAAGAAGAAATTCAAGAATCTCTTAGTAAGATGAAATATGATGAAATCACAGCTACATATTTATTGTTGGGGAGAAAATCTTCAGAGGTAAGTATAACCAGATAAAAACGTATAATATCCTTTTGCAAATTATTAGCTCATGTAATAATTAGTTTTGGGGTTTTTTAGTGTGTATAACATTGATAATATTTTTAAATTTACCTTCAAATGACTGATCTAACTCCTATGACTATTATGAGTTACTATTTTAGCTTTAAGATAATAACCTTTAATAACTTGGCTTTTGTTAACCTGTGTAGTCAGTAATAGTTTTAAAATGGTGTAAAGTATCAGATGAAATAGAGAATTTTTAGTTTTTTGAAAAAGCCTAGAAGAACATAAATATCTATTCTTGCGTGAATTTTTCCAGTAGTCAGAAAAATACTTTTGCCTGAGTTTAGGGTTGTGTTTTTTGTACACTGTGGTTTTTCTCCCTAAATGAACAGTTTGTAAGAGGTTTGTGTGTTATGAGAAGTTTAGTTTCATGATAAACCATTTGGGCTCGTGTTGTGGTTTGCTCTGTTTTTCTCATTTTCTCTTAGCTGGATGCTAGTGATTCCAGTTCTAGCAGCAATCTTTCACTTGCTAAGGTTAGGCCAAGCAGTGACCTCAACAACAGTACTGGCCAGTCTCCTCACCACAAAGTGCAGAGAAGTGTCTCTTCAAGCCAGAAGCAGAGGCGTTACAGTGACCACGGTAAGTAAGTTTGAGATCATTTCAGGGTGTTCCAGGCCTCCTGTTAACCAAGAGGCCTCCTGACATTGCCAGGCATCCTTTTGCTTATGGCCTCCTGGGGTTAAGGTTGCTTGATTGCCCTTCTTAGCGTTTTTTGCAAAGCAGTCCTACAGGCGCTGCAGGCTCTGATCTCCGTGGTACACCCAGTAGTCTTGGGTTGACTAAGGCCTGGCTGGGTAGAAACCTGAGCCACATGGGACTTTATCAAGCAGTTGAACTGAGAAGGTGATTTTCAATTTTGTCGAAGTTAAATTTATAAAGCCACATGTGGCCAGTGGCTACCACAATGGACAGCACAGCCCTGGAAAATCTATAGTACACCAGTTTTGCCTTAATTGGTTTAAATTTTTGACTCATGTCATTCTCGACCCACACTCTTAACTGTCCATGTGTCTGAACACCTCACTCTTACGTTTTCACCATAGAGTGAATCTTCCATGAGACTTAGGACCCAAAAGGATGCTTAGCAAACGTGACAGTTATTCTGCCTTCAAGGCAGCCCCGTTTGTTGTAATCCAGAGACTCTAGCAGATGTGCATTTATTCATGTGTTAATTCCTTTAATTCCAGTGCACAAATTTATGTTGGCCTAGTCCTGACTTGGAACGTGGAATCCTCGTTCATTTCTTTGTTCAGGTCACTTCCCTTCCCTGGACTCTGTCCTCCAGTTTTCTTCCACCTTGAGAGTTGGTGCTTAGAACTGTACGGAGTATTCCAGGTGTCTGAGCTTTGGTTTTGGACCAAAAGTGAGGACCCCATGCTTGGTCTCCCTTTCTCTTCCTGCTGCCAGCGCCTCTGTGTGGTTAGGCTGAAGCAGCACGTGGCGCTGACGCTGTCAGTAAGCCGTCTGCACATGTGCTGTTTTCCAGGGTGTGACTGAGCGCTCAGAGCCTGTCTGATGCCAGAATGTTACAGATGGCATTTGTAAAGCAAGTGTTGATCTGGGTCTCAGTCTTTTGTGTTCTTATTAGTTGCTAGCAAGGAAGGGTTTTTCTGTGTGCTACATACAGAGCAGTTAGCAAAATGCCTACGTGTTGCTCTGAATCAACCAGTTTAAAGGGAATTGTTCCTAAATCCTGGAAGAAACCTGGTGTTAGTTTTCTCATGTCCCTAATAACTGTCTTAGTAAGTTCATTCTTCCCTAAGCAGAATCTGTCTGGATTAGTAATGCCCTTTTTCCCAGCTCAGAAGATTGTAGAGCTAAAAAGAGATCACCAAACCCCCATATTGGCAGTAAAGAAATAGGTCAAGATTGCTCACCAGGTCTTCTGGGGTTAAATGGAAGTGGAAGTGCTTGAGACAGAATCTAGCACTCCTGGTCCCTGGTTTAGGGGCTCAGTCCACTAATCCACCCATTGCCTCTTGTAGTAGTGCTTTTATAGTAATAATCATCCTGCCTTCTTGGAGCCTTTAATACTAAAAAGAAATTCACAAAGGAACATTTCAAGAAATTCTGTGCATAGATCACAGACCCAATTCCACATTCTTTTTCATACTCTTTTTGGGGGTGAAGATAGTGGTCAGCAATGAAAGAAGAATTGATTATGCCTCTAGCACTGTTCATATAAGTGCTAAGAATGGGCTGGGTTCCAAGAACTGGGGTCTAGTAAAGCACATCCCCTTGGTGCCAGGTGCGGCAGACAGATTGTGGCCAGTCCAGCCATAGCTCAGCCTCCCACCCTCATCTCTCATCTGGTCCTCTAGCTGTCAATGCCACTGACTTACAGATGCCTGCCTCTGTAAAATTGTAACAATTTTTGTTTGTGTTTCTTCATTTGGGTCCCATGTGTGATCACCCCCCCCCCCCCACCCTGCTGCTATGTGTGTATATTTTTTCTTCTGAAGGGAGCTCTTCATCAGATTTGTAAGGGATTCTTTTATTTATTTATTTATTTTTAAAAGGCTGAAGCCTCACTATTCTATTAATAAATGGTATTGGGGTAGTTGGTAGTGATCAGAAAAAAAAAACTGCATCCATTTCTCACATCCTATACAAGGTTGGATTCCAATTGAAATAAAGATGTAAATAAATAAACAGAAACCAGAAAAATGTTAAAAGAAAAAAATGAGATAATTTCTTTGTAATTTGGACTTGTTAAGGTCTTTTTAACTATGGCCCCAAACACTAAAAGCCACAAAAGAAAAGACTTAACAAATTTGACTACATAAAAGTCATATTTGGGGGAATTCCCTGGTGGTCCAGTGGTTAGTTAAGACTCTAGGCACTTTTCATGGCCCAAATTCACTTCCTGGTTAGGGAACTAAGATCTGGAAAGCTGCTCAGTACACCCCCCTCCACCCCTAAAAGATTAAAAAGAACAGTCACTTTTTTGTGTGATATGGAACACACCATGGAACACTCCTTAGCAATGAAAAGGAGCAGATTGTTGATAAATACAACAATTTAGATGGATCTTGGGAGAGTTATACTGAGTAGGGGAAAACAATCTCAGAAGGTTACATTGACTATTCACATAACATTCTTGAAATGAGGGAATTACAGAGGTGAGAACAGATGGGCCAGGATTTAGGAAAGGGACTTGCGCAAAGAGGTGGCTGTGAAGGGTCAGCCTCAAAACCCTTGAGGCAGAACTGTTCTGTGTCTTGGCAGAGGGTGAGCACATGAATCTGTACATGTGATTAAAGTGTGTAGAACTGAATACACTGCACACAATGCACGTGAAACTGGAGTGGTCTGAAGGAATGAGGTCAGTGGGCTGTATCAACAGCCGTCTCCACGCACAATCTGAAATCCTAAAATGAAGGGAAAAAATTACCCTCTTAATCAAAATAATAGATGTTCAAAACAAATTGTTATAGTTTTAGAATGTCATTGGATGTATCATGATAGAATAAAAACTAAGTGTTAAGGGTAGCATCATCCTACATTTGGCTGATTCTTTGTTTTATATGTTAAAATTGCCAGACTGGGAGCTTAATTGTTCTCGTCCCATAAATGAAATCAAATCTGTTCATTTTTAATTCCTTCCCAAATAGATTTACTGTTTATATAGTTATTATTTATTGGTCACACTAAGTGTTTTGCGGGATCTTAGTTCCCCACCCAGGAATAGAACCCGAGTCCTTGGCAGTGAAAGTGCAGTGTCCTAACCACTGGACCACCAGGGAATTCTCTAGGTTTACCATTTAGATTATTGTCCAAGAGGTAGCTTTTCTTTTTTTTAACGTGCTGGACCTCAGTTTCGATGAGACGGTAGTGAGTAAGAGGTAGCTTTTCTGTATCCCACTTCATCCTATTTTTTTATTGATTTATTTTTCTATTGAAATATAGTTGATTTGCAGTGTTGTGTTAATTTCTGCTATACAGCAGAGTCACTCAATTATACATAAATATACACTCTTTTTTATACTCTTTTCCATTATGGTTTATCTCAAGATATTGAATATAGTTCACTGTGCTATACAGTAAGACCTTGTTTTTTTACCCATTCTGTATGTATAGTCATAGGACTACGACTCAAACTCATAGTCCCTCCCTTCCCCTTCCATCCATTTTTTTTAATAGACCCAAGTATATAAAATCTTTTCTCAACCTAAATGTTGAGCATTTGGTGCTGTTTCTTAAGATTACCACTGGACGTTATATATAATGAACATGCAAGTTATCTTGTTCATTTCCAAAATTCTTTGAACTCCACATCTCCTGTGTCATCACAGTCTCTAGATGATTTCTTGCAAGACATCAGTTATTTGCCGCCGGGGATGTCCCTAAGCACCCTCCTGGGAGCAGATGTGAGCTGCAGCACCCCGCCCCCCATGTCCTCTCAGTCACTTGTGTGAGGAACATGCTTTCCTCTGCTTGTACTGCCTTTCCTCATCTACTCAAATTCCTGTTTATCTAGAAGAGTATGAGTGCTTTAAAAAAGATGCAAGATAAAGTGTCGAAAGAAATGGCCTGTAAATCTGTGCTGTTCTTTTCCAAAAGGTGAAGGCATCTCTTGTACAAAAAGGATGAGATTCACTCAGATGTACCAGGTGAAGCAGTTATTCTGCATGATGTGTGTGCATACTTATCTGTCCAGGAACACCCTGTGAAGATGTTTCAGGACAACTATATAAGCTTACTAATTTAAAAAAAAAAAAAAAAAAAAACACTTTTAGAAAGTTGGGAACTAGTAAGTAAAATTTTAAAATTGAATTCATTGCATAGGGAAAGCATATGTGAATAGGAATCATCTTAGAAGATTTCACTGTTTTATATTAGATGAATAGAAATCTTGGATCATCTTATAAAGTTTATTTTCATAAGATAAAATATAAAACTTTAAAAATATTCAGAATATAAAATATCCTGACTTTTAAAAAGTGATTTCTTCATTTTAGCTGGACCAGCTATTCCTTCAGTTGTGGCATATCCAAAAAGGAGTCAGACCAGCACTGCAGACAGTGACCTCAAAGAAGACGGAGTTCCCTCCCGGAAACCAGGCGCCAGTGTTGTTGGAGGAAAGGGGATTGCTCCAGCCAGTCCCATGCTTGGGAACGCAAGTAACCCTAACAAGGCGGATATCCCTGAACGGAAGAAGAGCTCCACTGTCCCTAGTGTAAGTTGTTGCACTATAGAGCCTGCCTAGGATTGTAGGATTGAAATGACACAGCATTTTGCTCCTCTGTTCTTACGTGCCTACAAAGCCCTGCTCCTGGGCCCCTGTGTACGTTGTCACCCTGTTGGGATCACTAGCTCTGTTGTTGGTGTTTCTTACTGCACAACTCCATCCCACTGGGTGAGATCCTTCATGTCAAGGGCTGTTTCTAGTTATTCCAGAAACGTCTGAGAGATGGAAAGACCGCATAGTCTGACAGAAAGTAAATAAAACCAGTGGTGACAGTGCAGACAGGTGGTCACACACAGCCTGACAGATTCTGTCCAGGGCACTGGGAGGTCTAACTGCAAGGCAGGAACATGGTGTTTGCCCCGCATGTCAAAGGGCTCTGTCGATACAGAGCACTGACTGAGTCCTAACCTTGTGCCAGGGACCCTGCCGAGTGCTTTTCCATGTATCAGCTAAATCTCAAGGTGAAGAAATTGAAGAAAAGTTAGGTAATTGTCCAAAATTACACTACTGACCTAAATCTCCTAATTTCTGCGCTTAACAAAATCTCCCTAGAGAGTAGGTAGTGTTTGTTAAATTGAATCTGTTCAGTTTCAGAAACTTTTCATGGATTGAAATGTGTTCTCTCTGAGCTAAAAAAATAATCACTCTTCTTAGCACTGTACGGAACTTTTTTTTACTTGTGATGATAACTTCTTAGGTTTACTCTCTTAGCAACTTCCAAATATACAATACAGTATTACTAACTATAGTCACCACGCTGTATATTGCATCCCCATGACTTATTTATTTTATAATTGGAAGACCCCAAAAGTAATTTTGATAAGAATTTGCAGAGAATGAACAATTTTAAGGATATTCTGTAATCACATTTTCCCTGAAAGTTAACAGTGACACAGCCTCCTTCACCCTAAAGAAACCCAGAGTCAGGAGGCAGCACTTTGTGAAGGCACAGCTCCCTTGTCCTGTTCTGGGGAAGGGCTTACACAGGAGCCCGAAGAGTCTTGTCTGCTCTGTCCGCTGACCTTGTGCTTCTTCAGAATAAACGCTGTGTGGAAAGGCTTTTTATTTCGACTTCAGTCGTCATTCCATAGCCCTGCAGTTTAAATCCAGCCTTAAAGAAACTTGTTCCTTACCTTCATAACTTCTATTCCTTGGCTCTACTCATCAGCACATCCCCTTTTTCAAAATATATCCCAAGCATTATTAGCCACTCATATTTATTTATAAAGGAAAAAAGTATGTTGCTTTAATTTTCTCCCATTTGTCTTCAGAGTTTCCTTATATGTGACCTGCTCATGCTCTGGTAAAGGTGGCTGCTGTTAATCTTTTCTTAAAATTATCTGATAAAAGTTGTGCTGTGACTTTTGTTTCTCCTTTTTTTTTTTTTTTTTAATTTTGAAAATATTAACTTTTAAAAATTGATGTGAAGTTCACGTACATACAGTTAACCATTTGAAGCATTTATTCAGCACATCTAGTGCATGTGCAGCCTCTACCTCTCTAGTTCCCAAACACCACAGAACGCCCTGTGTTCATTAAGAAGTTCCTCCCCAGTCCTCCCTTCCCCAGCCCCTGCAGCCACTAACCTCATTCTCTCCCAGCAGATTTGCCTCTCCTGGACATTTCATATAAGTGCACTTACATAGCCTTTTGTGTCTGACTTCTTTCACTCACCATAGTATTTTCAGGTTTCATCCAAGCTGTTGGGTGAATTAATCCCTTTTTATATGCCGCAGTCTGTCTCCGTGTCTGTCGGTGGGCATCCAGCGAGTCCCCTTTGGTTGCTGTGAACAGTGCTGCTGTGAGCGTTCGTGTACCAGTGTGTGCACCACAGCTGACTCCTTCACATCCTTACGGAGTCACGTCCTCGTTTCTCCACATTCTTGCCCCATTTGTTGTTTTCTAGCTTTTTTTTTTTTTCAATTGTAGCTCTCCTAGTGGATGTGAAGTGGTATCTCATTGTGGATTTGATTTGCATTTGCTAAATGGCCAGTGGTATTCAGCATCTTTTCACACGTTTATTGGCCGTTAGTATGCCTTCGTTGGAAAAATGTCTGTTCTGTCCTTTGCCCTGTGTGTGACATATCAGAATCTCTTGTCAAATCCAAGATTATGCAGATTTATCTGTTATATTTATTTTTTATTTTTTTGCTAATAGTTTTGCAGTTTTAATTGATTTTTTTTATTTTTGTTTCATTTGTATATTTACCTTATAATCCTTGCTTTTTAATGTTTCAGTTTGAAATTATTACCTTTTAAAAAGTGAATTTCTCTGTCTTCCTGCTTCATTTTAAATAATCCATGAGTTATTACTTTATAGATTATTGTAGCCAGCTTTTCAAAGTCACTTTGCCATAGCCATTTTTCGTTGTTGCAGAAATACTGGACGGTAGGAAAGAGGGTAGAGGTTGCTGCCTTCGTCGTCTTTGCTGATCTAGTGCCCAGTGCTGTTAATACTTTGTTGTTCTTTAGTCGCTAAGTCATGTCCAGCTCTTCTGTGACCCCTTGGACTGTAGCCCTTCAGGCTCCTCCGTCCATGTGATTTCCCTAGCAAGAACACTGGAGCGGGTTGCCACTTCCTCCTCCCGGGACCTTCTCAAGCCCGCATCTCCTGCATTGGCACGTGGGTTTTTTACCACTGAGCCACCTGGGAGGCCCGTTAATAATTCAGGTTTATTTAAAGACTAAGTACTCATGTTTATTTAAATGGGATTTTTTTTTCCCTGCTGTATTATACTTACTAAATTGTCTAAGACCAAAATGCCCTTTTTTTTAATAGAGTAATACGGCATCTGGTGGAATGACGCGACGGAATACTTACGTTTGCAGTGAAAGAACCACAGCTGATAGACATTCAGTAATTCAGAATGGCAAAGAAAACAGGTATGAAATCTTACCTGTTTGCAAGAAAATGTGTTTTTCCCAAAAGAAATGGAAGGATGATATTTACTTCTTAATTTTTATAATCAAAATTCAAATAATAGTGGTAAGTATTCTCTAATGGTAAGTTAAATTTAAATGCAGTTCTAGTGAGATCCTAGAATTCCAAATTCCTCTCCTGGTCCAGAGCTTATTCTCTTGGCTAGCTGGGTGTGATGATTGGAAGGGTTGAGTTAAACCAGAGAGCTTTCCCAGATGAAATAGGTGGTAAGCTATGCTTTAATTGTAGAATTATGAACAGGGAAATGGTGATTGCTTTGTGCACGTGGATATCTTGAACCAAGACTGGAAGCGGGGAAGGATGATGACCTGAGACAGGGAGCCACGCCTCAGGGACGTGGATCCCCAGATGGGGTGGGTGGGCCGTCAGTTATAGGTCAGCAGTGTGCCAGAAGGGCTGGGCAGACAAAACACTTTAAAGGTGGTCTTCACCTTGAATATCCAGAGAAATGGAAAGTTCAGTCTTCTCAATGATTTTAATATGGTAGAGAGGAAATCTTACATTGAATAAGCATGATTTTTAAATACTAATAGTAATATATCAGTAAGGAATCAGATCATACAGACCCTTTTCTAGGGGTTTCAAAATAAGAACTAGAAAAGTGAGATTAAGTAGATCTAGAAACCATACAGTAGAGTTCAGTTTGGATAGAGAGAAAAGAGAAGAAAAAGTTGGCTTGGTAGAGTAGTTAAATATATTCTGTATAGAAAGTATTTCTCAAATGGGCCTGGTTTTCCTTCTTTTGTTTTGGAAGAGTAGTATAAAACTAAATTCAGAATGATGAGGTAAAGTGAGCAGAAAAGTTCTGAAATAGAAATCCATAAAATAAATTCACATCATCTTTCATTGTCTCCTGGCCTCTCAACTTTAACATTATTTGGTCATAGCACATTCTCATGTGTAGCATCAAAATTGTTTTTCTTCTTTTCTGACATTTGCTTTCTGAAATGACACTGTAAAGTTTCTGTTTCCTTAGATTTCACCAGTCAAATGAAATGTTTGATCACTAACTTCGATAACAACTTATAAACAAAAATTCTATCATTTTTCATCCTTTAAACCAGACTATTTTGTCATTCCCCTCTTCCACAGACCACTTAGGTTTGAATTGACATGAAGGGAAAAGCTTGTTCTGTGAGATTACATTCATTCATTTTTTTCAGTGACTTTTTAGAAATATTTACATCTTGGTATTCTGTCTTTGAATCTTGTCTGTGCTTGTTCTCTCCTAATAACGTGAGTAGAGCCACTGGGCTAGATAACTTAACGGATTTATGATTGGTATGTTTATTTTTTTAATAGTAGTCTGTTCTTTGGTAAATTTTCTTTTATTGCAGTTGCTTTCTCAAATATATCAAATTGCTTATAGTTCAGGTGACTGAGTAGGAGACACCAATAGAAGACTTAATTAGAAGTTTCTTTCTTTTTCTTTTGGCTCCACAGGATCTTAATTCTTAGTTCCCTGACCAGGGATTGATCCTGGGTTCCTGCAGTGAAAGCACCAAGGCCTAACCCCTGGATCACCAGGGAGTTCCCAGACATTTCTGTTAAGAATTTTATTTTTAATTTTTTTTTTTCCTGTTAAGAATTTTAATCTGTAGAACGAGAAGAATGTTGTTTTCATGACTGTTGTTTTTTAAAAATTCTTCTAAATTATTGAACTGTTCTCTCAGATTCCTCTTGAACTTTAGACTACATGGTTCTCTGAGGTGCAGAGTCAGACTTATCTTTGCAAGGCTGTTCAGACCGCCATCTCTCCGCTCCCTCAGTTTGTGTCTGTGTGCGTAGCTCCTCTAGCTCTCCTCTCCTGCGGCCACACAGTCCACTCTTTAGAAACAGTTTTAAGAATGCTCTTGATTTCTTTGGAGTCATTACCTGGTTTCTGCCTGCAGATACCTTCCTCAGTGGGGCTGCCCCCTCTTTATCCCCACCTGGGCCTCGTTGCTCTGTTGGCATCAGTTATTTC
Organism: Dama dama; assembly: GCF_033118175.1. Taxonomy (NCBI): domain Eukaryota; kingdom Metazoa; phylum Chordata; class Mammalia; order Artiodactyla; family Cervidae; genus Dama; species Dama dama. Next base: position 74,813,550 of record NC_083693.1, read on the forward strand.
AGTGCTCTCCTTCTGAAAGTATTGTCTTTATCTTTAGTTAAACAGCCTCCTGCCACACAAAACGAGGCACATAACTTTAATAATACCTGGATTTTGGTTTTGTATCTTATAAATGAATTGAAAAATTATGGAAAAATATTGGAGGTTTGAGTGCCACACTAGTGGTCATATTTTTTTTTTTTTTTACTTTCAGTTAAGGAAGACATTAAATGTGATGACTTTTTCACCCTTAAAATAGATGCTTGAGTGATAAATTATTCACAGAGCCTTCTCTGTGCACAGATGACTTCTTTGGCAGATTGTTGCTTTTTCCTCTCCTATAGATACACACACACACACACACATATCTTATTCTTTGACTAAAATACTAGTGAGGTACAGGATGCCTGGATCTATGTTAACTTCTGGAAGAAAGACATGAATTCCTATTTTAGCCTTTAGTATGTTCGACTTTTTTCTTAAATATGTGAGTGTTGTTACAGAATCCCAACATAAGAATGATCACAGCTAATAAAAATTAGATGAACAAAAAAGGTTTTGTCACAGTTAACACATGTATCTTTGGATTATATTTTTAATTCTGCTTTTGCCCAATCACTGATTATGCTTTGCATCAGCAGCCAAAATGTTTCATATTGGAATGTTCCAATACAGAAGAAAAGTCATATCAGACATATTTAGATATAAAGACAAAAGATCAATAGGAACATCACACAATTTGAATTTTAAGAAACGGTGCTATTTCTTTAAGTTAAGGTTTAAATAATGATTTTTTTCCTTGGACCCAGAACTGCTAAAAATATGATGCAACTACTGTTTTGTTTGTGTAAATTTTTGTGGGATAGTCTGTGGACTATAACCATCCTATTTACCACATTTCTGAGGAAAAAATTTTGTCCAGCTTTCACAACAACCAACTTGATGCAGCCCATTGTGAGTTGGGATTGTTTGTTGTAAATAGAACTTTTGTGAGTTTGTACAAACATGAAATTCCACAAACATTTCTTGAGTTTACTGATTCCTAAATTGAGGTCCTAGGCCTGCTTTGAGAGTTTAAAAAAAAAAAATCTGTTTTGTTGCTTCCTTTGTGGAACTCGTGATATGACACGATTAAATTTCTAGAGAAATAATACTTTTCATTGCTTGTAAGATTATGCCAAAAATTGAATAATTTATAATGAATATATCAATTTGCACTTCCTTTTTAAAAGGGTCTCTGACTCTAAGGAGGGTCAGTTTTTTGCTGCAAGGTACCTGTTCACATAGTCTTGCCTGCACCCTCCAGCCAGGGGGATAGCTCAGGGCGAATAGACTGAGCCTCTCCCTGTTCAGGATTCTGACTAAAAGCCATTTCCTCATCTGAGTCTTTGGGTCCATTTATATATTCTCCAGGGAACATGCCAGGTAACCCCTACCGCCTCTTCTTCCCCTGCTTTTTTTTAATGCACTTAGTAATCCTAGGTCCTAATTTGGGCAAGAGAATGTCAGCTGCTGGGCAGGGGAAGAAAGCATGTTGATCCTTGACCTGCTCTGAACAGAAAATAGAGCACAAAGGACAGTTGCATTTATCTGTAGGACTTCCCTGGTGGCTCAGCTGGTAAAGTTATTTATCTGTAACTTAGTAAAGTAAAAGTGTATGTGTCTATGTGTACGTATGTCTGTATGTGCATATTGAAGACAACAAAGCCTTTCTTCAAATAGTTGAATCATTTAAGACTCTATGTTGGGGTGACAGAAAATCAGTCCAAACAAATTTAAATTAAAGGGCATCTGTGAATTCTTGTAACTGAAAAAGTCCAGGGATAGAGTCAGGGTTTGTCTCCTAATTCTGCTGCTTCTGCAGGAGTTCCTTGGTGGGCTCAGTGACATCAGCCTTGATGTCCCACACTCAGCTCTGCTCAAGCAGAAGCCCCGGGGCGGTGTTGGTTTCGCTGTGGCCTGCCCATCTCTAAATCTGTCACTGGCCAGGATAGTGGGAAAATCCAGCGGGGAGTCAGCGACATGGGGAGATGGAGACCAAGAGCCTATTTCTCCCAAAACAGAATTCAGCTGCCAAAGGAAAAAAAAAAATGTCAGAAACAAAAAAGTGAATCCATTTTTATCTTTATAAGGTGATTGTACAGTTCTGTGACTGTATTAAAGTCACACTCACCCAAGTCAGAGGGCAGGATTGTCAAAGATAGAGGGGCAAGCAGATCTTCTTGAGTAGTTTATTATACAGACCTAGCTCCTTCATATTGGGACTTCTGGAATTCCAGTGGCTCACCTCATTAACGTGCCTTTTCAGTTATTGAATATTCTTAAGCACCTGCTCTATCTGAGGCATACTGCTGACCGCAAAGTAACTGTCCACATAGTCTTGCACGTACAGTGTGGGGTCCCATTGAGGCTGCAGGCCGTGTTTCCAGAGCACACAAGCAGACAGGGGCCACTGCAGCACAGTGGGGCGTGCGTAGCAGGTGCCGTCACTGCACACACAGAGGGAAAGGGGTGACTGCGGGTGAGAGAGGGCACTGGTGACGCCTTCACGGCGGGGGTAACCTCGGAGGTGAAATTCTGATGAAAAGAGAAAGATGTCAGCTCTCCAGACACAGAGACTAGCTCCTGCAAAAGTTCTTTGACCTGATGCATGACCAAGAGACGGCAGGTCATCAGATGGGCCAGAAAGTCAATTTCCGGGAAGTGACAGTGGAAGGTCAAGCCTGAAGAGGTGCCAGGGGTGCAGCCAGACGGGCGCCTGAGGATGCGGCTCGGGTACCAGGGTGAGGAGTCTGAACTTTATCCTGAAGATGCCGTGTGCTTTTGCAAGGTTAAAAGCAGACAAGCGACAAGGACGAAGTCAGGTGTGTGTTTTAGGAAGTTCACAGCTGTATGGTGGACCGACTGGAAAGTGTGACTTTGGAGAACAATGAAGACAGGTGGCTGAGGTCTGGGCTTGGAAGAGAGATGAAGTTCTGCCCAGAGACCCTTGGGTGTGGAGGTGTGGGGCCCAGTGAAGTGCTGTGAGGAGTTGTGACACCAACAGGGTGACCCAGCTGCTCTGTATGTCAGGCGTGAAGGAAAAAACCTGATGGTTTCTAGGTTTCAGGCTTTGAGAGGATTTCTGCAGAGAGACGCTGAAAGAGTATGGTCAGAATTCTAAATCCCTGATTGTCCTTAACTGCTCCCTTTGAAATTCCACGGACATGATGGCTGAGCTGGCATTAAGAATGAGAAAAGCCCTAGGTCGCTGTGTCCTGTAGCTAGCTGTGCAGGTGTGTGGTCACTGTGTCTCTCTTTCTCTGTCTGTAAACGGTTAATTTGCTCTTATTAGTCTTCCCACCTTGAAAAAAGGGGGCTTTGTTGACCTCTTAAGAATTGTGATCGTTTTTTATAAAGAAGTCAGTGTGCTTTGAGTAGGGATGGTTTGATAACATAGGATACTTTGATAAGTACAACTAGTTACTACTACAGCCGTAGTTTTTCTAGTCCATTTAATGTATGCCACTGTGCTTTGGGAACAGGTTGAGAGCGCAGCGTACATATTAAATATTCGCTTTGATTTGAATGGAGATAAGCTTTATTTTACACATAGCTCGGAGATCTTCATCACTCTCACATAAATATTCAAACATGTACAGTGTTACTTTCTTTTCTTTAAAGCTAATAAACTTTTAAAAATTACTCATTTTTAAAAAGCAGATACAGATTAGCAATTACTCCAGAATCCCCAAAACGAGTTTAAGAGATTTTTGTTCTTTGACAGAAATGAGATGGTTTGGGGAGGAAGGTAATGTGCTTTGAACAACAGGTTGCTCTTTTTGTCACTGGTCCATCATACTGTTGTTTCTGCCTCTGCCTGAACCCAAACCCCCTCCCAGCCTGACAGAAATGTTCGCTTACGCAGCTAGCCCTGCCTCTGTTTGTAAGACATCTTCCACCTGTCGGCTGAGACATCAGAAGTCGATGTCCATGTCAGCCTCTGGGCACCCCAAGATGATGTTACCTCCAATAGACAGTGAAGGAGATAACTTCAAGGCTATGTAAGAAAAATGCACATTCCTTGTGAAACTAATGTGTACCCACTGCTTCTTAATTTTGTGCTGTGGATATTATAGTCTAAGGTTTTGTTCCAGTTGTCCACAAAGTGTCCTTCCTGTGTGTGGTTTTAGTTCAGCGCATCCTGTCTCATGGTGTCCCTGGTCATCTTTGTATCTTCATGCCTCTTCATACTATAAAGGATGTAAGAAATTCCCCTTTCTCTCCAAGTTGCTTTCAGCATGTGGAATTTTACAATACTTATGCCATTTTTGTGCTTCCGAAACTTTTTAGTTGCCTATTCTTCAGTTTCACCTGCATAGCCTTTGTTTTTTTTTGTATTGGCAGGGTTCTCTGCATGTAAGCAATTTGAGAGGGAAGCAAAGGAAAAGAAGCTTGAGTTAGCTGTTCTCTGTTCTAGAATTTCCTCGCATTAATCTTGTCCTTGAAAATATGTGTGTATCGTTCCCTTCAGCTCCATAAGGTGTTGTTTCACTGTGTACTATTCCTTTGGTGCCCTTTGCCGTTCAACTTACCTTTTGCTCTTAAGTCCTATAAAATACCCCTTGGATCTGGATTTATATACTGGTTATCTCTACTCTATATCAAAGGTATATCATGACTATAAGTGTTTGTGTGCCATGTTTGCCACAAAGCCAGGATTTTGTGAACGAAGCTCTAAGAATCTGTCATTTGCTGATCTCCTAGCACTGTTCCTGACCAGAGAGCTCCAGTTGCTTCAACACACAGTATTAGCAGCACCACCACCCCAGATCGAACCCGATTCCCAAGAGGCACTGCCAGCCGTAGCACTTTCCATGGTCAGCCCCGGGAGCGGCGCACTGCCACGTACAATGGCCCACCTGCCTCACCCAGCCTGTCCCATGAAGCCACACCGTTGTCGCAGACTCGAAGCCGAGGCTCCACTAATCTTTTTAGTAAATTAACTTCCAAACTCACAAGGAGGTAAGTGCCAGGTGGTGCTGGTTGGTTGGAGCAAACATAAGGGCAAAAGGAGAAGTGTTTACCCCCCATTATGTGAAGCCACTGCACAGATGCTTTTCATTCTGTCTTTAGCTCACATTTGTCTGGTTTGTATATCTCATTCTGTACTTCTGAAACCTTTTAGAAGAGAAATTATAGAGCCCCGAGTCCTTTCACAACACGGAAAGTTCTCTAGCGCTTGGGAAATTGTTGTTCCTTAATTACCATTTCTGTTAGTCATACACTTCTCCACATGGCGTGTGCACTGCATTTAGCAAGACCCCAGGTGTGGTGTTGTGCAGCGGCGGGTGCCCTGCAGGCTGCCACTGAGGAGGACTGTGTGGTGTGACCACCCGTAGACATGGTGCCTCTCCTCTCGTTTCATGCCAGTGTCATGGAGGAGCACTGCGTTTCTTGCAGCTTAAATCTTGACATTCTTCTCTCTGTCGGCCTAAGGTATAATGAGAACAGATAGCATTCTTACATTGTATAGTTTTGGAGATAAAATCCCTGCTTTATTCCCAGGAAGAAGCTAGTATCTGGTGATGTATAAAATCTTTTGTTTGTCCAGTTGACTGTCAGCTGGGGCCTTGGGAAATCTCTAAGGTACTTTACTTGCAGAATCTAGTCTAGAGGTTGCTAAGCCTAGAAACATTGGCTGCTACCAGAGGAAAGAGACAAGGTACCACTGTACACTGTTAGCAAGTAAGTGAAGGCACCTTTAGCCAGGACCACTCGCAGGAAGCCTCCAGGCCCCTGCAGTTCCGGGGTACTGGAGGAAGTTCTTTGTACTTGAGCCTCTCTGTGCAGTAGTCTCTTCTCCAGGTGTTCTGCAGATGTGCCTCTTAGAGACCCTCACAGGACAGTGATGGGGCCTTCCCAGAGTCTGGAATGATAGATGCCCTCCTCACTCCTCCTCATTTCTCTGCACTCCCTGTGGTGCATTATCCTGCTGATCTGTTCCATTCCATCTGTGTTACTTAACTGTAAGCTGGGCATCACTTGGCAGTCTCCTTAATGCCTCCAGTAATGTTATTTTAAATCAACCATCTAAAACTTAGACAAAACGGGACTTCCCTGCCAGTCCAGTGATTAAGACTTTACCTTCCAATGCAGGGGGTGAGAGGTCAATCCCTGGTTGGGGAACTAAGACCCCACATGCCTCAGGGCCAAAAACACAAATTGTGAGACAAAAAACATAGTAACAAATTCAGTAAAGACTTTAAAAATGGTCCACATCAAAAATAAAAAATAATTCAGACAAGTCACATTAAGCTGTCTTTCCCCAGATTATCTCTTCATTGTCAGGATGTTGAATACCAAATTAAGGAGGACTTCTCATACCCACTAGCAATTGACTAGAGATCAGAGGAGTAAAAAGTTTCTGGTCTACCCTCCTATTCTCTTCTTAGCCGTTTTGCTGAGACCTCCCATTCCAGGATGGGCTAAAGAGCAGAGTGGTCCAAGGGGCCTTGCCAGATTCAGGTCACCCATTTGTGACCACAGGAGAGACAATGAGTTCAACCCAAGGAGAGTCTGATGACCCCAGAATAATGCATTGCCTCCTTTCAGGGTCATTCCAGGGGCTATCCCAAGCCTCCCTGTGCCTCAGCTCATTCCTTGGAGGCTAGGCTGTTTAGTATCAACTGGTATTTTGCCTTCTGGTCCCCGAGCGCGGAGGCGGGGTGTGGCAGTCAGGTCTGTCTAAGCTCCAGTCACAGGATGAGCAGCTTTGTGTCCTTAGGCTTTGGTCTCAGATGGGCTCTTTAAATAAAGCCTTGGACATCATTAAAATCCTTGCATTTATTTGTCTCCTTTGTGTTCTTTTTCTTTTGTCTTCTGAATTCTATCACTGATAAAAGTAATATCAGCCACAATACATCAAATGCTTACTGTGTGCTAACAAATAGATGTCTGTACATTTATCCATATGGAGATACTTGTTTTATATAGCTATGTATGCATACATACATTCTCCCTCACACACACATTGAATCTCCACAGTCTACCCTGTGGAGTGCACATTATCCCAGTTTTATAGAAGAAACTGGAGGTAAGATTCAGAGAGAATAAGGCACGGCTTCAAGATCCTGTGGGAGAAGAGTGCTGAGTCAGGCCCATGGTTCCCGGAGGGGCCCTTGATCCCCGCTACATAGTGTTCCTAATTGTTTATTTTATGTATTTGAATTGAAATTGAAGGCTGGGGCTCCTCGTTAAAAATACTCTAGAGAGGGTCGTCTTCCCCCAGGTTTTTTCAGGAAGTCCTCTCTCTGTTAGTTTGCACGCAGTCCTGTAGCCTCCCGTGGTGCTGTGCTTCTGTTGTCGTCAGTTCATTCTTAAAGGCAGTCAGAGTCCTTGCTGCTTCAGCAGCATCTTCTTAGCGTCCCCTAGTAATGGTGCTGATCAAAGCTAATGCCCAGAAGGCTCAGGTGTTGGCACTTGAATGCCGCAGGGGAGACCTGCCGGGACGTGGCAGAACAAGGACTGGTGTCCGAGCTCGCCCTCTACCCCTGGCTGTGCGCTGGATAGTGTGAGCGCTTTAGAGAGCCCGTCCTCTGCAGGCGGGACAGCCTGGGTGACGCGCATGGGCCCTGCGCTCCTGGGTCGTCCGCGTGCTCCCGAGGCATCATCCTGTTTATCCCTCAAGGAATTTGTGAGAGGACAAGTTAACGTCAGTCCTGTGACTCCTGAGCAGTCCCCTTAACTTTTCTCAGGTAGGAAAATTGGAAATGAAAATAGGTCTTAAAGACCTTTTAATCAATTTTCACAGGCATCTTTCCTACTGTGTGTATTCCAAGGTGTACTACTCTTGATCTGAGTATGGAGTAAATGGTGCTTATCTCCAGTAGTTATATACTTTTCAAATTGGTAGGTATCTGAAGCCGTGCCAAAGTCATCCCAAATTAGAGAAAAATAAAAGAACAAAAAGAAAACTGTTAATTCAGTCACTCAGCAAAATACTCATGGGTACTTCTGTGCTGTCACAGAACTGAGATTCAGAAGTGTCAGTAGTTTGACAAGCCCAGGACGCACTCACCCAGGAATGCTTATCATGTCATCACACAGGCCTGAGCCATAGTTGGAAGTTTCTTTTGTCAAATTCAGTTCAGTACAGCCTAAACATTTCCTTAAATTTTTTAATAAGCAGAGTCAGTTCTTTTAAATAGAGCTCTTTCAATGTATTACTTAAAAATGAAACTCCCAATGTTGTCATTTATTTTTCTATCATTTTGGTATAAAAGCTTTAAAAAGTCTACTTCATTTTAAACTCCCAGGAACGTATTACAGTGCTGTATGTCAATTATATCAAAACTGGAAGGGAAAAAAAAAATCTCCAATGACTTTTTTTTTCCTCTCCTTAAAAAGTGATTTATATCGAGCCACTGTAATAAGTATTGATTCTCTTCATGGATAAACATTTTATAATGAAATTTTTAATGTTTCTGTATAAGGTGATATTTTTTTGTTCAAAGATATATTGAGAAATATTATTTTTTAAAAAATATTATTTCTAGTACATTGAAAATGGCTTTTCTTTAATACAAGATGTTGAATTTTATTATCTTAAGGTGTACCCATCTGAAGAACCTTAAAAAATTTAACTGTAGATACTGTCAATATTTACTGCTAAATTTTTTCTTATTAGTACAGATTTTTTTACATTTCTATTTAAAAGACACATAGTTATTTGTGATAATTTTACTTTTTCATCAGATGTCACTGTTTTCATTGTTCACTGGGTAGGAGAGGAGCCCTGTTTTACTTGCTGGTTTTATTTTATCTGTAATAACTATTTAACTTATGCAAGTCATTTTTGTTAATTTTTTTTTTTGGCTTAATTTCTTTTAGAAACATGTCATTCAGGTTTATCAAAAGGTAGGATTTATATATACACATTTTTTTTTCAATCCTCACCCCGAAATGGCTCCTGCAATTAACATCAGGTTTGGCTTTGTAGCCCTGTTGAAAACTAAACTTTCTGCTGAGAACTAAATACTTATTTCTTTGAAAGGAAATTGGAGAGAAAGAGATTAACTCTGTCAGGCATCTTAAAAGGGACTGTTGCACCCATGTAACAAGAGGCCTACGCATGCTCTGTGCATTTTCTTCCTTTGGTAGAATTGTTTAGCCTCCAAATAATTCTGTCTTCATACTAATAACACTTAGCATGCTTCTGTTTGAAGAATGAGATGTTCAGTAACAATATGCAATTAATGATTAGCCCCAGGCATGCAAAAGGTAAGTGGTAATTGTGTTTTTGTTTTTGTTTTCTTTTTTAATTTCATGGAGGATTGCATTTGGGAAAGGCTAAGAGTTGAAAAGTAAATAGTATTGTATCTAAAAGGCACTTTCCACCAACCGCTGAAGAAAGTATATCTTACTGTAGTAAATATTACTCTTATTAGGTAGATATTTTGTGATGTGACAGTCAAGAGACCAGGGGCATTGCTCACACTCTCAGGACACACGCCCTTCAGGGGAAAGTGGCCACTGCAGCCTTGTCGTGCCCACGCCTCTCAGCTCCCCAGAGGCCAGGCCATGGGTTTACCTGCGATGCCATAAGTGGGTCACAGAGAGGCTTTATTCACGGGAGCTCTTTGTCAGAAACCACAGGAAGAGTGCCTTCTTCCTTCCTTCTTTCCACTCTGTGATGATTTAATTGGAAACCCACTGTACTTAGGGGCTGGAGATGGAAATGGCAACCCACTCCAGTACTCTTGCCTGGAGAATCCCATGGACAGAGGAGCCTGGTGGGCTACTGTTCATAGGGTCACAAAGAGTCGGACACGACTGAGTGACTAAGCACATACTTTGGGGAGTGATTAAAAAGTCAGAATAACTCCAGTCGAAAGCCGTGCACGTGCACAGATTCCAGAACTGGGCAGGAATACCTGTCGTGTATGAAGCAGATGTGCGGCCTGCCTCCTGCACGGCCTTCGTGGGCACACGGATGGTTTTTGGCTGAGTCACACCTGCAAGAGTACGAGTTGTAATGAGCTCAACAGGTGACCAGAAAGTGCTTTGGGTTCGTTTTATAATGTCTTTATATTTGGGTTGGTCGTGTACTGGTGTGTAAGATTTCTTTTCTCTTTCCCACTTCTCTGTGCTTCTGCATTCTATTCATTGAGGCTTCCAACTGAATATGAGAGGAACGGGAGATATGAGGGCTCCAGGTGAGGGAAATGATTTTTACTTAAAATATTTTATAGGTATTTACTTCATTTCTGTGGCAGAGGCAACACTTTTCGAACATTCTGCGTCATATCCTTGCTCCACGTGGGGTTGCTTAGGGCGGACAGCAGTCTATGGTCAGGAAGCGTGTGTGCTGCTGGCGCTCGGCGGCCACGCGAGGGCGCTACGGTGCCGCCGCCGCCGCCTGCACACCGCCTGTCCCCATCCAGGTTCATGCCAAGTGTTTGGGTGTTAAAAGTACCATTCCTCCTGCCTGCGCTCTCCTGAGGTCTGGGAGTCTATAGCAGCACTGTTGACATGTGAAGACTCCTGGTCTAGTGCTAGTCTCAAGGAAGGAAAGCAGAATATTTAGGAGAATGTCTTTCTTTTCTTTTCTTTTTTGGCCTTGCAACGTGTCTTGTGGGATCTGAGTTCCCAGAACAGGGATTGAACTCCAACCCTGGCCCCAGCAGTAAAAGTACCGAGTCCTAACCACTGGACCTCCAGGGAGTTCCCTAGGAGAATTTTCACTTTTCAAATTAAATGTCTTTTTTTTTAATATATATGTAAAATGATTATGTGGGGCATTCCCAGGAGGTCAGTGGTTAGGACTCTGAACTTTCACTGCCAAGAGCCTGAATTCAGTCCCTGCTCGGGGAACTAAGATCCCACAAGCCATGCAGTGGGGCCAAAAACATGAAAAAAGAATGATTATGTGGTTGAGTGTTTTGCTAAAAGCAAAAAGTTTTGTTTAGCTGTCACTGCATGGATTTGGCTGTGGAGAGAGTGACCAGATGGGCTCAGGACTCTAGATTTCTTCCATGTGGGCCCTTTTTTATACCGGTCACCATCGTGCTGTTTCAGGTCCTTGTTAGTGCATCTACTGTCTTCCTGAGGCACAACTCTGGTCATATGACTTCCCTGAATAAAAGCCTGCAATGGCCCCCTCGCCTGATCGAGCATGTCCATATGAGGTCCTGTGTGGTCTCAGCAGCTCCAGGTTCCCCCACACACAACCACCTCAGCTGAGCAGAAGTTTGGGGCAAGAGCCAGGAGGCAACTCCAGCCTGGCCTGGAGCAGGTCTAGCTGCCCCGAGTTTGTTTCCAGCCACAGTCGGAGGCGGAGGGACAGAGCCTTCCTCCTGGTGTGCTGAGGATCAGGGGCTCGGTACACATTCTGCGCTTCTGTACCTCCTTGCCTTCGTTAGATTTCCTCTGCTCAGCAGGCAGGCTTAAGCCGCCTCCATCATGTTGTTGAAAGCCCCTGGGCTTTTCATAGCTCTCCTCAGTCGCTGCTCCCCACCCCTGCCCTCGTCCCTTCTCTCTCAGTCCTCCCGTGAGGCGGGCTCCACCTCTCTGTGACCCGAACAGACCACCTGCGCTTCACCTGTGCTCCGGCTGTGGCCCTGGGGTTTAGTGTCTTCCCCGGACCCCGGCTCTGAGTGCGTTTGCTTTTTTAAAATAACCTATGTCATATTTAACAGCACTTTATACTTAGGAAGCTTTCAAACAGTTTTGGTAGATGTGAACCAAACTGCGTATTCTGCTAGCAGGTGGATGACAGGGAGAGCTACGTACATAGTAAAACCCATGGCCCACCCTTAGCGCCGATGAATTTGCCAAAGGATTGAGTGTATTAACATATATACACTGGGAGGTTTTAATGATCTAGAGTGTTAGGTATTCACCGTCCTAATTGAGACCTCCAGAAACACACAGGAGGCTGTGAGTAGCAGCTCCTGGCAGTAATGATGGAATGCTGCAGAGCAGACCCGGTAGGTGCCTGTTGGAGTTCCTCAGAGGGCCGCGCCTGGGACCGCAGTCTGCGCTCTGTGAGTGTGTACGGTCTGCGTTCAGACCAGTCATTTTAGTGCTCAGCAGCAGAGAAGTCTCAACATGCCACTTCCCTGTTTCAGTAGTAAGAGTTATTTTTAACTGTGAGGTTTGAGAAGTTTAAATGAACAGAATAGAAGGAAAAGCGCTAAGGTTTTTGTAGGGATCTGAGAGAGTGGCCCACCTGCCACCCGGCTCTGTTCAGCAGCTGCGGCCATTTACGGGGAAAGTGACTTTAAAGTCCGTCGTCACTGATTATCCTGAACAACAGTGAGAGTGGAGGTTATGATGAATTTTTAAAAACCGGTAGGAGAAGCAGCCAGGTGGGGCAGAACTGGAGGCTGGCGTGCTAACGCCACCTCCCCGAGCTGGGCCTGTGAAGGGCTGTGGTGGGCCTTGCTGCCTGCAGCCAGCCTGGATGACAAGGGCTGGGCTCTTGGAGATGTGCTCAGATCGCTCTCTACCTTGCCTGACTCCCAAGGATTCTGTTTAACAAATTATTTTCTTAATTTTCACCAGATGACTGGTGAAGGTTTTTCAGCCAGGTAGATTTTTTGTGTCTTGGCTTATGATGTGGTGGGAGAATGGATAGATGAATGCTTCTTAGAGAAGGAACTGATTACCAACGGTGAGCCTCTGCAGGAATGACCCAGGAGTCGTTTATTACGCTGCATTGAGCTAGCTAGAGTAGAGAAGGTGGGGTTTCCTGTGCCATTAAGAATAAACCTGCCACTGTGCATTTCAGTCGCAACGTGTCTGCTGAGCAAAAGGAGGAAAACAAAGAAGCAAAACCTCGTTCCCTGCGCTTCACCTGGAGCATGAAAACCACTAGTTCCATGGATCCCAATGACATGATGCGGGAAATCCGCAAAGTGCTGGATGCCAATAACTGCGACTATGAGCAGAGAGAGCGCTTCTTACTCTTCTGTGTCCACGGCGATGGGCACGCGGAGAACCTCGTGCAGTGGGAGATGGAGGTGTGCAAGCTGCCAAGACTGTCTCTGAACGGGGTCCGGTTTAAGCGGATATCAGGGACGTCCATAGCTTTCAAAAACATCGCTTCCAAAATTGCCAATGAGCTAAAGCTGTAACCCCGTAATTATGGTGTAAATTAAGTAGCAGTTTAAAGTGTTTTCCTGAACACTGATGGAAATGTATAGAATAATATTTAGGCAATAACGTCTGCATCTTCTAAATCATGACATTAAAGTATAAGGACGAGCGCACGCCTGGGAGAGAGAGCTGGCCTTTTTTCTACGAATGCACTACATTAAAGACGTGTGACCCGTGTGCCCTCTGTCTTCTTTCCATTGCCCTGAAGTCAGCGTGTGACGCCCGTTTGCACGGGCCTCCTGTCTGCGGGTGTGAGTGTGGGCGGTGTGCGTGTGCGTAGTGCTGCAGAAGCATCTCCTTACACTGGCAACCAGAGCTTTTATGAGTACCTCTGTGGGAGATTATTTGGTGCTAAAACATTAAAATTGCCAAGGAGGAAAATATTGAATTACGACTAAGAATTAACTTTTAAGACTAGTTGATAATTAATACAGGTTTACAGTTCATGCCTGTGGTTTTGTGTTTGATGTTTCGTGTTTTTTTTTTTTTTAGTGCAAAAGGTTTAAATTTATAGTTGTGAACATTGCTTGTGTGTTTTTCTAAGTAGATTCACAAGATAATTAAAAATTCACTTTTTCTCAGTAAAATCTTGCTTTGTCTCCTGATGCTCTATTTAAGACTCAGATTAAGGCAGTGACTAAAAGTATGTGTTTTTGCCTCCACCGCCACCTTGAACAAAAGCAAATGGAAAGCATGTGAAGGCTAGGCCACTTTTTCCTTCTTGTGGATCCTAATATTTTGTCATTTCTAGCATCTTCTTTCCCCAAAGGCGCTGAAGGGAGAAGACAGTCCACGTGGCAACCAGAGCTGGACGGGAGTAGGGCGTGGCTGTCGGCCTCACCCTCGGGAGTCACGTGCGCCCCTGCGCAGAGAGATGCCAGGCCTTGGCTGCTCTGGGTCTGTTCTCCAAGAAGTATGTAATTTTCCTCTCTTGTCCATTGTGATTCAGGGCATGAATTAGACCCACAGCCTTTTCCCAGCTGCTGCATGATTATGCAGAGGGGGTACTGAGGTCATTGGTCAGTCTGATGTCCCAGTCTCCTGGGAATGCCGTGACATTGGTGGCTGTGGGTTCTGGGCTTGTCTGTGGTGGTCCAGATATGACAGTCTGGACACAAGGTCATCAGTGCTTACGTCTACACGGGCAGGGAGGTGGTGTAGGTGTTTGGGATGCATCCCTGACCTCTTCAAGTTTATGTCCTAATAGGGCAGCAGTCAGTAAACAGTAATTAAGTGTCTAGTACAGAAGAAAGGGGTCAATGGCACGAAAAACATCAGTGCAGGGTGAGGCATCCAGAGGTTCCGGGGTTTGAGTGGTGCCGTGTTAAATGGGTGATGGGTGGGGATGAGGTGCTTTAGCTGAGACATGGCTGCAAGGGAGGCACCCGAGTCCGTGTCTGGCTGAGGCCAGAGTGCAGCCTGTGTGCTGGAGCAGAGTGGTGGGGGCTCAGAATGCCCACCTGGGCCACGGAGGCCACGCCAGTGTGTCTACTCTGAGATGGGAGGTTGGGAGTAGGCTTTCGAATGGAAGGAGAGTGGCCTCGGGCTTTCAGATACTTGTTCTGGCAGCGATGTTGCAGGATCACTGCTGGAAGCGAGGAGAGGCCAGCAAAGCCACTCGCAGGCTGTTGGCAGTAGTGAGGGAAGAGGGGATGCTGTCCTGGTGAGACACGGGTGGGTTCTGGGGATGTTTTGATATAAGAGTCCATTTGCTCTTGGATTGGAAGTGGGTGAGAAAGAGCCAGCATGCCTGTCCCCCCCCCCCCCCCTTTTTTTTTTAGCCAGAGCAGCAGAAAGTACAGGGTTGCTGTCCGTGAAACGGGGCCAGTTTGTAGGAAAGTTTAGAGGTGTGAGAGAGCAGGTGTGGACACAGTTTGAGGTACCTTTAGGTATAGGTGGTGACAGGGGCGAAGACCCCAGGAGCCCTCAGCCAGTAAGAGGAGCAGAGGACCAGCGCCGAGCCCTGAGGCGGTGCCTGGGGAGGCCAGGACAAGAAGGGGGCCCGGCAGAAGAGCCCTGTGGTGGGGGGAGGCCAGACCGGTGGGCCTGAGTCAGGGGTCAGGGAAGGGTGGCGGGGTGAATGCCTCGTGACCTAACAACAGAGCAGTTCCTTTTCACCTTCCTGGAACTTCATGCTCTAAAGGACAAACGGAATACAGACCTCTCGTAAAGGAGTTTCATTTCTCTGATTGCTCATCTGTCATAAGCTATCTCTGTATTTTAGTATGTTACTGATCCAATGAGAAATGGTGTCTTTAGCACCAGTGTTCACCTGCAGAAGTCATCTGAACTGGTCATATTTAAAGGGCTCTAACAATAAAGGTTTGATTTTAGTGGCAGCATAGATAGTGTTACCTTTACTGAGGTTAAAATGTGAAATCTCATCCATTACTAAAGGACCCATGTCCTTCCTTGAGATACTGTACCCTTGGGATAGAGCATTTTTATTCTTCATACAGTGAATTTTGAAAGAGAATATTCTAGAGTACTTCAGTCACTTGAGACAAAGCTGTGATTTTTTTTTTTAATCCCCAGAAGTGAGGTAAGATACCTGGCGGGGGCATGCTACTGTTTTTAGTTACCCAACACCCAGAATGTTTTCTTATTCCTGAAAATAAGGCTTATCTCCTAGTTAGGTTGACTTCCCTCTCATCTAGATCAGGCATATCGGGTGAACCAAGACATCATTCTTTATTGACGGACCTTGTCCTCAAACTGTCCTTTCATTTCCAAAAGTGAAGACCCATGCAGAAAACTGTTAAGAAACATCACTGAAAATTTCAGAACAACTGTGATCACTTTCACTTTCACAGCCTATCTTGCTCCAAAAACCTAGAGAAGATGATGTTTTAAAAAAAAAATTTCTCTCTGCAGTATGAACAAGTTACCGTTGCCATGGAAACTGTCCCTGGAATACCCTCTCCCAGCAGTTCTTGCTCAGTGAGTGATGCTTGGTGACCGCGGGATCCATGGAGCTCGTGTGGCTCCGTGAGCAGCATCGGGGATGCCGGGGGGCACGTCTGTGAGGCGCTGCCTCCTGGCCCGGCTCAGGCCGGAGGGGCAGCAGGCACAGGAACGGCTTGGAGCACAGGGCCCAGAACTTTGCTCTTTTGGGTTTTCTTGTTGGGGTGGGTTTTATTACTAATTTGCCGTGAAATTCTTTAGACAGTTCAGCAGCCCTGTAAGTGGGGAGGAAAGTGGTAGCTTTGAAGGGAGCGGTGTGAAGAGCATGGCGTGCCTTGCAGGCGTTCTGATGGTGCGCAGGTGAGTCCAGGTGGGTCTGTCCCCACCAGTCCCCGAGGAGGCCAGAGGCCAGCAGCTTTGCGAATTGGTCTTGGTTTGCCTGAGAGAACAGAGCCCAGCCAGAGGTGACAGGAAACCTGGGCCTCACTTGTGTCCCCAGGGAAGGAAGCTCACCAGGTGAGGAGGGCATGTGGAAAATGGGTTTTGCTGGGAGAATCTGAGACTTTTCTTCAGTTTGGGCCCGACTCTGAGAACGCTGAGAGTGCAGGGGTGGCCTTGGGGCCCAGGACAGATAGTAGACGGGGCATTTTGAGGAAGCCTGTGTGAACTCAAAAGTGAACGTCCTCTTCTAGGAAGGGGGCCACTGCCTACCTTGGGGCCTCTGCCTGCTCCTTGCCACGGCAGGGTCAGTGCTGCCAGGGGGGCCAGGGCGGAGCAGGTAAGGACTGGAGTCTCTCCCTGTGGTCCTCAGAGCCCTGTTCAAATGTGGGTCAGGCACCGTGCCTTCGCGGTGTCTGCCCTGGACCTGGGCGGCCTGCTTCCAGATTCCAGCTTCTTAACCTCAGCTTTCCTCCCCAGAAAATCGGCATGTTGAAGGTGTCTCACATGGCACATGCAGAGCAGGGCTCCTGGCAGCTGTCTGGAGGTCAGCAGCTCCCCAGGCGCAGGCCCTGTTAGGCCTGTTAGGCCAGTCCTTGACTATACCCTCCTGGCTTGCCCAGAGCACAGAAGTCCCCTAACAGCGTTCTCTGGCGTTCAGGAGGGGACCCTGCCCTGCCCGCAGAGACTTCGTGAAGACATTCCCCCTGTGTCTATGGGGTTCTGGGCTCAGAGCCTGCTGTGAGGAAAGCTGACAGGCCTGTGCCAGTGTGCCCAGAGGACAAGGAGTGGTGGGCCAGGTGTGAGCACCAGGCAGGAAGCTGAGGGCGCCTCACCTCCCCTAGGCTCGAGTCTCCTCCTCCGCCAATGCTGGCCACTCCCGGGCCTGCCTGCCCTGCTCAGCCCTCAGTGATCACTGTGCCCTGCTCCTGCCACCCTAACAGCCAACAGCATTTACAGATTTCCCTTGTCTCTTGTCTCTTTGCTGTTGCTAGACTGTAAGCCCCACGGGGCAAGGAGCTTGGTCTGTTTTTGTTTTTGTTTTTTGCCCCTTTCTGTAACTGAAGGACCTAGCATGGTGCCTGGGACATAGTAGAAAAGAGGTGGTCACTGGCGACAGTGATGGAGCACAGGCCCGAGGGGCTGGAACACAAGGTGGCTGCTCAGAGTCTCCCCCTGAGCCACCTCTCGCCCGTCAGCCCAGGCTGAGACAGGCTGGCTCGGGCTGCAGCTGCAGGGAGCCGTGTTCGGTCCAGACAAGGCCCATCCTGCTGGATCTCCAACAGCTCTCTGGGCCCTTCCTGTGTTTCCACCGAGGCCCGGCGGTGGGGTGACAGTGGAGCCCCTGGGCCCGGCTGGGCCAGTGCTCTTTGCTCTTCACCCGCCTGCCTGTACTGACGCCCATGTGGTGTCGTTCAGCCCAGACCGTGCAGGTTCCTGTAGACGCCCAGGAGGAGGCCACCTGGTGAGACATCGGCCATGAGATGCAAACCTTCGAGTCGAAACACTTGGCTGAGCGCCTTACTCTGGGCCCGGCCCTGAAGAGTCGCACGGTCAGCGTGGCATTTGGGTTTCAGTCCCTTGAAACAGTAGCGACCTGAGGCTCGCCAGCCTGTGAGGTGTGTTCAGTCAGGAGGTTAGTCAGGATTCACTTAGGCGTTAGTAGTGGCCCCACCGTTAACTCTGATTAGCGGGGGCCCCCACCATTGTCTCTGTTTAGAGGTGGCTGCCACCAGTTACCTCTGACTGCTTACCCACAAGCTGGAGCCTCCCGCAGAGCAGTGTCACCTTGGGGAGGAGGTTAGACCAGACCGCACTTGCCAAGTCGAGTCGACCCAGGCTCAGGGGCCCCTGGGGCCGGATTGGCCGGTCTGATGCCGTCAGCGTTGGTTTGGTTGCCCTGTGGATTTTCTTGTGGTGGCTTTTTTGTGGCTGCCTGTGTGACGGGGCTGAGTGGTTACATGCTCCGAGGTTCTCGTGTCCTCCCCAGCTCCCTGGTATTCATTCCTGCGGTTTCTGGCTGCAGTGATACACAGAGGCTTTGGTGGGGGTGCCGCCGAGGGAAGAGCCGGCAGAGCGTCTCTCCCCAGCCTGAGCCGTGTCCCCTCCTGCCCCCCTCCGCCTGCCCTCTCAGAAAGGAAGCCTGCAACTGCTCACCAGGACCGTCTCCGGTGCCCGGGTCTGCGGGGAGTTCTGACGGCTGCTGCATCTTCCTAACCTGTCGCAGCTTCCTACATCACCCTGGCGTGCTCTGCTCTCCTCGGCAGCTTTATGCTCAAGGCTCAAGTGTTTGAAGATCAACATTGTATTCCTTCCCTGAGTTTCACCACTCTAGGTGATACGGTCCTAGTTCAAGTGTTTCAGGACAAGATGGGAAGACTGTCATTGTTTCTATGTTTGTGTGTTCACTTAGTGACACTCGCACTAAGGGTTCGGGGTGGGACAGCTGCTCTCAGGGGGCCCCGTGCTGAGCTCTGGGCTCCAGGAGTAGGTTAGCAGCCATGTTCTCTGGAAGGTTCCCTCACAGGAAGAGGGACACACGCACAGCCAGGAAGCCTGGCGTGGCCAGCGCTGCGTGAAGTGACGCCGGGCTCAGGGCTGAGCAGGAAGCCCAGTCTGGGTGGAGGAGGCAGGCAGAGACGAAGGAACGCCCGGAAGCCCCATGTTGCCCAGTGGAAGCGGGGAGTAAGTAGCCTGTGTCAAGGCAGGCACGGCGGCCTCGCCACATCCCCGTGTCATGGTGGGGCGAGTGTCGGGGCAGCAGTGGGCTCAACGCCACTCTGTTCTGTTGAGGGGACTCGGGTTCAACACTTCTTAGGGGGTGACTTGGCAGGCTTTGGGGCACAGTTCTGCCTCCAGACCAAATCAGACCCTGCTGCCCTGGGCAGCCCGGTGCTGGGGACCAGACAGGAGATATCCAGTGTGGCCCGGGTAGTCCTCCCACTCTTTCTGGAGTGAGGGCTGCCCTGGCTGCCCGTCCCCCTCAGGGGGGTGCTGCCAGCAGGCGTGGGTGAGCGTGAACACCTTCTCAGGCAGGCATGTTCTGCGTGCAAGGAAGCCGGGAAGTGAGCGCACATGCAGCCCTGTTCCCTCGTGTGGGACCAGGAGAGCTTGGTAGAGGTGTCCCTGGGAATCGCGTCCTGACACCAGAGCCGCGGCCCACTCCACCAGCCCCAGACGCACCCCGTTCGCTGAAGGGCCATGTGCTGGTCCCTCCTCTGTCGGCCTTCAGCATTCAGCTCCACTGGTACCTACTGCCTCCTGTCTTTGGTATCCTCCCCTTCAGCCCGGCTGACTTCTCTTGCAGCCCCAATGCCCTAGGTCCCTGGGTCCTCTCCCCTCCTCCTCTGAGCTCTTGGAGATGGCGTGGGCTTATCTCGTGGCTTAGCCTGTGAGTAGAGGATGGGAGTCGTGTTATCCTGAAAGAGCATGCCGGACATCCTCTTCTCTTGACCTCGCTCAGGACGTAGGGTGTGTGTTGCTGATCTGAGTTTCCTAGTCTCTCAGTGTTAATGAATTGAACCAAAACGCTGGGACAGGACTGGAGAGGCAAAGCTGTGTTAGCGTCTCTCGCTGATGCTGGAGAGTAGAGGAAAGACGTCAGCACCTGCATCCTCCTCTCCAGGTTCCAGGAAGGAGGTGGAGGCAGGACCCCGGCCCCCCCTGCTCAAAGCGGTTCTGCTCAGACAGACACTGCACTGGTGCCGTGACTGTTGGTGTCGCGTGCAAGTGGCCCCTGGCAAACAGTCAGCAGTTTGAAGTGTGGATGAGTATGGACCACCTTTATTACACTCTTTTGAAACTCTAATTCTGTTTGAAGTGTTGGGCAGTTGATGGGTCAAAAGTGTTGACAAAAACTAGACTTTTTACTCCAGTGGAAACTTTATTACCTAAATGGTATATTTCTAAAATAACCAGGGCATGTATTAACACAGACCACCTGTAGCAGACACAGGAGCCAGACCAGTTTGGGTGGGGTGGGATGAATGGGGAAACACCTAAAGCCTCACCACATAGCCAGTGTAGGATAACGGCACGGAGAAGGATGGGTGAGGGCTAAGGTCCTTCTTTTCTGTTCAGTGAGAAAGTAGCTTTATTCAGGGACATACTGTTAAAAAGCAGACATCACTTGCCAACAACGGTCCATATAGGCAAAGCTGTGATTTTTACAGTAGTCATATACAGATGTGAAAGCGTTCCATAAAGAAGACTGAACGCTGAAGAATTGATGCTTTCAAATTGTGGTGCTGGAGAAGACTCTTGAAAGTCCCTTGGACAGCAAGGATATCAAACCAGTCTATCCTAAAGGAAATAAACCCTATGTATACATTGGAAGGACTGATGCTGAAGCTGAAACTCTAGTAATTTGGCCACTTGATGCAAAGATCTGACTGGTTGGAAAAGACCCAAGTGCTGGCAACAGGATGAGATGGTTGGATGGTGTCACCGACTCAATGGACATGAGTTTGAGCCAACTCCAGGAGATGGTGAAGGACAGGGAAGCCTGATGTGCTGCAGTCCATGGGGCTGCAAAGAACTGGGCTCAACTTAGTGTGTGAACAACACCACCACTTTCCATAGACAGAGTGTAGGCCATCTCAGAAGGTGAGAGTGACCCCAAAGGATGAGGATGTCAGTTTTCATAGGGATGGGTCATTTCATATGCTAATAAGTAGGAGTACTCCAGCTGTTGGGGGAAGGGGCAGGGATTTCCAGGAATTGGGCCACTGCCCACTATTTAACCTTTACAATCTGCCTTGGAAATATAGTGCCTATGGGTGTGTCACTTAACTTTCTGGCATGTTATGGTGAGCTTATACTGAGGCTCAAGGCCTAGTGGAAGTCCACTTGTCCACTGTCTTGGACCTAGATGGTTCTAGTCAGTTTATGGCATGTTCTTGGGCTGTGTCATTTCTTTTAAAGGCTGTGTCAGGCCCCCTTCCTGACTAATTCACCCCTCAGAGGTTTACTCCCACATTCTTATGGGAAGCAGAAGGACAACAGTGCGTCTTCTGTAGCTGCTTCTGGTCTGAGTAGGGGCATCGACCCCGCCTGTCAGGGAATGAAGATCTCTGGATGCCTGACCTAGGGCCCCAGGGGCAGGACAGCTCCTTGTTTTGAGTAGGTATGCATAATCTCGCACAGCCATTATCTTGATGTGGTATTGTTATAACTGCTTCCATAGCCTTCCTGTTTTTGAAGATGAAGCATTTTTGTGACAGCATCAAGGTACAATAACTATCTATAAACGACAGAAGACTTAAAAGGCACAGTTAAACATCTGATTACAGTGTAATTGATAAAGAAGCTTAGTCATTGATATGACATACAGCATTTTAAGGTAACAACTAGAGCTCTAGCATTATACCAGGACGTGTTTCTGCATTAATAACATCCATACATTATATTTTTTAAATTTAAGAATTTTTTATTTGGGTAGAGTTGCCTTACAATGTTGTACAACAAAGTGAGTTAACTGGATGTATACATATATCCCCTCCCTCCCATGCCCCTAGAGTATGTTTTTAAGTAGGATTATGACTCGTGATAATGCTCTCCATGTAATAATGCTAAATAATAGTAGTTAAATATTTCTCTCTCAAATGCCTCAAGGTCCCTCTGAAGCATCCCAAAGTTAGCTGAAGTCAGAAAGTTTCAAAATACTTGATCAAATAAGATCTCTCACTGCTGAAACCGTTTACCTCAGATTGGGACTTGAACCCATGTGGCTGGGACTCACACTAAGCCAGAACTCTGCTTGAGACTCAAAACCCACATGGCTGGGACTGAAACCCAGCCAAAACCCATAGAACCTGGTTTCAGGACATAATGAAGCTCAGGTTCTTAATGACTTATCACAAAGAATTCAGTGAGACAAAGTGATAGGTAAGAAGTGGATTTATTCAGATTCAGAGAGAAGAAGCATACTCCATAGACCGAGTGTGGACCATTGCAGAGGGTGAGTGCAGCTGTGAAATGTGGTGTGTTTTGTTTGTATAGGCTGGGTAATTTCATATGCTAATGAGTGGGAAGATTAGTCCAACTGTTTTGGGGAAGGGGTGGAGAGTTCCGGGATTTGGGCCACAGCCCACTCCAGTTCAGTGGCTCAGTCATGTCCAACTCTGCGACCCCATGGACTACAGCACACCAGTCTTCCCTGTCCATCACCAACTCCCAGAGCCTACTCAGACTCATGTTCATTGAGTTCGTGATGTCATCCAACCATCTCATCCTCTTGTCCCCTTCTCCTCCTGCCTTCAGTCTTTCCCAGCATCAGGGTCTTTTCCAATGAGTCAGTTCTTCACATCAGGTGGCCAAAGTGTTGGAGTTTCAGCTTCAGCATCAGTCTTTCCAATGAATATTCTGGACTGATTTCCTTTAGGATGGACTGGTTGGATCTCCTAGCAGTCCAAGAGACTCTCAAGAGTCTTCTCC
This sequence comes from Dama dama, assembly GCF_033118175.1. Lineage (NCBI taxonomy): Eukaryota > Metazoa > Chordata > Mammalia > Artiodactyla > Cervidae > Dama > Dama dama. The sequence continues at coordinate 74,836,446 of NC_083693.1, forward strand.
AACACCACAGTTCAAAAGGATCAATTCTTCAGTGCTCAGTTTTCTTTATAGTCCAACTCTCACATCCATACACGACTACTGGGAAAACCATAGCTTTGACTAGATGGACCTTTGTTGGCAAAGTAATGTCTCTGCTCTTTAGTATGCTGTCTAGGTTGGTCATAGCATTTCTTCCAAGGAGTAAGCATCTTTTGATTTCATCTCTGCATTCACTATCTACAGTGAATTTGGAGCCCCAAAAAATGAAGTCTGTCACTGTTTCCATTATTTCCCCACCTATTTGCCATGAAGTGATGGGACTGGATGCCATGATCTTAGTTTTCTGAATGTTGAGCTTTAAGCCAACTTTTTCACTCTTTTTTTCTCTTTCAGCAAGAGGCTCTATAGTTCTTTCTGCCATCAGGGTGGTGTCACCTGCATATCTGAGGTTATTGATATTTCGCGTGATGTACTCTGCATATAAGTTAAATAAGCAGGGTGACAATATACAGCCTTGTCGTACTCCTTCCCCGATTTGGAACCAGTCTGTTGTTCCACGTCTGGTTCTAGCTGTTGCTTCTTGACCTGCATATAGATTTCTCAGGAGGCAGGTAAGATGGTCTGGTATTCCCATCTCTTTAAGAATTTTCCACAGTTGTGATCCACACAGTCAAAGACTTCTGCTTTATTGACTAATTGACTAATAAAGCAGAAGTGGATGTTTTTCTGGAACCGCCTACTCCTTGGTCTTTTAACAGTGCCTTGGAACTGTCAGGGCACCTCTGGGTGTGTCATTTCACTAGTTACAATCGAGGATCAAGGTCTAGTCTTGGCTATTCTTGGTCCCTTTTGATTCTAATGGGTTTATGTTGTATCCTTGGGCTATGTCATTCTTTCCAAAGGTGTGCCCTGCCCCTTGGCCTCCTGTTACACTGAGACAGTATTTATTTGCTTCACTGGTAGCTCAGACAGTAAAGAATCTGCTTCCAATTCAGGCTTAACAGAAAGAAAAACCAAATCTAGGTGTTACTTTAACTTACTCCCAACATACTAAATACTACTAGTTAAATATTTCTCTCTGGGATGTCTCAGGGGCCCTCCCAAAATCGATTTATCCAACTAAACTCAATCCAATCTTAGAAAATCATGATTGTACATAACTCTTTTCAGTATTTTTTCATTCCTCACACCTTCTTTTACTGAAAACACATGCTTTCCTTAAAAGTTTTTCCATGTTGAGTAATTTTTCTTGGTGACACATTAGCAATAGATAAACCATGGTACATAACATTGATGACATCAGTTTAGTACTAGATTTTTTCCAGATGATGTGAAACTGAAGTTCATTCTGGCCAGATTAGTTTCTGAGTATTTATATAAGCGCTTAATTTTCTTTAAGTCAATTTCACGAATTAGTTTTTGGCAGTACCTTACATCTACAAGACACATAGAGATACATTCGAACAGGCAAACAGAGAGGCTTTATAGTTCCTGTTCTAAAATTTCAGCCATGCGTCAGGTACAGCAGCATAAACCCACTAGTCTGCAAAAGAGGTTGGATTAAAATTTAGTTTCTGTCAGATGGAACAAATCAAGTTTATTTGTCTCACTGGCAAAACCCTTTCTACTAATATTTATGGAAAATGCTTAAGATTTTTATTTGTCCTTGACAAGTTCCAAATTATTATTAATTTGTTTAAATTTGGCTATGTGGGTTATTAGTTGCAGCACATGGGATCTTTTGTTGCCACACACAGACTCTAATTTTGGTGTGGGGGCTTAGTTTTTCCATGACATGTCAGATCTTAGTTCCCTGACCAGGGATCAAACCTGCATCCCCTGTTTTGCAAGGCAGATTCTGGACCACTGGACCATCGGAAAAGTCTCTGTTCCAAATTATTTACTCCCTCTTTCAAAATTTGCGTTTTATTATTTTTAATGAAACAAAGATGAATATTTTTAATGATAAAAGGTACAATTCACAGAGAAGATAGACATCATTAGACACGTAACAACAAAGAAAAATAGATAAGCAAAAATCATATCAATCTTATATCCTACACAAATGCATTTAAAATGTTGTATCTTGTTCCTTGTTATTGAATGTCCAAAGGACATTTAGAAAACTTGGCTAAAAGATAAATATTAGTTATTTTCAAAAAGTAGAATTTTTGTGTGTGTGATTCACTTATATACATATATTATTTTTGAAATTATTTTCCATTGTAGGTTATTACAAGATATTGGGGCTTCCCTGGTAGCTGGTAAAGAATCTGCCTGCAGTGCAGGAGACCCTGGTTAGATTCCTGGGTCGGGAAGATCCCCTGGAGAAAGGGATAGGCTACCCACTCCAGTGTTCTTGGGCTTCCCTGGTGGCTCAGAGGGCAAAGAATCCACCTGCAATGCGGGAGACCTGGGTTTGATCCCTGGATTAGGAAGATACCCTGGAAGAGGGCATAGCAACCCACTCCAGTGGATTGGATTGGGTTGGAGAATCCCCATGGACAGAGTAGCCTGGCGGGCTACAGACCATGGGGTCACAAAGAATCGGACACGACTGAGCGACTAAGAACAGAACAAGATGTTGACTGTAGTCCCTGTGCTATACAGTAAACCTCTGCTGCTTGTGGCATGTCTGTTTGCAAAGTGAAAGTCTGAAAATCTGACTTTCAGATTTTCAGTTTTCAGTGAAAGTGAAAGTCGCTCAGTCGTGTCCGACTCTCTGCGACCCCATGGACTGTAGCCCTAACAAAAATTCTACAGAATACTGGAGTGGGTAGCCTTTCCCTTCTCCAGGGGATCTTCCCAACAGGTATTGAACCCAGGTCTCCCGCTTTGCAGGCAGATTCTTTACCAGCTGAGCCACAAGGGCATTCTGTTCATACTAAGTCAAACAAGTGATTCTACTTTTCTGCATTTTAAAAAGATGGCAGAAAGTGATTGGCCTCCAACTAATAAAAAAATAATAATAATAAATAAAATGGAAAGCCAAAAAATAAAAAAAATAAAAAGATGGCAGAGATGGGAGTTCCTGGAGCAAACCACGTAGGGCATTTGAATCTCCCAAGGCACAGGCAAGTTCCTCCCAGGATGACTTTCTTTAATCTTAATACTTCTTTAAGATCAATGGGCAAGGTTTGGGGAGTGGTAAAAGGATTGGTGGGTTTTGGATTGCTTTTAGAGGCACACCTCTAGTTCTCTGAAGATCTGACTTGCAAAACAAGGACAATTTTTTTTTCTTTTTTAAAAAGAATTAGGTGGCTACCTAATGATATTGAGAGACTGACACACCCATGTTCACGCATGTTGGAATGTTTTACTTTTCCTCATTTAACTTAGGCGGGAAGCCTTCCCCCAAAATTCCTGTCAGGTACAGTTAGTTTAGTCAGACCATCGGCCTCCATTTTGGTAATCTGTTTACAATTTTGTATGGCCCTTAGTCTGGCCTCTGATGTAAGGAGGCTTGTCTATAGCCCCATGGAATCCTATTTTTAAAGGTACCAGGACAATTTTTTTGCCAGACTTTTTACATTGTTTGCATCTGTATCCTGTGGGCACCATTGGCTTGAGTTTTATAAGCACACAGAGCGGACGCATTCATGGCATTGCGGTGTCTGGGTCTGTCCACTCAAAGGCAAAGACGTGTTCAGAGTCTGGGTGCAGAAGAAAGCCACGTTTACTTCCAGCAGCGTGAACCAGGTCAGCAGCCCATAGTTTGACAGCTTGGATGGGGTAGAATGGAGACCTCTCGCTTGGGACTGAGCATGCTCCCCTCCCCACCAGGAATAACTCTTTCTTGGTGGGTGCCTTTTCTTTGAGGGTCTCCAAGCTGTACAGTTGCCTGGGATTTAGTGAGCAAGTCCGTTTCCCAGCAAGGGGGCAGTGCACTCCGGCACGAGCAGCACTTGGCTGGGGGCTTTCCATCAGTCCCCAACATCGTACAGGATTGGGAAGGAGGTCAGTCAGCCGCCGTTTCTACTGAGAAAACTACCAGCCACGTCAAGACTTACCTGAGACTTCTCCAGAGAAATGAACCGCGGAGGCTTCTCCAGGTGTTCTTTTGGAGATGGGGAGGCCCTGGGCCCTGTCGGCCATCATTGGTTTGAGAGCCCCAATATCCCTTCAGGACTGGTGGCGGTCACGCTTCCGGTGGCCCTCTTGTCCGCACTTAAAACATGTTTTCTCAGTGAGACAGCATCTCTGACCCAGGCTTCCTGGGTCCTATCCTCAGCATGGGTCTTCGCAAGGGTGCATAACCTTGAGGTGGTGCTGGGGTTACGGCTGCTGCCAGGAATTAGGCTTTTTCATGTTGTCCCTGAATCCTTTTTGTCTCTTCTCCCCTATAAAGAAAAAGAGAAATGGTTAGTCATGTTCAGCTCTTTGCAACCCCATGGACTGTAGCCTGCCAGTCTCCTCTGGCCATGGAATTCTCCGGCAAGAATACTGGAGTGGGTTGCCATTCCCTTCTCCAGGGGATCTTCCCAACCCAGGGATCGAACCCACATCTGCTTTGCAGGTGAATTCTTTACCATCTGAGCCACCAGGGTTGCCCCTTCTATGCTGTTAAGTATCCCAAAGGCCATATCCATGAGCTTATTGATAGGAGTCTGGGGTCTCCAGCCCCCCAGATGGGACATTAGGGGTAAAGGGTCTGGAAGACCGCCACCCCTTCAGAATTGGGATAGGTAGGAGCTCCCAATTGTGGACCTCAGGGCGCTTGACTCATAAGGGGATCATCTAAAACATCGGGCAGCTCTGGGGGGACAGGGTGTGAGCCAGGCACACCACGCAGTTCTCTAGACTCGGATTTTGGAATAGGGTCTTGCTTCCCTGATAGTTGGTAAGGAATCTGCCTGCAATGCAGGAGACCCTGGTTCAATTCCTGGGTCGGGAAGATCCACTGGAGAAGGGATAGGCCACCCACTCCAGTGTTCTGACGTGTAGAATTCCATAGGCTATATAGTCCAAGGGATTGCAAAGAGTCCAACATGACTGAGTGACTTTCACTTTCATTTGAACATTAGGATGAATGGGACTTCCTGCCCGATTTGCCTTTTCTTTTACAAAGTAAGACCGTCAGCTGCAAGATGGTATTGTAATTTAATGACCCAATATTTTTTGCCCTATCAGTCTAAATTTTCCCCAATTAGCTAATATGCATCCTAGCAGGAGTCCATCTGGATGCTTGCAGTTACTCCTCTGTTTTATTGGGATGAGTTGACAGGGGTCTGATGGGTCCTGGCTGATGGTACTTATTTGTTCTGGCATTCACCCAGTGTCAACAGTGGGGTCCCCGTGAGCACCTAAAGTCTGCCAGGTTGGTCAGCCTAAGGAGGACCCTTGGATTAGTCAAGGAAAGGATCAAGGGCCAGTCAGGGGGACAAGCAACCAGAGTCAGGGCCTAAATCCTTCAGACCCGGAGGGAGGAGACGGAACTGAACAGTTTTCACTGAAACAACAAGGACAGAGGAACAGAGCCCAGGACAGGGCTGGAGTGCCTTAAGGCAGTGATCCACAGGAGACAAGAGCTGCCCTCAGTACGGGTCCTTGTGACGGAGGCTGGTGTCCACAGAAGTGACGGGGGCAACGCCCACCTGCTGGCTGGGCTGGCGAGGAGCCTGGAACCAGTAGACAGTCCAGGAAGTCAGGAGAGAAGCCTCAAGTCTCCCACCAACTAGGACACCTTAGAGCGTTTATTTTAAACCACTCCAAAAAAAAAAAAAAAAATTGTTTGAGCTATTTATATAAGGAATACATGTTCACTGTAGCAACTCTGGAAAAGAAAATGCAGGAAGTCACCTGTTACCCCACCACCCACAGCCAACTACTGTTCTCCGGGATTTTTCCATCCGTGATCTGTGGGATCCCACAAGGACAAGCTGTTTTATAACCTGCTTTTACACTTCTGCTGTTTTAAGCGTGTCGCCGGCTCACCAAGTTCTCCACGCCCGCGTGGCACCACATCGAGGGAGGGAGGTGGCCCAGTTCTGTAGCCAGCCCTTTATTGTTTGAGTCCTGACCAGCTCACCCCTGTCCTGAGTGATTGCGTTTTGTTATCTCTGTGCAGTGATGGTTCTTGAAGGGGCCGAGGGCGACCTGGGCCCCCAGGGAACCCTTGGCAGTGCCTAGAGAGAGAGTTTCTTCCCGTTGTCCCAAGCAGCGAGAGCGATGCTGCTGGCACCTAGAGGCGGGCGGCAGCGAGCACCCCCTCCTCCTGCCCGCTGTTGGCGGCTCCGTGGTGGGGGGCGTCCTGGCCGGCCCCTGCTGCGCTGCAGGTGCGGTGCGCTCTGGTGCTCCTGGGTAACTTCCACTCCAGACCCTGAGTGAAGACAAGTGTGTACTGTGTGGCTGGGCATTTCTTAGACTTCCCATGTTCGACCATAGTTTCAAGGGATATTAAAATCGCCCTGCTTAAAGGTCTCTTGAATTCAGAGGAAAGGGGGAGAAGTTGTAGGGACTCTGGCTGAAGGGTCCACGGAAGGCTAAGCAGGAGTGCTCTCGCTGGGTGTATGGTCTTGTTCCAAAAATAGTGCAGCTTACAAGTTCGGGTTGAGTAAAGAGTGATAAAATGGGTGGCCCAGGGAGCAGCAGTGGGTGTGAGTCAGGGTAGAAGACACTTCTCCTTACAGGGTCCCAGGGAGCTGGACCCAGTTCCTGAGGGCCCCACCCCAGCTGTGGGCACAAGGGCAAGGCTCCCCGGGTGTTGACTTGACTGTCTCATAAGAAATCCTGCAGGGAGCCCTGCCGACCCGCCCTTCCTGGTGACAGGCCTGCACAGGGTGACCTGAAGTTCCAGCTCCTTTGGTGTGATCACTGCTAGTTCCGGGCACGTCCCACTGGGACAGTCTCAAAAAGGTGGTGAACGTGTTGGACATTCCATCAGGAAGCGATGTGCCTGCCAGGCCAGGCCCGTCAGGTACCCCCACACAGTCATTCCTGAGACAGTCCCGGGTGGTGCGGGGGGGTTGGACAAGCGGGGGGGCCTTCAGCTGGAGGGGGCACACAGGCAAGGCCTCAGGCCTGGAACCCTGCCTGCTGGCCACGCAGATGATGGCGACACAGCCACCCTGGCAGCTCCTGGCCCAGCAGGGAGGCCTCCCACCCTGCTGCTGCCTCTTCTGAGCTGCTCAAGCCCCTCAGCAGGGAGAGGCCTTGCCAGAGGCGCACACTTCCGTGCTTTCCGCTCTGAGTCACCAGACAGTCTGCAAAGCACGGCCTGGCCTGGCCCATCCCCCACTTGCTGGAGGGGGACCGTAGCTGAAGAGGAAGCTGAGCAAAGGAGTCCTGCCTGATACGTGCCCCTGACCTGGAACTTCATGGCAAGAGGGCAAGTGCAGAACTGGGCCCTGGCCTGCAGGCTAGTCAAGGACCCCCAGGATGGTGCAGAGACCCCTTCTGTGCCAGAGGGCTTGCCCTCATGCCCAGCCTACTCGGGTGTTCACTCACCCAGCCTCTGCCCTCCTCCCCCGGCAAAGGCTCTGCCTGTGAGTCCCTCATACCCACCTGGCCACTGAGGAGGACGCCAAGGCATGCCTGCCACTCCACGGCTGTCCCTCCAACCTCCTGGTCCTGGGCCCTGGGGTCTAAGTTGACAAAATGCCCCTGGGACATGAGAGCCCATGGTTCTTGGTAGGCATGACTGCCAGCCCCAGGCGGGCTTCTCCCAGTGGCGGGGTAACCCCAGGAGGGTCAGGTCTGAACGGCTGATTACGCAGGGGAGCCCTGGCCAGCAGGGGGCAGCAGACCGTCGGTGAACTGAGGCGCTGGAGCGGACAAGCCCAGGGCGGGGCTGCTGGCTCACCCCTCCTACCTAGGGTGCCTACCCACCCACGGTGGGACCCCCAGCAGCAGCCAGGAGACAGACCAAAAGACCTTGTTCCGAACAGCTCACCCCCTTCCTGTCTGGGGACCCGCCAGGGAAGGCCCAGGAACTGGGGCACCGAGGGTCCTGGAGAAGAGGCTGCAAGGATGGGAGGACTAAGGGGGCCCTGGGGCTCCCTGGGAGGGACGGGAGGGCTAGGCCTGGGGAGGCTGAAGGGGAAGGAAGCAGAGCAGAGAGATTATTTAGGAAATAGAGTAGGTGTTAGGGTAGGAGGGGGAGGCAACGGAGAAGCTGCTTGCAAGAGGAGGAAATGGCTTTCGGGGGCGGAGCTGGAAAAGTACCACATTTCTGGGCTCCTGCCCTTCCCCCAGCATCCAGAGCTCCTCCAGGCTACAGGCTGGGGCCGACTGAAGTGCTAGGCTCCACCCTGCAGGCCCCCGAATAGATCCTCTAGATGCTCAAGCTGGGGCTCTGCCAGCAGCCCAACCCGGTCCTGCAGGGAGGGCTGAGGCAGGAGGGCAGAGGTTCACGGAATAGGACTGGGGGGCACAGCACGGTCCCAGCTGACATTGAAGCGGAAGGGGCAGGCCAGGCCTCGGAGCCCGCAGCTGGGCCCTGGGCTGCCCTGGAAAGAGGAGGCACCACTCAGACCTGGGACAGGCCAAAACTCTAGTTTATTTCAGCATCAGCAACATCTCAGCCATCACAAAAATAAACTCTACCGAGGGCGACGAAGTCTCTACAGCAAGGCTAAGGGCTCAGCCCCCACACAGCGAGCCTCCGGGCGCGTGGTGGGCACGGCCTCGGCAATAAGTTAGGAAGCAGCGGAGGAGCTGGTGGAGGCGGCAGGTGCAGCCAGGGCCTCACTTCTGGGCTGGCATGAGGTCATCGATGGCCTGGCCCTGCTCCAGCCGCTGCTCCATCTCGATGAGCAGCTTCACCCCGTCCACCACCATCTGCACCAGCTCCACCTCCGAGAAGCCCAGGCGGTCCGCGTTGGAGACGTCGAAGACCCCGCCCACGGCGGCGGTGTCCACACCGCCTGGGGAGACAGCCAGCTCAGCGGGGCTGGGTAGGGGGCTGCCTGGGGGAGCGGGCTGCCTCGCGGCGCCCCCCGCCACTCACCTGTGCCTCGCTTCTGAAGCCGCAGCCGCTTGAGCACCTCGGGGAACTTCTCGTGCTTTCCCAGGTGGGGCAGCTTGATGTGCACCCCGGCCCGCAGACCCGTACCCAAGTTGGATGGGCAGGTGAGGATGTAGCCCAGGTGAGGGTTCCACATGAACTCGTAGTTCTTAGACTTGAAGAGCGTTTCAATCTGGAGGTGGAGAAGGTGTGAGAGGGGAGGCATGGCTGAAGACACCCCCCCAGAGGACCAGCTGGGACCCGGGGTGCCCCCTCCCACAGGACCCTGAGGCAACAAAGATCTGGTCTCCCCAGGGGGTTGATGGGGCACCTCCATCTCTGCCTGAACCCTGGGGCCTGGCCCTGCCCCCCCGTGGCACCAGCCCTGACCTGGGTGAGGCCGTTGCAGAAGCGCGTGAACACCTCCTTCATGTTGCCCCCCTTCTGCATGGAGATGACCCGCAGGTGATCCTCCTCGTTGATCCACACCAGGAAGGTCTTATTGTCATTGTGCCTGGGGGAGGGGTACAGTCAAGCCGCCTCCCTGGACAAGGGTCTCAGGACATATCCAGGAACAAAACCTCTCGAGGCGCCGAGGCACTTCCCAAGTCGCTGAGGTGCTCACCCCAGCTGGCCCTAGGGCCAGGGGGCTGCTATCCCGACTCTAGACCCATCAACACCCTGCGGGCACACAGGGCACCTCAGAGAGGGCACACGAAGCCCTGAGCTGCTTCCTAGCTAGCCGGTCAGGTACCGTGTGGTGCCCACCTAGGGGTTGAGGGGCAGAGGCAGCAGGCCCGGCCCCGACCCGCCCACGGGGGGCCGCTCTATCCCGTGCGATCCGATCCGGAGCCTGTGAGCCCTGCTCCCCCACCTCGAGGAAGCGTCTGCGTCACCCCGCACCTGACCGACTCCCCGCGGGTGGCGGGTGGGAAAGGAAAGAGCAAACAAGGAGCCGCGGCTCCCGGAGGCGGGGGAGGAACGCCGACACGACGGCCCCACCCGCTCGGGGCCCTCCCGCACCTGCGCGGTCAAGGTCAACTGCGAGGAGGCCCGGGAGCACCAAACCCACCCGAGGAGCGCGGCGCCGCCCTCCTCCCTCCCGCACGCGGCGGGCGGGCGGGCGGGGGCCGGGGGATGCTCACCAGATGCCGCGGGCGTCGGGCCAGTCGCGGGCCATGCCCGAGGCCAGCAGCAGGGGCGACACGGGCTTATCGAAAAGGAAGTGGTCGTCGATAAGCTGCTGCTGCTCCGCCGCCGTCATGCTTTTGAGCGCATAGTACCTCCCAGCCAGGTCACCGTCCAGGCTCGACAGGGCTGCGAAGGAGCACGATCAGAAGGACCGGTGGGCTCCTGCCCCACCCCGCCACCACCCCGCGCGCTCGGACCCGCCCGACACCCCCAGGATGCCCGCTCGGCCTGGCTGGAGCCCAGTCAGTCCCCCCGGTCCTCCGGAGCGACACGGCCCAAGCCGACCCTCGCCCGGCCCCAGGGCGCTGTGGGCGCGGGGCTGGGCGTCGGTCCCTCCGGGAAACCCGAGCCGGCGGGGAGATAAGAGCGCGGCGGCTCGGGTGACTGGTAAACAGGCCGGCAGGGCCCGGGCCGAAGAGCGCCGCTCAGCCGGCCCGACCCTTACCTTCGACGGCGAGCTTCTCGATGGCGCGGCGCTCCCCGCGGCTGCAGTGCGGGGGGAGGCAGAAGCCGCGGATGCTGCGGCCCGTGCGCACCCGCGAGCTCAGCACGTAGTTGGGATCCAGGTCGTCGCCGCCCTGGGGGCCAAGCAGGGCTGAGCGCCGGGCGGCCCCTCCCCACCCCGCCGGCCCCCTCGCCCCGGGCCACCCGCACCTGCAGGTTGTCGGGGTTGAGGTCCGTCTTGTGTTCGTCGGTGGGCTTATAGCCTCCGTGCCGGTCCTCGATGATGGGGTCAAAGAGCTCCTTGAACACGTCGTACGACTCCTCGTCGCCGGCCACGCAGCCCACGGTCATGATATAGGGGTGGCCTGGGGGGGAGCGCGGAATGGGGCCAGTGACGTCACTGCCAGGCCCAAGCAAGCCGCCGAGGACCCTGCAGCTGTGCGCGCAGAGGGCGCCCGGACCTTGGCCGGGGGGGCCCAGGACCCCAGCCGCGGGCTCCTGTCCTGACCTCGGGCCTGAGGCGCGCGTACCTGGGTTGTCCACGCCGGTCTGGATGACGTCGTCCACCGTGAAGCCGCTCGGGGTGCTCTTCGCGCGCAGCTCGGCGTACAGCTCGGGGGTCAGTACCTTGGCCATGTGGTTGTTGTGGCCGCTGAGGTCGGGGAACTCATCTTCGGCCGGGAAACGCAGCTTCAGCGTGTTGTGGCTATTGGAGAAGGGCATGGCGGCGGCGGGCTGCGGGGAGACGCGGGAGTCAGCAGGGACCCGAGGCTCCTGGCCTCCTGGTGACCTGCTAACCACACAGGGCCCCGGGCTCCGGTCAGCCCGGTCGCGGTCAAGGTCACCGAGGTCGGCGCTTGCACGCATGGGGCTACCACAGCGCCCAGGACCCCCGGCCCAGCTGGAGCGCCTGCTCCAGGCGTCGGATCCCGGGAGGTCCGGAGAGCGCGACGCCCTGGCCCTCGACCCCCGCTCCGTGCATAACAACCCCCACCTCGGTGCCCCCCGCCTCCCACCCCCGGCCCCTCGGCTCACTCACTGAGCAGTCAGGCAGGGGCGGGGGCTCTAGGTCTGTCTGCAGCTCAGGGCGCGGCGCAGGCGAACAGCGGCGGCTCCGCGCTCCCGAGGCTCTTAAGGGGCGCGACGCAGGCCGCCCATTGGCCGCTATTTATAGCCCATTCATTCCATTGGGTCGCGCTGCGGGGTGGTGCCGCCGCTTTGTCCGCCACCCTCTGCTCCCGGAGCACCCCCCCCCCCCCAACCCCAAGCAGCCCACCCCGACTATCCCCTGGCCGGGACCCCGCGCAGCCTGCCTAACCCCACCCCGCGCCCGCCCAGGATCCCGAAGCCAGAACCTCAGGCCCTCGGACATTCCGGATTCCCCCACACCCACGCCTGCCTCCGAGCGGGAAACCGAGGCAGGAGAGCCGGCCAGGCACTTGAGAACGCTCGGCCTTGTCTGCACCCTGGCCCCTGCCTTCCCTCCTCCCGCTAGTCCTCGTGGTGGTCGCGGCGACGGGCCAGGCGGGAGCCGTCCCGGGCTTCCACGGCAGGTACCACCACCCACCGCCGCCCACCCCACCCCCGCAACCTTCTCCCTCACAGTCTGAGTTGGCGCCGAGCCGCCGACCTTCTTCAAGGTGCCCGCAGGCATCTCCCCGGCGATCTTGGTGCAGAGCGAAGGCACGCCGGAGGCGCAGTCTGGCTGCGGCCCAGCCCGGTGGCACCCTTGGTGCCGTGACCTTGGGCAGGTCCCCGGGCTTTGGGGTCATTTGAGCCAGAGACTCAGCGCCTCCTGGTTGATGAGCGAATACTGACTGTGGCCCTGCTGGGAAATGCACAGTCTCAGAGCCCCCAGACCCCAGGCCTTGGCCCTCTCTTCCAGGGACAAGTTCATCTCCACACCCCACCCCAAAGGTCGTCCTCAGAGACTCTCCGCAGAGGCTGGAGGAAATGCTCACAAACAATAAGCACATGTGAGACTTAAAAAACAAAAAACTCACTGAAAATCAGAATCGTGCAAGTGAAAGTAATGACTATGCCTTCCACTATCCCCAACACCCCAGACTGGCACCAGCCAGTGTTGGCTATGGGCCGGAATGTGGGGAAACAGGCATTCACAGGCTGCCTGCAACTGTGAAGTGCTACATTAGCTTTGGAAAGTAATTTGGTAGTATTTATTAAAACATAAAATCTTTGTACTCCGTGACCCGGCAATCCCACTTCTAGGAATCCAGCCTGTAGTCTCATCTCTCTTTGCACACAGGCCAACCCTCTCTAGTAGGAGAAACAAACACAAACAGACCTGTATGTAACCGGATGCCCATCACCTGGGGACTGGCCAGGGGTAGGGGAGGCATCTCTCCAGTGTGGAATATTATACAGCTATTAAAAAGCATGAATTGGGGACTTCCCTGGTGGTGCAGTGGATAAAAATCCAGCTACCAATGCAGGGGACAGGGATTTGAGCCCTAGTCCAGGAAGGTTCCACCTGCCCAATGGGCAACTAAGTCCGCGCGCTGTAACTACTGAGCCCCAGGAGCGGAGAAGCCACTGCAACAAGAAGCCAGCAGGCCACAGCGCAGACTGGCCCCTGCTCACCGCAACTAGGGAAGGCCTGACCACAGCAACGAAGACCCAGAGCAGCCAAAAGTGAATCAATAAATATTTTTTTAAAGGGTGAACTGGCACTTTAATGGTTAACGTCCATCATCTGGTTGCTTTGTGAACAAAACAAGGAAGGGGGAAAACACTTATCTGTGTGTTTATTCAACAAAATCCCCCCAGAACTGCACAGGACTGCTGGAGGATGACTGTGAGCTCGGCAGCTGTCAGCAAGCAGCCAAGGGAACAAGATATGGTCAAGAACCGAGAGGAGACGGGTGCCTCCGGCGGGGCTGAGCGGCGATCTGTGTGCTGGGGCCCCTGAGGGCGCCGGAGCACAGAGTGAGCACGTTCCTTTGCCTCTGCCTCTGTGCAAGGCCCGCGGTTACCATGGAGGACTCCTGCCTCTTCCCTTGCTCAATTTGGCGTGTTTTGACCTGCTCCCAGTCAGCATTTTTTTTAGACTCGTAAAGCAAAGCAAGGTGAAAAGACAAATGGCTCCGGACTGGCCAGACAGGTGTCCTCTAAGCCTGAAATTCCTGTGTTCCGTGCCCCCTGCTGCCCCTCTCCCTAATTTTAGAAATATCTGCACCTGCCCTCCCCGACTCCCCACCGACAAAGGACTCATGGACTCAAGATTCTGTTTCTAGAAACCAAGTGCTGGCTCTGGAAGCCTACTTGACTTTCAGACCCCAGAGATTGGGGGCGGGGGGCGCTCAGGGCTTCCTTCCTCTTTGTAGCTTCGGCAGCTTCTCAGAAGGTTCCCCCCCACCTTCAGGCCACCAAGGGCCTGACCCACTTGGGGGGACGGGGACAGGGAAGGACCCCATTCCCCTCTCCCTCCACAAGCGAGGTCCTGCTTCACTAGAGAAGCGAAGTCCAGAGGCTTGGGGTCTTGCCCAGGGCCTGCCTGGGGCTCCAGCAGTTCTCAGCCTTCTGAGATGCATGTTTTGTCCTAGTTTTGCAGATGAGCAAAGGGAAGATGAGAAGGTGGGTGATGGGGAACCAGGTCCGAGGTCTGGCAATCCCCCTGTGATCCTGCAGTGCCTGGCCCTGTGCTAACCTGCCTGAGGGCCCACCCTGCAGACCCCGAGCTGGCCACGCCTGGGCTGGACTCAGACTGACAACACATGTGGTCAGCAACTGTGACGGGGGAAGAGAGGAGGGGTCTTGGAGGCCTTTAGACCCAAAAGTCAGGGTGAGGCCCCTACCAGGCAGCGGCCACTTGGGAGTCTGGGTGGTCTTGAGCAAGGGGACAAGGAGAGGGGCCCAGGAGGGTACCAGCCTCCACTTCAGTGGAAGAACGCTGCTCCCAGCTAACCGAGCCCTCCCCTGTGGACCCTCCAGTCTCCCCAGGGCCCACAGGAGCCGGTTTGGCAGCGTCTGGGCAAGCAGCTAGGTGACATCATCCGGCCAGTTTATGGTCCAGGTTTCTCAGAAATCACACTTGGTTACACATTAACCACCTGGCCCTGGAGGGGGTGGGGAGCCTCAAAGGAGTCCCTGGCCTTTCATCCACAGAACACGGCCCTGCTTGGCAGGTACAGAGCAGGGCCGGTGGAGGAGGGCCAGGCCCCAAGCAGGGGCTAGGACTTCCTCTTAATGCCCTGTCCCTGAGCTTCACAGAACCCAAAGGGGAAGTTGGTTGGGGTCAGCAAAGGGGCAGGGGCTGCCTTGTGGCCACAGAGTATGGTGGGGCAGGAGACTGAGCTGGTCAGAGATCAGAGCAGAACGGCCCTCCCCAGAGGGCATCATCGGCCTCCTGCTCTCCTCCATGGCCCTGTTCCTGCCTGTTCCCACCTTTCTTCCAATCTGCCTTCGGTTTTCTGAAGCCGAGTTTACTGACTGTAAATCCCAATCCCACTTTGGCCACATTAGTTGTGTGATCTTAGGCAAATTACTTGACTTCCCTGAGTCTGTAAAATGGTCCCTCTCTCACAGGATTGTGGGTAAGATTCAAAGTGATGACACTTAACTGGGCTTACACAGCATCAGTTTTTTTTAGGGGGGGCAATATATAAACTCTGCCCTGGGCAAAGTACCCACCTGACCTGGCTAATCAGTTGGTGCTTGAGGACTCAAGCTGAGGGCTGGGCAGAGTCAGAGAGAAGACGGACAGCCCTGGGAAGGCTGCCTGGAGGAGAGGGCAATGGAGAAGCTGGCCAACCAGTCCCCCACAGAAAGGCGATGGGAAGTTGGGAACCAGAGGAAACCACTGCCGAGTCACCGAGTCCAAATTTAGGCTCTTAGTGTGCACTCAGCCTCTGAGTAGCTGAGAGGCTGGGGAAGAGGAACCCCCAAGAAGTGGAAAGTTGCTATCTCCCAGGAGAGCAATTAAGAGGTGATTCAGGCGGGTGCAAAGTCACCTGGATGGAACAAAGGTTGGAGAGCTACAGATGGAGTTGAGTTGTCCGAAAGGAGGAGGAAAGGCTGTGATGCAGCCACACAGGCAGCTGGTGGTCAGAGCACTGGCCCCGCAGGGACAGGAACCCACAGAGAATGGGAGGTCACCAAAGGCCCCCACCTTCCTCCCCTGGGGTTCCAAGATGCAGGCCCAGTCAGGAAAGGGGCATGGAGGAGCTAAGGCTAGGCACCTGGGTCTCCATCATGGACTCTGCGGTCCGCAGACACCCTCGCCAGGCCCGGCCCCAGAGGAGGGAAGAGTTCAGCGCCCTACAAGTTGATAGGGCTCTAGGAAGGGGCTGGTTCCGCAGGGCCTGGCCACTCCCAGTTGTCCAGGATGGAGCAGCCTGGGCCTGGGAAGCGTGGCCAAAGGTCAGGCTAGCTGGCCCTGAGTTGGGGCTCAGGCCCCAGCCTGGCTGGGTGGGCTGGGGTCTCCATCAGATAAGGCCTGGCCCACGGGGACATGCGCACTGGAGGAAGACGATCCCGGTCCCCGTGCTCCTCCCCCGCGCACACTGTCCGCCCAGCCCAGAGCCTGGCTCTGATTCAGCCCCGCTGAGACACAATGGGGCTGCAGCTTCCCTGTTTCTGCGGGGCCCTCCAGATGGCCCTCCCCTGCTCGGGCCGCTCTTCCTGTCCTCACTGACCCGGCCCCAAGAGAAGCCCCGTGCGTCCAGTGCTCAGCGCACCCTGGGTTCCAGGAGGGGACGCAGGGCTCCCTCCGTCCTGGAAGCGGCTTCCGCACTCCGGAGAACGTGCCCGTTTCAGGAGCGGCCAGGCCTGGGTCTAAGGCCGCTTCTGGCCACCGTGCCCTGCTGCTCAGGCTGCCTCCCGCCACAGCCTTGTGGGACCACCCGCTCCTCTGCAGCTCCATTTTCTGGAGTTTCACCAGTCACGCTCGCGCCCACAGGAGACCGCGGCAGCTTGGGGGCGGGCTACCCGGGCTCTCGGTGGTCCTGGGCGCGAGGAGGTAGCACCGGGACAAGCCGACCGAGAGCGCGCCACGGACGCGAGGAGGGGCGGTGCGTACCCCCGAGACACCGCCCTCTCTCCCGGGAGCCCCCGCGCGCGTCAGGGGGCGTTGCGCCGTGACGTCATCGGCGGGCGCCGCGCCCCAGCCGGCGGAAGTGCAGCCGCGGCGACGCGAAGCCACGTGCGGCGCCTCCAGGAGTTGGAGGGCGACGAGCGTCGCCGGTGAGGCTCGGCCGGGCCACGGTGGCAGAGCGCGGGTAGTGTAGGGGTCGTCTCCCAGGCGGGCCCTGCACGTCCCGGCAGCCCCACGTGGCCGCGCCCAGCCCTGTTGCCGGCCTGGCCTGAGCCGCCGCCCCCGGCCTCTACGCAGGCCAGGCCGTTGTTCCTGTTTACTG
Source organism: Dama dama (assembly GCF_033118175.1). Classification (NCBI taxonomy): domain Eukaryota; kingdom Metazoa; phylum Chordata; class Mammalia; order Artiodactyla; family Cervidae; genus Dama; species Dama dama. The sequence goes on from NC_083693.1 coordinate 74,853,378, forward strand.
CCCGCTGCACGGCCCCGGCCTTCGCTTGGGGAACCTGTGCATTTGCATCGCCCCATCATCCGTCTGCCCAGGAGCCCGCCACGGGGGAGAGTGAAGAGAGAGGGGAGTTCTGCCTGGCCTGGAGGTGACCTCACGCGCCCCCCTCTGCGTGGTCCCTCTCTCGTCTCACAGCTAGAGAACGGGAGCCAAGCTCCCGGAGAAGGATGCCGAGGGAGAGGGTCAGGCCCTTACTTTGTGGGAATCCTGGGACCCGGCCTCAGTCTCTCCGTCTGAGGTTTGGGCTGATGGCTCCCGTCTTAGGACCAGACCAAGAAGGGCTTTCTCCCTGGATGCCAGGCGCACGTTCCCGCCTCCTGGCCCCTTACACGTTCATGCCCACACTTCCCAGGTCCCCGGCACCTGCCGGACCAGCAGCACCATGAGCTTCGTGGCCTACGAGGAGCTGATCAAAGAGGGTGACACAGCCATCCTGTCCCTGGGCCATGGCGCGATGGTGGCCGTGCGGGTGCAGCGTGGGGCCCAGACCCAGACCCGGCACGGTGTCCTGCGCCACTCAGTAGACCTCATCGGCCGCCCCTTCGGCTCCAAGGTGACCTGCGGCAGAGGCGGCTGGGTGTATGTGCTGCACCCCACGCCGGAGCTCTGGACACTGAACCTCCCACACCGCACCCAGATCCTCTACTCCACCGACATCGCCCTGCTCACCATGATGCTGGAGCTTCGGCCTGGCTCCGTGGTCTGTGAATCCGGTGAGTTCTGCAGGATGCCTTGGTTCGTGAAGGCGGAGGTCAGACCCAGTGTCCAGGCAGCCTCAGCCTGCCCTTCCAGAGCAGAGGCACACTCACTGTCTGTTTCTACAGGGTCTTTCTGGGGGGCTGACTGCAGCGAGGGGGGAAAGACACAGGGAAGCTGGTTAGGAGACTGGTGCTGTCCTCCAGTGAGACTTGATGGGATCTGACTGAGGACAGCCCGCAGGAGGAGCCGGCGCCCAGGGGGAAGCCTGCCTGTGTGAGGTGGGGAGGGGGTGGTGAGCGCTGCTCGGCGCTGACCAAGGTGCTGACAGAAGGGTAGGGGTGCCTGGCCTAGCAGTCCCTCACTGCTGCGAATGGCAGTCCCAGGCCCAGGGCCGAGGATCGCCTCTTTCTGGAGGGAGGCCAGGGCTGCTCCAGGGTGCTCACTGCGGGGGAAGAGCCTTCCTTGTGCTCATCCCAGGCCAGCGCCTTCATCACTGAGGCCAGGCCTGGGGTGCAGATGGAAGTACCTGAAGCCAGATATTCCCAGACTCTGCGTGTGTGCATGCACACACACACACACACGCACACACACATGTGCTGTGGACTGAAGCTTGCAGCCTGGCCAAGAGCAGCCAGGCCCAGATGTGCCTGGATTTCCAGAATGTTCTGCACACCCTGGGCCCCTGTGCTCCGGGCTCATGAAGAGTTCCCAGCAGCACTGCTGCCAGCTTTTGGAGGCTTCAGGCCGTCTCCTCCATCTTTGGGCCTTGGTTTCTCCGTGCGGATGACTGGATGGTTGCCTTTGCCCAGGCGATCACTTTGAAGTGGCGAGAGTCAGATGCAGAACCTCAGCGGAGAGTGGGTTCAGAGAGTGGGTGGGGGCTGGGCAGGGGCCAGCCGCTCCGCACCAGGGGAGCTGGGGGTGGACAGGATTCAGGGCCAGCTCGTCCCCTGCTGCCCGCCCCCGGGCATCCACGGCCAGGGCCTGGCTCCACTCAGCTGAAAAGCGCGGTCAGCAAGCGGGCTTCCGGGCTCCTCTGAGGTACCAGCTCCCCTTGTGGGAACCGTGGGTAGAGCCGCGACAGGTCAGGCTGGGTTTCTGCTTCTTGAAGGGGACAGGCAGTGGGCCCAGCGTGACCATCTCGGTGTTACTGCGGACTGGGGGCTGCGCATTTGAGGGTGACTGAGAAGGGTCCCTCCGGCTGGGCGGTCAGAGAGGACCTGAGGAGGGAGCAGTGAGTGACACGATGGGGAGCCGTGAAGAGCCATGGGGGAGGGTCACCCCAAAGGAGAGCCTCGCAGAGACCCTGCGTGAGGGACCGTCGAGGAGGCCAGTGTGGCCGGAGCGGGAACGAGGTCAGGGAGGAAGCGCTCACAGCCAGGGGGGTCACGAGGAGTCCGACTCTGCTGTGGAACAGAGGGCTGGTCTGACTGAGGCTGCAGGGAACCCGCGGCTGTGGAGGCAGGCCTGAGGGCAGCGCTCGGGGGCTGTAACAGGGAGGGAGGGGGGCCCAGGTGGGCGCTGCGGGCAGCTGGGGAGAAGCACCTCCTGGAGAGATGGGGGAGGAGGTGCCGGCGGGGGCGGGGGCGGGGGCGGCTCCAAGGCGTCTGGCTGGGCGGTCACCGCCCTGTCACTGGGAACAGAGGCTTGGCAGGGAGTGGACTGGGGCTGGATCGCTCCAGCTCTGCACTTGTAAATGCCGGGTTCTGTTTGCGGTCGCGGGGTAGGTGGTCAGTGTGCAGTGGACACAGAGTATCTCCATCACGCTTGGCACCTGGAGCCATGAGGGGTGGGGAGGTCGTGGGGGGTGACAGGGCCCCGGCGCCGCAGGACAGGATGGCAAGCAGAGGGGCAGCCTGAGGCTGGAGGAAATCAGGGGCGACGACGGGGGCGCACGCTGGTCGCCGAGTCAGGGTGAGGGCAGAGCTGCCCCGTGTGGCGGGAGCGGACTAGGGGTAGGAAGATGGACTGACCTGCATCCCTCGGGCCCAGCCACCGCGTGGGACGGGGCAAGCCTCTTGGTCCACTCTGCCCAGACCCTGCACGGCCCTGGGGCAGTCTGGCCCCTCTAAGGACCCCTGTTGGGACCCCGGTCTGGGCAGCAGGGTTTGCTCCAGAGCTGGGGTGGGCAGGACTGCCCCCCGCCCAGCAGGACCCCCACCAGATCAATAGGCAGGTGGCTCCCCTGCGCCCACCTGGGACAGCCCGTGTCCCAGAACCCCACGGGGAGCCCCGGACTGGTGCCCGCTGGTAACAGGGGCTCAGCCGACCTCGTGGACCCCAGTGGGTCTCCCCAGGGTGAGGGTAGGCTCATTTCCCGCCTGACTCCCGTCCCCCCCGGCCAGGCACCGGCAGCGGCTCCGTGTCCCACGCCATCATCCGCACCATCGCACCCACGGGCCACCTGCACACAGTGGAGTTCCACCAGCAGCGGGCGGAGAAGGCGCGGGAGGAGTTCCAGGAGCACCGCGTGGGCCGCTGGGTGACCGTGCGGAACCAGGACGTGTGCCGCAGCGGATTCGGCGTGAGCCACATGGCAGACGCCGTCTTCCTGGACATCCCCTCGCCTTGGGAGGCCGTGGGGCATGCCTGGGACGCCCTCAAGGTCGAAGGTGAGCTGGGCTTCTGGGAACAGGGGGGTCAGAGGGTCGGGGTGGGTCAGAGTAGCCCAGGGAGGTTTGGGGGTGGTTGGAGAAGTCAGGACTGGGGAGCGCAGGGCTCAGCTGGGCCCCTGCCCCTTGGCTTGGCCAGCTCCCACCCCAAGGTGGGCGATGTCTGAGGTCCCTGAGAGGCGGGGCATGCCGGAGGTCAGAGGTCAGCCCCTGACCCCAGCCAGTCCCTCCAGAGTCTCCCCTCCCCACCAGCCACAAGCCGGGCGAATGCGTCCCTTTTAGGGAAGATGTTGGGTGCAGAGGCGGGGAGGTTGGCTCTGAGCCAGGAGGCGCTGGCGAGGCCCTGGGTTTTTCCCTTTTCTGGAGAAGTTGCTGGCTCCAGCAGCCAGGCCCCTGCCTCCTCCCCGCTGAGCAAAGCAGCAGGAGGGGGAAGCCCAGAGCCCCGGGGACAGCCCGCTCCTATGAACGTGGATGCCTGGCCAGTGGGTCCCCTGCCCGCTGGCCTAGGACTGCCATGTCCCCGGTCTGTGCCAGGGTGGCCAGGGAGCACCAGCTCCCCCGCCCCCGCCCCTTCCGCTAGGCCCCCGACGCCCGCAAGTCCCTCCTGCCCGGGGACCCCAGCGGGCCCAGGCCCGGGTCCCCCGAGGCCAGAGCCGGGCGCACCGCCTGGGCTGAGCGCAGGCGGCCCCTGGGCCGGGAGCCCTGCGTGTGTTGTCCTGTCCCCTCCGCCCCACTGAGCCCTGCTCTCTGCGTCTGCTTGTTCTGGCCCAGAGGCTCCCGGCTCCCTCGTGGTCTGGCGGTTCTCCAGGGCTCGCCTGCCCGCGTGAGCCCGGCGCCGGCTCGGTGCGGCCCTGGGGCCCGGCCCTGCCCCGCGGGGCCGCCTGGGCTGTGCGCATGAGGGCCAGGCTCCCCGCGGCGACCCTGTGCCCTCTAGCTTGACCTCGATCCTGCCTCCAAGCGCAGGCCTCCCCGGAGGGGCTGAGGTGACCAGGCCTCAGGGACCTTTGCGGGCTGTCCCAGGCACCTCGCCTCCCCCAGCCTGGCCTCCCCGCCCCCGCCCTGCAGGTCCCGGGCTGGCTGGGGAGGGAGGCGGCAGGCAGGAAGGGGCTCCCGCCCTGCCCGTCATCCTTGGGCCTGGGGCTGGTTCCGTAGGCGCCTCCAGTTGCAGGAGCCGCGACAGCCTCTCATTTTCTGTGACAGCAGCCCCTGTCCCGGCCGCTCGTTGAAGCTGGAGTTATTCTGGGCTCAGCGCTCCAGCAGCTGAAAGGGGAGACTCCGCCCTGGCCCCAACCCTTGGCCGCCGGTGGGGGTCGGGGTGGTCGTGGCTGCGGGGGCCCAGGGGTGAGGCAGTGGGCTTGGTGCAGGCGGCCCCATCCATGTGGGCCCTGCCGGCTCCTCCGCTGAGGCCTCAGCTACTGGTGGCCGGAGGGCTTGGCCGTCCTTGGAGCCCAGAGCGCGGTGCTCGGAGCCCAGAGCATCTCTCATAGCAGGGCCTCTCCCAACACCCACTCCTGAAGGCGCCGGGCTGCATTGCCTCTGCGCGGAGGTCCCGGCCATGGACCCCTGGGCAGAGGGACGGCCGGCGGGCAGGGGTGTGGGCAGAGCTGGGGGCGTGGGCTCTGGGGTGGCCGGGGGCGGGGCTCGGGGCGGCCCTCTGACCCGGCATCTTGCCCCACCCCCGCAGGTGGGCGCTTCTGCTCCTTCTCGCCCTGCATCGAGCAGGTTCAGCGCACGTGCCAGGCGCTGGCGGCCTGTGGCTTCTCGGAGCTGAGCACCCTGGAGGTGCTGCCCCAGGTCTACAACGTGCGCACCATCAGCCTGCCTGCGCCCGACCTGGGGGCCAGCCCCGGCCCCGACGCCGGCCCCTTCCGCAGCGGCACGCCCATGAAGGAGACTGTGGGCCACACCGGCTACCTGACCTTCGCCACCAAGACTCCGGGCTAGGGTTAGGGCTAGGGTTAGGGTTAGGGCTAGGGTTAGGGTTAGGGTTAGGGCTAGGGCTAGGGAGCCGCCCCCCGGGAGCTCCGGGTAGCTGGAAGTGAAACTCGGGCCAGAGACTGCCTTGTATGGTCAGCGGCTGCCTGCCGGGCCGGTGTTTAGAAATGGACTTGGAGCGGGGAGGGTGGAGCAACGGGGCCTCCCTGACAGCTGGCAGGGTGGTGGGGGGGGGGGCTGCTGCCGTGGAGCAGCATCACGGCCCTGGGGGAAGCGCTCCCACCCGCGGCACCCCGAAGTCAGTGTGCCTGCTCTGCCGGCTCGTTGCCTCGCGGTCTTCATTGCCGCGGGCTCCTCCGGGTGGGCATGTGGCCAGCGCAGGTTTGACCCTCTTGGGTGACCCCAAACAGGTAGGGCGGAGGAGGAGGCCCAGGGATGTAGGCCTTGCGCCCAGGACCCCCACCGCCTGGCTGCCAGCAGAGCTGTGGCCCTGCCGCCTAGCCTCAGGCCCGACCCCCGACCGGGCACTGTGCGGGCCATGTGCCCAGGTTCCCTCCTGGCAGGCCCCACCCACCACCTGGCTTTTCCACCCAGTAAGCGCCTGCTCCGCAGCCTGGCCCGGCCAGAGCCCGTGTGAGAATCCGTGAGAAGACAGTGTCACTCTGCGGAGAGCAGAACGGACACGGGCTGCCTCCTGGCGGCCGGCGGTGCTAGAGCTGGTCCGCGTGCCTGCCCGGAGGGGCCCTGGGGTCCTGGACTAAGCGCTGCCCCGCCCTGCCCGGCCTCCAGCTCTGTGTGCGCCCTCCCCCCCCCCCCCCCCCCCCCCGACCCTGTTTCACAAAAGGTCTCGGTTCCTGCCCTGGTTTCAGCCAGCCGGCAGGAACCTCAGTGACCCCGTGTTGGCACAAGAGCCCCAGGGGCCCGCGCTGGCCTGGGACTGCTGCCCGACCACGCCCGGCGGAGAAATAAACGCTGTTGCCCCCACCGCAGTGACTGGTCCCCTGGTGCCTCGAGGCCCAGCCTCCGCTCCGCACACCAGCATCCAGCTGGAACTCGCCACACACCACCCGGCCCCTGCTCCTTCCTCTCCCAGGGCCGCTGCCACGGGGCTGTGGACTCCAGGACAATGGCCTGGGACGTGGTGGACAAAGGGGTGAGTGTGTGGCCGCCCCCACCCCCACCCGGCTGCAGAAAGGGCCGCTTGTTCCGGGAGTGGGGGTGAGGGGAAGGAGAGCGTTCCTGGCTCTGTGTGTGTGTGTGTGTGTGTGTGTGCATGCGTGCATCCGTCCATCCATGTCCGTGTCCGGCTGGGCCCAACCTCCCAGGCCTGCTGTTCTGGCCCTAGGCCACCACCCAGGTTTTGGGGGTCCTTGGAGTTGTGCCAAATGAGATGAACCTCCAAGAGGACCAGTCTCCTGGCAGCAGCGTCACCGGGGGGTGGGGGGGGTATCTTCTGTCTCCTAGGAAGACCTGTGTCCCCTGTGAGACCCTAGGGTCCTCCAAACCCCTTGACCTGCTCCAGGGGTCATATCCCCCTTCAAGGACCTGTGCTGACCTCTGACTCCACGCCTAGTGTGGGGACAGAGGAAGGGCCTGGGCTCTCCTCGGCCTTCAGGAAAGGCCTGGGGGGCATCTGTGTAGGGGGACAGGCCTGGCGCTGCCTGCTTCCCGAGGGGCTTAGGCCGGCGGCCAAGACCGCTCCTGGGGTGAGGCTCTGGGGCCTGCACTGGGGGCCCTGTGAGCCGGAAGGGAAGCCAGCCCAGGATGGATGATGGGCAGAGGGCCACCAGGTTCAGGGTCAGGATTCCTGGCCCCCTGTCCACGCATGTGGTTTTACTTGGCACGGAGCCACTTTTTTTTTTTTTTATGGAATGCTTCACAAATTTTGCATGTCATCCTTGCGCAGGGGCCATGCTAATCTTCTCTGTATCGTTCCAATTTTAGTATATGTGCTGCCGAAGCAAGCACACGGAGCCACTTTTTTAAGGATGGATGGTCCTCCAGCCCCTCGACTGGGCCCACACTGAGCCCCCAGAACTCCACCGTACCTCAATCCCATCCAGGGGCTTTAGCCTGGAGCCCCATCTGGCCCTGAGCCAGCAGTGAGCTCCCGCGCATCCTTCAAAGCCCATCAAGCGTCCCGGTGCCTCTCACCCCTCGCCCCCAGGTAGTCTCACTCAACCCTTTCCTGCTCCCCGGCAGCCCACGCTAGTGATCTCCCCTGTAGGGGTGTCCCTGGCCAGGAGCCCCTGCAGACAGATCGGGCAGAAGCTAGGTGGTTCCCTTAAATCCTTCAAACGGGGAGTGTGCCACCCAGGGCCCCTGGTGAGCGAGTGACCGATGAGCAGGTCACTTGGTCATCCCCTCAAGGCAGCAGCTTGGGGCTGGTCACAGGACAAGGATTCACCGGGAAAGTCCCGTCCAGCCCCAGACACGCACCTCTGGCCTTCAGTTTTTCCTCGGGAAGTCTTGCACCCACATGGCCCTGGCCCGAGGGGTGTGACGCATCACCCTGCCACCCACCCCCACCCCAGCCCCCGGCTCCTGGGCTCAAGCCCGGGAGACAGCTGGCCTGGCTGTGAGACTCACCTGTCTGGAGGGCCCCAGGTGGGATCAGAGCCCACATCTGTGGGGGCCGCCTCCAGCCAGGTCCCCTGGAAGCCCTCCAGGCCCGCCCCCCTCAGCTCCAGGGTGAGCTGCCCCCTGTGCCCCCCTCACCCCGTCACCTGCCTCAGAGGGGCTCTGTGCCCAACCGGGGGCGATGCGGGTCGGGGGCCCCTGGAGGCTGTACCCGCCTCGCAGGGTGTGGTCAGGGCAGGGGTGGGATTCCCATCCCTGCCCCCGCGCCTCTGCTGTGTGCTGCCCCCTCCCCATCCCCTTCTCTCTGCCTCCGTGGCCTCTGTTCTCCCAGGAATGTATGGCTCTCGGGCCTCTAGCCTGTGTGGGAGACAGGTGGGCTGCTTGGGACCCTGGCCCGGGATTGGGGGTGGGGATGGTGCGGCTCCTATCCCATCCCAGCCCAATGCATGGGGGGAGAAACTGAGGCTTGCGCTGCAGAGGTGAGGCTCACTGAAATCCCATCCACCCCCACCTCCGCCCATCCACCCAGGACCTCCCACATCTGCCACACTGCCCCCCCTGTGTGGTTGTTGGGTGTGACCACAGAAGCCAAAGGAGAGAGATGGCTGTTATAATCCTAGAAGGCTCCTTGGGAGAGGTGACGTCCTGCATGTGGAAGGGCAGATGGGACTTAGAGGCCAGTGAACAGCCGGCCTCCCCAGGCAGGAAGCTCCCCGCGGCCCAGGAGAGGGAGTGGAAAGCGCCAGGAGCGGCTGCTTTGGAGCAAGGTTGGATCAGAGGGCAGCCCCAGGCTGGAAACTGCCAGCCATGTTTGCAAGGCTTCTGAGCTCACGCAGGTCACAGGACCAGTGCTCCACTCTGCCCAGGGGCTGCGGGGCTCCATGCCAGCCAGGGTGGGGGGTGCCCCTTCCTCCCAGTGGTGCCTCAGGTGAGAGGGTCCAGGGGGTGGTTGGCCCTGCTGGAGGTCTTGGCTCCCAGTGCCCCCAAGAGGGAGCGAGCAAGTGGGGGGTCCAGTCCTCAGGGCAACCATCTTCATCAGCCTTGGGCGCTTTCACCCAGCAAACGGGCTGAGCACCCAGGGCAGCCTGTCCTGTCCTCAAGGGCTCCAGGGACCAGGCACATTCACTGCAGGTGGGAAGAGCCTGCTCCAAGCAAAGCAGGCAGCGGGGGCAGGGAGGAACAAGAAGGCCTTGCCAGGACACGGCCTCCGCAGTCCCAGGGGAACAGGGACTTTGGACAGGGCCCCGCAGGCCTCCCGACCCCAGCAGGGATGGCCAGACCCCACGCTGCCCTCCCGAAGATGCGCTTAAGGGCTCAGGCTTCCAGAATCACATCCTCCCTCCCGCCCGCCTGCCTGTGGGGGCGGGGCGGCTGCCATGAGATTAAGCATCACATGGATGTGTGTGCAGTCCGTGCCCAGTGTCTCGATGATGGTCAGCACCTGTGGGAGCCTCTGCCACCTCCAGAAGACCTCTGATCCTGCATTTGCCAAGGCCAGAATTTGACGACTGCTTCTGAATCCATCTGAGAAATGTCCTCTGCACTTTGTAGCACTTGAATAGCTTTTTGCACCTTCAGGGACACTTGCATGTGTATCAGAAGACTTGACACTGAGACTCTTCTGGAAAATCCGGGTCATCCAGCCCCTGTGCCTATAGTTAGTTGTGTAACTAAACCAGAAACAGGCTGTTGGATCACGCAGAGGCAGGCAGCGTTCAGTTGACCCCCACGGTTTGAGAAGTAGGTGTATTAGTTAGCTGTCGCCACAAACATGCTGCATAACAAATAATCACCCTCAACACCCCCCACCCCCGCTCCAAAAAAAGCATTCGGGCTTAAAGCCGCAGCCAGCTGCTCTGGGCCTGTGGCTTGGCGGCACTCGGCGACCAGAGCCGGCTCTTCCCCGTGTGGGGCCCGAGCTTATGTAAACTGCCCCTCCCTTCCTCCTGGGCCCGGCTCCTCTCGCGGCCCAGGCGCGGTAGGGGCGAGCCCGGTCATGCAGGCGCTTTTCGAGCCTTTGGTCACATGGCCTAACCTCGGGTCCCAGTGGAAAGAGAGACCCTGTGATTTTAGGGGAGGAGCTGCAGGGCCCGGCGGCCGGGGGGCACGCGGGGCCTCGCCCTCCCCCCGCGTGTGCGCACGTGTGCATAAGTGTGTCTCCGGCCCGCCTCGGGACGAGGGCATTTCAAAGTCAGGCTGCCTGGGAAGCGGCAGCGCCGGTGGGAGGGAAGTACTCGCTCCCACCAGGCTGAGAATAGCGCGGAATTGGGTCACGCTCCCGGGAGCTCGTCACAGCCTCCAGCTCGGGACGATAATCAGCTTTCTCCCCGACAGCTGTCCCTTCAAAGAGCAGGGCAGGCCGGCTGCGGGCACGTGTTTAGAAGAAGCCAAGGGGGTCGAGACGGACGGGGTGGGGAGCCTCCACTGACCCGCTCCCGCTTCCTTTGCTGTCCCCGCCCGGCCGGCCGCCTCCCTCCTTCCTGCTCGCCACGCTGCTCCCCCACTCCTCAGGGCCCGGGCACTCCAGGGGCATGCCACTCCCCAGGGCCCGGCGCTGAGAGAAGGCTCCACGGTGCCCCCCACAGCCCCCCGTACCCCCGCCCCGGCTCCTTGCAGGATGAAGGTGTCCGTGGGCAGCGGGCGGCCCCACCCCTCTGAGGCCGCAGGAGGCTCAGGTCGCTCCAGGCCCTGAGGCCTGGACGTGGCCCCGGTGCCCCCACATTCCCAGCAAGCCGTGGGTGCGCCCGCCCCCGCGCCTGGCACCGGCGGGCCTCAGGCCCCGCCCCCGGCCCCTCCCTGGGCGGAGCCGCCCCTGCGCAGCCAGGTGCGGGCCCGTCCCGCCGTCTGGACGCACTGTGCCCCTCGGGGGAGGCGAGATGCTCGCGTGGCCTCGCCTTTGGCAGGATCCCAAGCTCCTTCCGCCCCCCCCCGCTTCCTGCCTCGGTCGGTCCTCCCCAGCACGAATCCTGCCCCACTGCCCTCCCCACCCCTGGGAGGCCTTTGGTCCTGTCTCTGCTGGCCACCCGTCCTGCCGACCGCTGAAGCGTCCAGACGTGACCCTGCTGGAGAGGCGGTGGTCCTGGGGCTGCTGCTGGGTGCTTGCGGCCCTTGCCTGCTGCCCTGCACAGGGCTCTGAATCCTGCTCCCCCGACGCTCTTCCCCCCAGGGACACCGAGTTGTCGGTGGGATGCGGTCTGTGGGCAGCAGCCCCTGCGTGTCTGGTGGGGGTGGGGGTGGGCCCAGGACTCGGTAAGAATACCAAGCTTGGCCTCAATCCCAAGCCTTGGTAAGAATCTCAAGGTGTGTTTTGGACAGATGCCCCACGTGGTTCCGACTTGAGAAGCACTAGCTTAGCTAATCTTGTTCCCTCTGATTGGGCCACTAGGAAGCTCAGGGCCAAGTCTGCGGTCCATCTGGCAGCTGTGGAGAGAACTTCACCCTCTTTCATCTTATGTCCCACCCAGCTTCTCCTGATGTCTTCCTCTCTTCCTCCCAGAGTAGCCTTGAGATGACTGAGGAGGGTGATGTCGCAGGTCCTCCGAGCCCGTGTTCCTGTTGGCCCCTGGGTACGCTGCCCCCAAGTGGCACATTAAAATGTCAAATCTATCCTCGTTAGCAATTCAGTTAGTCCCTGTGGCCCACACTCAGTTGCTCCAGTCCTGTCCGACTCTGTGACCCCGTGGACTGTAGCCACAGGCTCTTCGTCTGTGGGATTTCCCAGGCCAGAGTACTGGAGGGTGTTGCCATTCCCTCCTACAGGCCATCTTCCCAACCCAGGGACCAGACCTGTGTCTCCTGCATCTCCTGCGTTGCAGGCAGATTCTTTTACCACTGAGCCCTCGGGGAAGCCCCAAGCACCTCTCACTGAGACAGAGAGAGAGAGAGAGAGAGATAAGATCCCCTGGAGGAGGATACGGCAACCCACTCCGGTATTCTTGCCTGGGAAATCCCAGGGACGGAGAAGCCTGGCCGTCCATCGGGTCACAGAGAGTCAGACACGACTGAGTGACTAACACCACAACTATATCCGTATCTTTCTGCTGTGGGCATGCCCGCCACTGCTTTTGGTTCTTTAGTCGTTACAAAGGCACCAGGCAGTCATCTTGTTTCAGGTGACAGAACCTTTCCTGAATGCAGGCTGTGGGTGTGCTCAGGAGACGTGGGAGCTGCTACGGAGTGGGGTGGGGCCTGGACCAGCTGCCTCCGAGTCACCTGGGAACTCGGGGAAGTGCAGATTCCCAGGCCCCACCTGACCACGTGCACCTGGAGCTCGGGGGTGGGGGGTGGAGGGCCCAGTGACCCCCACCAGAGGAACTGGGACCTCTCACACTGCTCTCTTCTTTCTTAAACAAAACCTTGGCGTTCATCAAACCTTGATGGGCTTAAATGACGTGGTCACAACTCGTGGAGCTTCCAGCACCATCCACCTGGCTCTTTGCGAGGCCGTGCTATAGTCAGCAAGAGGTTAATTTTGCCTCCTTTGGTTGGAATGTTTGTCTGCAGGCCCCAGGCCCCTCTGGGATCCCCGTGTCTCCCAGAGGCTTCATCACACTAGGCCCCCGAGATCCCGGAGCGAGAGCAGCAGGGACCTCTTTTGGTTCTGATTTGAACAAACCAAATGTTTTATTTTACAAAATAAGACAGTTGGAACATTGGAAGCCTGAGTGGATGTCTTGAGGTTTTGGGAACGACTTTTAGGCGTGCTAATGATACTGTGAAATGATAGGGTGGCTGCAGTCTGCCTCAAAATAACCTAGGGGGGAGGGGAAAGCTGAAATCCTGGTCCCCCAAGACCTGGCAGCCTCTGGGATTCTCTCTGCTTCTACATTTCTTTGACATTTTCCATAGTAAAACGTTTATTTTCGGCTTTTTTTTTTTTTTTTTTAAGAAGCAATGCTCTAGGCAACTATTAAGAGGCCAACCAGCTCAATGCCCAGGGTCACCAGACTCCTCCTAAGTCAAGGATGGTGGCGTATCCTGGGCTTCGCCAGCGCTGGGGCAGGGAGCCGTGGGTCACGCACTGTTTGCCACGAGAGACATGCAGGGGGCTGGTCCCGGCCGGGCACACAGTGGGCCACGCACTCTGCTCCTCCCAGCGTGGGTCCAGTGGCCTCTGACCCGGGAGCCCACTTGCCGAGGGGGAGGGTGGACCTCAGGAGCTGCCCCCCTGCCTCGGAGGGCAGGACAGGCAGGGCTGCAGGGACCCCTCACTGCCCGCCTCCGAGCTCCGAGGCGGCCCCTCTCCTGGCCCGTCCGACTCCAGACACCCGCCCTGTTCCTCCTTCCAGACCTTCCCACCACCCTGGCCCCCTGGCCCCCTGGCCCCCAGCTGCCACCAAGGCCTGACCTCATCCGCAGCCCCCAGAAAGTAGCTGAGGCCTCCAGCCTCTTGCAGTGAGATCTGCATGCAGCTCAGGGAGTCCTGGACCCACAGACGCACTCCCAGGGCCCCCCGCCCCTCCCTAGCCTGTCTCCTCCACGCCGGCCATCGAGGCTACTTGGCTGCCTTCTGGCCCTGTCACTGCATTTGCTGAGAAGGTGAATCTGTGGGGGTGGGGGGGCAGGGGGAGGGCGTGAACCAGGGGATGAGGCATCTACAGGCACCCACAGGGCCGGCAGCGGGCCGAAGGCTGCCCAGGACCCAGGCCGCCAGACACGCTGACGGGAAGGCTCGGGGCTGCTGGACACGCTCGGTGAGCACAGCCTGGGCCCGTGGGGGCGAGGGCCTGGCCCAGGAATGCGGGTGGCCGGCTGTGGGGCGGGAGTGCAGGGCCCACAGAGGCCTGTTGCTAAGCTACGGGCACAATGGACATTCCGGGTCCGGGGTGACGGACTGGCCAGAGACCTTCCTGGGCGAGAGGAGATGGGGCCCAGGCCGCCCCCCCCGCCGCTCCCCTGGCCTCCAGGACACTGAGGCCCTTGACTGCCTGGCCCCTTAGGGCCCCCGACAGCCAGGCCTGGGAGCTGGGCACCCAGTGGGAGGGTGGTGAGCACGGGCTCCTGCGACTCAGGCTGCCCCAGCCTCCCGGCCGGCCACCTCCACCAGGCCTCTGCCTCCATGAACCAGGCTTCCTGGACGGTCCTTCCAGGTTCAAGCACAGGGCTCTCACCGAGTTACGAGCAGAGCTTAGAGGCCCCAGTAGGACCCAGTCCTCTGCCCCACCCATCCCCAGCCCAGAGGCTTGGCACCCCACCTGGCCAGGGCTGACTCTGCCAGCAGCCACACCTGGCAGGGCCCCAGACCCCCAGCAGCTGGCCTCGGAGTCCAGCGTGGCAGCTTTTGTCTGGGACAAGACAAGGGGCCGTGTTGGCTCCCTTCCGGCTCCACTTCCTCCCTTCGTGGAGAGACTGCTAAGGAGCTCTGGGCCGCCCGCCACCAGCTGGCGCCTGGGGGAAGGGGCTGGCAGCCCCCGCCCCGCCAACGGTCCCTGAGCTCCTGGTCCGCCCTGGCCCTCACCCTCACAGATCTGCCTCCACCTGAGCAGCTGAGACCCCCATGCCCCCTGCAGCCCCCAGAGATGGGTGTCCAGGACCCCGCCCAGCCTGCCTTCTCCTGCTCGGTGGTGCCCTGTCTCTGCTGGCCGCCCCCCGCCCGGGCCAGCCCCCCGGCCTCTGCCCGAGGAGGTGCCCAGTGCTGTCTGGAGCGGGGGGCCCTGCCCTCACCGTGGACGGTTGGCAGGAGCGTGGGATTTTCGCTAGTCCCACCGCCCCTGGCAGCTGGGTGGTTTTGGGCAAAGGCCTGCAAGCCTCTCACCCCAGCTCACACATGTGCACACACGCACACACATGCACACAAAGGCAGAGATGAGTGCACAGGTGCACATGCCAGGTGTCATAGGATCCGGGGAGATAATGGATTCAGAGCCCCGGCCCCCGCCTGCTGGTCCTGGGGGACCCAGACAGACAGCTGGACCCCCCACCCCTGCCGGGCCGAGACTCCCCCCCAGCTGCCGGCCCCAGCAAGGCTTCCGGGTGGGTCTGCACCTCAACAGGTGCTGTCACTGATCGGGAGCAAGGCGGAGGGGGTGCGGGAGAGGGAGAGGCTGCTCCTGTCCCCTCCCTGGCCCCCCGCCCCGCAGTTCCCAGAGACCAGCCCGGGCCTCCAAGACTGAGCAGAGGCCCCTCGGGGTCTCTCCTCGGCCGAGAGCTGAGCACAAAGAGGCAGCTGCCAGCGGGGCGGGCTGGGGGCGGCGGCCTTTGTGAGCATGGGCCCCTCCTGGTGACCTCACTGCGGGCCAGAGAAGGGCCCTTTCTTCCCAAAGGCAGTGGCTGTTGGGAATCTGCCTGGGGACAAAGCTGCCGCCCCGCGGGGGGCCTCATGGCATAAATTAGGGGGGGCGGGGGGGGAGGGGAGGGCGGCTGCAGCTGACGCCTGGACTAGGACACGCATGCCCTAGTGTGCAGACAGCCCGCCCCCCCGCCACGCACATGGGAGCGCGAGCTGCCCCCCAGGGCCTCACTCATTCATTCCCCTCCGCTCCTTCATTCATTCCGAAACTGGGCACTGGCCCTGGGATGCAGGAGGGCATCTGGTGGATGAGGGCGTGAGTGGACAGGTGGGGCGGGGCCCCCCATCCCCATCTGGGCAGGGACTTGGGACAGTGGGTCACAGTGGCCCCTGGGCTCTGGAGCTGGGCAGGGAGCTGCTGCCCCGAAGCGGGCACTTGGACACCCAGAGCCACACGTCTGTGCCCGTGGGGAAGCTGAGGCCTGCCCAGCGAGGGCCCAGGCCTGAGGCCACAGAGCAGGCACTCCGCAGGGGAGGACCGGAGAACACCTGGTTTTCAATGAGAAAACACACCTGGTGGGTGTCGGGTGACAGCCACCTTCTGTGGGGCCAAGGGCTTCCTGTCCCCAGGGCCCCGTGCTCCAGAGCTCCTTCCCTCTTCAGGTCACCTCCTGTGCACCAGAGATGACCCCTACGTGAGGCCCTGCTGGGTGGGTTAGCCCAAGAAGGCCAGTGGTACAGGCCCTGTGGACGCCACAGACATGCCCCACGGACGCCCCAGATCTTCTCTGGGGCTTGCTGAGTCTCCCTGGGCAGTGGAGACGCTTGTCCGCGGCCCCAAGGCTCTGAGTGCTCCAGGTGGCCTTCCCCCAGGCGGAGGCAACCAGGGGAATGGCCCTGAATGTCAGGCTGGTCGAGGAGGCAGGCCCAGGAGGCCTGGTACTGTCAGCAGGTCTGATGTCTGGCCCTGGGGCTCTCCTTCAAAGAGTGACAGCCCTCCGCACCTGCCCACCTGCCGTGCGCAGAACCTGGCCCTGCGTCCTGTCCACGCTGAGTCCAGAAGCCAGGAGGAGGTCTGAGCGGGCAGAGGCACCAGCTCAGGACTCCGTCCCCAGTGCTCCTGGCTGCCCCTCCCACCCAGACGCTGTCCTGACTTGGGGGCCTTGGCCCCAGTTGTTTGGTTGGGGTCAGAGATCTTCGGGGCTTGCGGTCACTCCAGCAACACAGAGAGCTCAGAAATTTCTGGGCTGGAAACTTCCAAAGCCCTTTTGCAACCACTGGGGCCCAGCCCCCAGGAGACGGGAGGAGCCTTAGGGGGCCGAGCACGATCGGGTGCAGGACAGTTCTGTCCCATCACCCCACCTGTGGACGAGCAAGCGCGGGGCTTCCAGGTCACTGAGCCCCCAAAGGCCGGGGCGCATCCCAGGAGCCCCGCACCCCTCCCTGGGGCGAGCGCTAGCAGGCGGGGGGCGGGGTGTAAGTAGGCCAGCGCTCTCTGCCGCGTTGCTATGGCGCCGTGGTTGCCGCTGTGCAGGCTTCCTCCTGGGCCCTGTTCCCAGGACACCTCGAGCTGGCTGCCAGGCGTCCCTCCCCGGCCCCGCCAGGGTTAGGGGCTGCTCTCAGTCTCCGAGCCCTCCTCTACCCCAGGCCCCTCGAACACCCACAGGCCTCTGGGGCTTCTGTGGTGGGCTGTCTGTTTCACACACAACACTCATATGCATACACACACAGGCTTGCACACAGCACACACGAATACACAAACCACATGCATGTGCACACAGCACTCCACACATACATGCACACAGCACCCACAGACACGCACACATGGAACATAAGCACACACATGCAGATAGGGCACTCACATGTGTGCATACAGCACACATGCACACACATGCACACACAGCACATATGCATGAACACAGCACCACACACCTGTGTACCCACTCACAGCACGCGTGCAGCCACTCGAGGCACTCCGCCTGACCCAGCAGGAGTGAGGGGAGGCAGGCTGCAGTGCAGGCTTCAGCTCCGAGATGCCCCTGGACCCTGAGGGGCTTCGATGCCCAGGGCTGGACCTCAGAGGCCTTGCCAAGGGGCTGTGTCAAGGCCGGCAGCCCTGCTGAGACGGGGCGGGGAGGGGCTCTTCGGGCCTGAAGGGCAGACTTAGCAGGGCCCCAGCGGTCCACCTGGGCCCCGGGTCCCACAGGGCTCTCACACCTCGGGCTTCTGCCGCGCCCACCCCAGGCCTCAACCCCGAGGTGAAGTGGCCTTCACTGCCCGCTTCACAGACATGGTCCAGGGCCTCGGGGAGCTCGCAGAGGCCCTGCAGCCCTGGGCTGCCCAGCCTGACATCAGCTGACGTCAAAGCCTCGGTAAGGGATCTGACCCTGGGTCCCCGTAGGCCTGCCGGCCGGGACCCCAACAAGGGGGGCGGGGGAGGGCTGGGTCCCCTGGGGCAGGGCTGGGCAGGAGGGGCTGGCAGACTCCCAGGCCCCCTTTCAGGGTCACAGTCGGGCTCACAGAGCTCCTGCCCGCGTCCGACAACAGGCCTGGCCTGGGGTCCCCGCGACCCCCGTCTGTGGGTGTGCTGGCTCCTCCCCCACAGGGGGGGCTGCGTCCTTTGAGCTGCCTCCTGCGGTGCTCCCCGCCCCCGGGAGCACCTCCATTCTCAGGGTGACCTCTGCGCCCCTTAGAATCCCGAGGGCCCGAGGAAAGGCCTGAGCTCTTGGCAATGGCAGGCTTCCGTGTAAAGGCCTGAGGGTCCAGGAGGCCGAGGCTTGTTCATAGGGGCCTTAACTCTGAGCCCCCCGTGGCCTCCCCAGTTCACGCAGCCTCTCTGGGTCACTCAAGACCCCCTCTCCCCACGCGGTTCACTTGGGGTTGCCTGGGCCCTGCGGGGCTTCAACAGCGCGGCTTCTGTGGAGGAGCGGCGAGAGGGGCCTGGGGTGGCACACTGGAAGGGCGGGCCGGGCCTGGGGCAGGCAAAGCGGGTCTTAGGGCCCCCACCCCATGCTTCCTTGGGCAGGAGCCTGGTGGAGCGGTAGCAGAGGGACGGGGCTTTGTGGAGGGGCGGGCGGTGGGCTAGAGGCGGGAGCGAGCATGCCAGGTCCTCAGGGGGAGGGCAAGGCGGGAGCAGCCGTCAGCACAGGGCAGTGGAGGGGGCTTTGCTCCTGGTGCTGAGGTGACAATGTCTCCGAGACCTGCTTTGGGCACAGGTCAGTGCCACCCTGAGGCCAGGTGGGGCCAGAAGTTAAGGGACCCCTGCGCCCTGGGCCACCACCAGACCCCGGGGCGGGGGGGTGGGCGAGGCGGCTGGAGCCAGTACCTCTGTCCCTACACCTGCCCTGCCCGGCTCCGCGGGCAGCACAGGGCCAGAAGCCTGCCTCCCAGGGGACAAGACGCACAGTCGCCTGAGCTGCTACGGCTGCTGTGGACACAGCCCGGGAGGTCTGCAGCGGGGAGTGGGGGCCCGGAGCGGGACAGGGGGGGACAGGAACACGGGGGGACGCCCAGGCACGGTGAAGCCCAGCCTCCCCTCTCCAGTGCCCGCAGCAGCCTCTCCAGCCCCGAGGGCCCAGGCCCCCAGCCTGCGCTCACCCACCTGCCTCTGGTCTTCCAGCTCCTGGGCCCTCCTGCCCTAGACCTCAAAATACAGGAGCCCCAGTGCGGGCCAGAGAACAGACTGGGATCACCCAGCTTGGGGTGGGGGGTGTCTGTCCAGGGCCAGAGCGTCTGGGAGCCCTGAGGGCCAGCACACGGGCTAGGTGGCACTTGCAGGAAGTGGCGTTTGGCTTGAGTGTGAAGGTTGCCCTCAACTGCCCAGGAGGGAGGACCAGCCTGCCTGGAGATGGATGTAGGCAGGGGGCGAGGCTGCCTTGCCTGCCAGGCCTCCCGGCTCCACGCTGACTGCATGGTGCCACGTGAGCCGTGGGTCGGGGGGCTGACCCCGGCCGGGGATGGTCGCGCCGAGCCCTCAGCTCCAGGAGCGGGTCAGAACCTGCGAGAGGCTCCGTCCCCCGCAAGGATCGTCAGAGCGCAAGGTCGCCGTGAGACAGGTCATGGAATCCGCAGGAGCAGCACGGCCAGCTTGCGGGCAGAAGCCGCAGCCAAGCGGCGCCGCGGCCACCTGTCCGGCATCTCGAGGGCAGGTGGACCCGGCGGGGCTCCGGCCCGACAGCTGCGCGGCCGGCTGCTCCCCCGACCCGGCCAGGGCGGGTCCAGGGCTTCGCGATCCCGGGCCGCGGGCGCCGCCTGGCGGCCGCACAGAAAACAACAAGCGGTCGGGGCGCGGAGCCGGGGCGCGCCGGGCTCCGGAGGCCGCGCTCCAAGGGCCCGGGCCGCGCGGGAGCAGGTGCCCCGAGGTGCGGGCCCAGCTCTGTGGGGGCCCGGGCCGTGGGGCGGGTCGTTCTAGGTCATCCCTTCCCACCCGCCCAGGCAGGCGCCGCGCAGTGGGGCTCGCACAGGCGTCCAGGGGTTCATCTGCCCAACACCCAGGGGCAGACAGCTGGCCCACACTGGCCCAAGCACACTCTAGCCCCTAAACGGCCGTCCAGGGAAAAAGTCCCCGGGCCAGGCTTGATGGAGCTGCTGCGGGCTGGACCTGGCATGTCTCCCACCCCAGAAGCACTGGTCCCAGAGGTGCCTGAACGTGACTCTCTGTTCTGGGGTTGGGCAGGACTCTGGTCTAGGACGGGGTCAGGCCCCTCCAGGTGCCCTTAACTCCCCAAGCCAGCGAGGCCCCAAGGGTCGGGTCTGCAGGCTCCCCCGCTGCACCTCTGGGCCCGGGCACTAGCCGTCGGTCAGCCTGCATGCTCTTCCCCAGACCCACTGCGCTGGCCCGCTTCCTACACCACCCCTAGGACACCTGAGGTCAGGGGTGAGGGCCAGGTGCCTATTTCTGGAAAGATGGAACCTGGGCCTCCCAGAGAAGATAAGACCTCTGAGCACGGCCTGGGTGTGAGGAGGCTGCAGACAGCACCAACAAGACCTCAGGCTTAGGAGCCAAAGACCGGGTCCTCGCTACCCCAGGACAGGGCTGGCTTATATGCCTGTTAGATTCTTTGATTTTTTTTTTTTTTCTTTTGCCACACCGTGCACCTTGGGGGATCTTAGTTCCTGGACGAGGGGTCCAAGGCAGGCTCTCAGCAGTGACTGCACGGAGTTTGAACCACAGGACCACCAGGCAGTTCCCTCTTCGCACCTTTAATAACCAGCCCATTTGGTTACTCAGTTCGACCCAGGGGTCTCTGCACTGCTTATGTGACCCTGTCCCCATGAGGAGACCCTCCCGCCATTAGGCCAGAGCCCCGGGAGTCCCCAGTCCCTGGTGCCACCTTCACTACCCCTGTAAGTCCTCCCCCGGGTCCCTCACTCTTCCTGCTTCTCTAGGCCCCCCTGCCCTGGCCCATTGCTCCCAGTTCAGCCGCTTCTCTGCCACTGGGGCAAGCATTCAACAAAGCTCCTAGTCTTCAAAGACCTGAATCCTCCCCTGGCTCACCAGCCCCACCCCCGCCCAGCCCCCTGCTCCCTGCCAGGGTTCTCCCAGGCCCCCCATAGTGCCTGGCTCCAGACTCGGGGCCCCTGCACCAATGCTCCCTCGAGGCCCCCCACTCTGGGAGTCTCAGTGTGAAGGGCCGGCCCCCAGCACAGGGGCCCAGGGCATAAGCACCCTCACCACCAGCCTGGCCAGCAAGACGAGGTGACGGAGGAAACCACAGGCCCAACCCGCGGGCCCCGCACGTGGGAGCTGCCGTGTCCCTTTGGCGGGTCACCCAGCTGGGCGCTCAGCCAAGCTCAGCTCAGCTCAGCGTTGCTCAGAGGCAAGACTGTTACACGCCAACCTGGCCGGCCTTCCCGCCACACCAGCATTGGTGGCGAGCTGGGTATGAGGCAATTTCCTGCTGGCGATACCAGGGTTTCAGCTGCAGGTGCAGGAGACCACGGGGCTTGGAATCCTGATGAGCCACAAAGGGTTGCTGATTTGATTTGGTTTTTGGCCGCACCATGCAGCTTGCAGGATCTTAGTTCTCTGCCTAGGGTGTGAACTGGGGCCTTTGGTAGTGAAAGTGCCAAATCCTAACCACTGGACTGCCAGGGAATTCCCGATTTCAGACACTTCGTGAAGCGATGCAAACATCTGAGACTTTGCATTCACTTTTTCAGCCAGTGTTTCGGGGGCTGTGTATTATGTGCCAGAAGCGGAGGACACTTTCTAAAGAGGAGCGCATCCAAAGGAGACCCGAGGGCCTCCCGCTGCCAGG
Source organism: Dama dama (assembly GCF_033118175.1). Lineage (NCBI taxonomy): Eukaryota > Metazoa > Chordata > Mammalia > Artiodactyla > Cervidae > Dama > Dama dama. The sequence goes on from NC_083693.1 coordinate 74,874,728, forward strand.
GCCTGAGGCGGCAAGGACGGAGAGATGGCTCTGCCAGGGAGGGCACCGCCTGGCCGGGGAGTGACGGGCAGTGGGCCCTGGCGGGGGGGACCTGGCCGTGCCCACCGGATGGGCAGGAGGCCGCAGAGCCCACAGGTGGCCCGCCCTGCCACCCTTCCTCCCGCGTCCCGAGTCCCTTGGAGGACGAGGCGGGACAGTCACGTGGGCATGAGGCCCGGGAAGCCGGGGGCTACAGGGATAAGGGCACGGGAGTTTAAAGGGTTATTATACAAAAGCAGCCTTCTGCTGTGACCCAGGAGGACAAGGTGCGGCATTCCGCGTTTCTCAAGTGGGCAGTCGTGGGACCCGAGGCCTCAGAAGCTCTGTGGCTCCAGGGGGCCTGCCAACCATGAGCTGCCGGGTCCCGACCCTCCGTGCCCCCGGCCCCTTCCTGTCCAGCTGGCCCTCGTGGATGGAACTGGAGCCTGGGGTGGGCCCCTCCGAGTAGGCCCTGTGCTTGCCTGGGCCGCGGGCTGCCCTCCCGGTTCACCGTGAGGTCTTGGGCAAGTGAAATACATTTAGTACCAAAGCCTGCCTCAGAAGGGCTCCCAGAGTCTAACACGCATGTAAGCTCTCTCTCACGGGGCCCGGCAGATGGCACGGTTCATCCAGCAATAGCCTGAAGGATGAGGTGACACAGTGATAGCAGAGGCCCCCCAGACACGCGGACGGCCGGGTGCCCACCTGCACCTGCCCCCCGCAGGCCCACAGCCGGCGCCTCTGCACCCAGAAGACAGAGCCCCGCTGGGCCGCACCAGGCCCCTCAGCCCCTGGGCCACATCGCCGCCCAGCCTGCTCTGGGGTCTCCGCTGTCTCGCTCCTGACCAGCCTCGGGGGTCCCTGAGCCCCAAACCTCAGCCTCCCTGGCCTCTGGCGCCCACGTTCTCTCTCCAGCACACCTGCCCAGTTCCGAAATCCAGGTGTTTCTGCCCAAGACAGCGGCGGGATGGCTGGCTCACCGCCGCGTCTGGCTGAGGCGCACTGTGCTGTCCTCCGCCGTGTCCGACCCTTTGCCCTTGGCCGCCCCACGGACTGTGGCCCGCAGGCTCCCCTGTCCACGGGATTTTTCAGGCAGGCATAGTGCAGTGGGTTTCCATCTCCTCCTTCAGGGGATCTCCCTGACCCAGGGATCGAGCCCGTCTCCTGTCTCTGGCACTGCAGGCGGCGTCTTGACCCGCTGAGCCGTCGGGAAGCCCACGGGGCTGAGCGCGGCAAGGCCTTGACGACGGTTTCTCACGCGTCGGAGACCCCAGCCTGACGGGCCGCGCACAGCCTGGCGGTGGCAGCGGCTGAAGCTGTCAGGTCTCCCCCGAGTGAGTCTCTCTCCTGAACCTGTACGACTGACTTGTTTGTCGCGGCCCCGGCCCTGCCCAGGGCTGGCCGCACGGCTTCTCCACCTGAATCACCGGGAGGAACCCAGAGAAGACAGAGGGGGGGCTTGCAGGAAGAGGCTGGGGAGAGGCAAAACCAGCTGCTGCCCCAGAGTCGTGAGCGAGGGCGACAGGTCCTCGGAGAGGCAGAGCCGGGAGGCGGGCGAGGGCAGCCGTCCGGGCGTTTTGGAAATGCCGGAAGGACTCACCGGTCAGAAGCACCGCCGCCCAGCTGGTTGGGTTGGTGGAGCACGAGACTCTTTAACGGTCAGAAGTAGGTCTCCATTAATGAGTTTCCACAGCACACTAACGCAAACCTTTTCTCTGGGGAGAGGTTCTTTCTAGAACACTTCCAGAGCTTTCCCTCTTACATGTTGGGGCAACTCGTGTGCGCAGCGGCCGGAGGGCACGCTCCCCAGGAAAGCCGGGCTGAGGCCACGCCTGCTCCGGTTCTCTGGCCCTCACACTTCCTGGGTTGTTTGAAGGGGAACAGTTACCCCTTTACCCACCCCCCCCAACTCTGGTCTGTGCTCACTGCAGCCGCCTCCCTACATCACTGCCCCCAACTAGAGTGAAGGCGCCCCAGGGCCCCGGCCAGCCCAAGGCACATCCAAGTCAGACAGGACCCGAAGGTGAGAACATGAGAACAGAACTCACACCTCAGACTCACAGCCTTTCTCCACTGCAAAGATAAGCTAAGAGATTTTTTTGTTTATTTCATCAATAATTAAGGGTATACTAGTATGTATATCTCAAAATAACACTGAATTATTTAAGACATGGTATTACAATAGTCACACGGTTGATGGAGGGGGATGGGAACCAACACACTGGAATGACACACCTTTATTACACATTGACATCAATGGCAAATATTTCTCCAATCATTCTCAAAAACACTATGAGTTAAAAGCTAAAGAGCTTTGTTTAAAAAAACCTGTATGTACAGGATAAGCTTAGAGCCTCAATAAAACATTAAAAACATGCCAAGTAAAACAAATGACAAAAATACTGGTTAAACCTTTCAAATATACTAAATCATGTCAAATATCAATATACTATACCAAGGCAGTTCAGCAAAATAGAGCATTAAATTGTACTTAGTAGACACATTCATTACATTTATTCTCATAACTACTTCATTATAGGCTGATCAGTTCACTTGGAGAAAGAATGACCTGAAAGCAATGCTGAGGGGAAGGTAAAGAAAGCAAACATTGCCAGCCACTTTTTTTTGCATGAACAAGTATGATACAGTTTAATGCAGACCCAAGGCCAAACACTTTGAGGGGGTAGGTGGGTTTTACTTCTAGTACAGATTCTCTTCATGTAAGATCATAAAAATACAATACAATGCAGTGAGCCCAACTTAAAAATTACATGCAACAGCCCATGCTCACACGATGCCTCCCAACAAGGGACAAGGAAAGCTAAACCCAGTGTCGCGAGGGCTCATTAAGGGAAGAAGGTCATCAGGTACAAGGAGCTAGAGCAGACTGGAGTCAGGAAACATCACTCCTCAGCAGTCACTCAAGGCTGATCTGATTATCTCAGGGACCAAAATAATCCACGTGAGAAATCCGAGACAACTGGACGGCTGGTATCCTGTACTCACCCCGACGCTCAAAGCTGAGCCGTCTGAGCCGTCTCTGCGGGTCACGGGAAACTGTTGGAGATGAACAGGAGGGGAAGATGGGCTTTCAGATAACCGTGGACACTCAGAGGAAGTGCTGACAATGAACTTTCAAATCTGAAGTTAACGTGAAGCAGGAGGCCTGGTGCAGGATGTGGGTACGCCTGAAGTGAGGTTACTACCTTGATCGCCCACTGATATAACTCAAACTGTGCTTGAATTTAACAACCCTTCAAGATTTCATTTGGTTGGAATGAGCTACCAATAAGGGGCACTGAGAGCCCATTGGATGTGCAGATGGGAGGCTCATCACCCAATGACCTCCAATTACCCTTTGACCCCACTATCCTATAAATCTAGGGTATTTCTAGTAGGAAGGACATGTCAAGGGCTTTTCATTATTGGGCAGTACTGAGGCAAAGTGAAAATTCCTTAGGGCTACACATTTACTCTTTTAGGTATTTAGGGCTATTCCTTTATTCACCTTATTTTTTAGCTGTTTACAAAGTTAACAAATTAATATCTGAATGAAAACAATGAATTACTTCAGAGTTCAAAAGATGTACTCTGATACAATTATTTTGTGAGGGTGACTACAGAGCAGTTTGTTGTTATGATACTGGGGCAGCATGTTATCAAGGCACTTCAGAACTTTGGGAAATTCTTGTTTACATCAACAGGCAACTGTAAAACTTGTTCCTCAAAATATACAGAAATATGTATACCCTTTGGCGGGAGAAGAAAAATTTCACACAGTGACAGACCTTATCGGCCCTTTCAGGCACTAGAGAAACATCCACGTGCCAGTAACACGGGATGAGGAGCACAGCAGGGGCCAGGAGCTCAACAAGCTGGGAGACCTGGTCCTGCGCGGCTACTGACGGCCTCTGCTCTCACACGCATCAGGAATGTGGAGCGAGCAAGGCGGTCTGTTTCGAGGAAGCCCATTATGATACCTGCAGACTTTTTTGCTTATTTTAGCATAACCTGATAACTGGTAACTGATTTCCACTTTTCATTATCCTACTATGGGTGTGGGTGTTTTATCTTTTTTTTTTTAAGTTCATTAGCTTCATTTAAATGTTCTTATCCTTATTGATTTCTAAGAGAAATTGTAAGTTTAGATCTTACCAACAAAAACAACTTGAAAGTATCAGCTGGTGCTTCATCCCTTCTTTGCTGCAGTCTCAAAGGTGTTTTTGCTACTAATTTTCATAATTTTCTTATATTGCTCACAAAAATAGGACTCCCTCCCAAAGGCAGGGTACGGGGAACATACACTGTATTTCAAACCAAAGCATGTTTATCAAAGAACCAACCATCTAGAAAAAACACTCCCACCCTATTAAATTGGGTGGGACCACTGGGTTTTATGAATGAAAAAAATCTTCCTGCTTTATTTAGCATAATAACAAAACATATCATTGTACTGCGTTTGTGCTTGGACCTTACTTCTATTTAACCAAAAATTTCCCCCTTCCTCATAATTGTCTTAGTATTTATCACATATTTCTAGATTCTGAAATAGCTGTATTTTAACGCTTGAACAACCATTAAAAATGTTTTAAAAGCTAAAAAAAAAAAAAAGGTTTAAAAGCTGCCCCATTTCATTTTCTGATTTTTTAAAAAACCCAAAAAACCACACCACAACATAAGGATAGTGATCCAAATGCAAAAGTTAATATGCTGTAATATTTGTTTTGCAACATCAAAAGCAGCAGATACTGAATATAATTTGCTTAAATCATTAAATACTGAGATTGATATATGCATGTATAAATCACGTTTAGGCTCAACGAACTGAAAACTCTCTATAGATACACAGACATGTGCATAAAGTGCAAAACAAGAATCAGCAGCCGCAGGCTCTCTGGCTGTTCAGTACTCCCACTCGTCGGACTTTAGGTCCAGATAGCTGAGGATGTTCTGCGCCAGCTTCACAGCCTGTTTCCGGGCGGCCTTACACTTCTCCTCGCCCTGCGGGTCTACCGCGTCTAGGGCGAGCAGTTGCTTGGTGAGCAGCTCTTCCAGGCGGATATAGTTCTTGTCGGTTCGATTGCCATCGAAGGAGAGCACTTCGCCCTGGATCTCCGACAGGTTCCCCAGCACGTCCCAGACCGCCCTGTGTGAGGGGTGCTCCTCACAAGCCAACAGCTTTCTTTTCTCCAGGGCTTCCTTCAAATCAATGTAGGTGATGAGGGTCTGCACTTCAATCACCGCTCTTCTCCGGGCTTCCCGGATGCAGGGGTTTTTTTCAAGACTCACCTCGTCCAACTGCCCAATCAAACCCTGTAGTTCTGTTTTGGCACTCAGGTACAATTCAGAAGGATTCTGTGCTTGGAGAAGTTCAGTTTTGATTTCTCTCATTCTCTTGAGGACCTTTTCTATTTTCAGAATGGAATGGTTCTGTCTTAGGTCAAATGCATACGTGGTGTCTGCTTCCTCTTCTAAGTCCAAGTATCTCAGTAACTGGTTGATGTCTTCCACGACCTCCTTCCGATAGTTTCTGATTTCCGTGTGGCCGCACACATCGAGAGCATCCAGGTCGGCCATCAGCCCCGAGAGCACACAGGACAAGTGCCTGCACGTCTCCTTGTTGTTCACGCCCATCAGAAGGGCAATCAGTGTGCCTCTAGTCTTGTTCACTTCACACATCACAGAGTTGATCTTGGCAACAGAGGGGTGCGCGTCTTCAGAGAGCGGCAGGGAAGGCTGCTTCTTCATGCAGTTCTCGATAATCTCCTGCACGGCACAGATTTTGGTTAAGGTGTGATACCGTGCTTTCCGCAGGGAGACCTTGCCTCCGGTCTTGACGTGTGTCAGTCTCAAAATGACATCCTGGATGCCTTCTTCAAACTCATCAGTTACACAGTTGCCTCCACTATAAAACGGCACAACCTTCTCTTTCACCAGGGCCTGCGCTTCTTGAAAAATGTTCTGTATTTCGAGCCGGTGTGGGTGGTTTGCATTCTGCTCCAACTCTTTGAGAAGACGCTCTGTCTCTTGTGCCGCCCTCTTCCTGGCTTGCTGAATATCTCCTTTCCCTTCAGTATCTACAGAGTCTATTTCGAAAAGCTGTTTTGTGAGAATCCTCTCCAGTTTCTTGTAATTCTTGTCATCTGACAGACCACTGAAACCAAGTACTTGCTGTTCTATGCTTTTTACCTCCTTTTGAATTTCCTGAAGCCTACTAATAGAAGGGTGTTGGTTTCCCATCTCCATACTTTTGTTGTGTTCAGTTTCACAAGCACTAAAAGATGACAAAAATAACTTGTTACACCACAAAGCCTGAAGAATGGTAACTGTGTATTATCTCATTCTAAAAAGATATGCTTAGGAAAGGGCCTGTTGTCACTGCAATCCAAAGACCACACTTCAGTACAGAAATCAGAGTCTATCAAACCCTCTCCTGCAAGCAACCTCCACATGGCAGTGATTGAGACTGGGTTATTGCACTGTGGAAGATAAGCTGGAGCGCTGGGGCTGGGAACCTCAATTTTCCTCAGTCGTAAAAGAACAGCGTGTGCCTACATAAGTATGGCATGAGGTTGAGCTGTCAGCTTGGAAAAAGCACAAGCACCTTAAGTCTTCACGGTGGAAACTGCTTTTTGGCAAGAGCAGGACACCTTTGTGGAAAGTAAACCAGTAGCTCTTCTAAACTTCCAGGCGTTTTGAGTACAGCTAGGCACCCCCACCCGGCCTAGCTTCCTGTAAAAGGAACTCAGCCACTGAAACACACACTAGGGGTTCGCACGCACTCGCGGAAGTCCCCGTTTCTACATGCCTCTCCACCCGTTAAACACTTCCAGAAAGACGCCCTGTTTCTCGCCCCACCCTTTTTGTACCTCATAAACCTTCCCTGCAGAGGCTTGAAATTCCACAGGGAAGGCGCCTCGCATTATGATAAAGGCACCAGCTTGGGCTTTGGAGGCCTAGTACCCCCTAGGCCCTGTTATACCACCCCCCCACTCCAAAACACACCCCAAGACAATGAGACAACGATGACTAACTCATTCATCAGCCTCCCATTGAGGCTCCAGAGTGGCTTAACGCATCCCCCCCCCCCCCCCCCCCCCGCCCACACACACACACATTCTTAGGTTTCTATCAAACGCTCACGGGCGGGGGATGGATGCTCAATCGAAACTAATCCCCTGTGGGTGTCCGAGCCAAGAACGCGCCTCCGGAGAGCCCCGGAGCAGCGGGCTGCCTCGGTTCTTCCCTCCCCTCTCGCCCTGCCCTCCCGGCACTTTACCCAGACGCGGTCTAAGCGGGCTTGGTCTTGGCGCCCCGCGGGTGAAGTGGCCAGGTGGTAGGTCAGCCCTTTACGGGGTGCGGCACCGGAGCCGGGCCCCAAGCTGCATCCCTCTCAGCCCTCCCGGCTAGGTCTGGACGGGGCAGCCGGTGAAGGGGCCGGCGGTGGCGGCGGCAGCTACTGGCCGCGGCGGCCGCTCCGGGCGTCTCGCCCGGACCCCACAACGCGCCCGCCGGCCTGACCTCACAATGGCCCGCGGGGGGAGGGGGCGGGCGCGCTCGGTCGGGCCGGGCGAGCAGACGGGGAGGGAGGGGACTCGGGCCCGGCCGGCTCGGGGTTGGGGGGCGGGGGGTCCGGCTCCCGGACCAGGCCCGGCCGCGTCGGACCCGGGGCGGGGATGGCGTCGACTCCGGCAGGGCCGCGGCGGGGCGTCGGGACCCGGGGGGCTGGGATCGTCCGGGGACCGCCCGCGCCGAGGGGCGGCCTTGCTGCCCGCGCGGAGGAAGAGGGGCCGCGCTGCGGCCGCCCTCGCTCACCTGTGCCGCCCGCGCCATGCCGCGCCTCGCCGCCGACGCCCCGCGACTCCGCAGCTCCCGCTGTCGCCCCGGGCCTGGCCGAACACCCACCCCCCGCCTTGGGAAAAACGTCTTCCGGCGTCCGCGCCGCACCTCTCCCCTGGCCGAGCCCGGCGCTGGCCGCCCAGCGCAGAAGCCGCCTAGAATGGCAGCTCCCGAGGAGCCGCCGCCCTGACGCGCCGTCAGTCCAACCCCTCAGCCTGTCAGATGCCAGGCGAGCGCACGGTCTGCCGCGCCGTGCCCTCCCGCGGACTTTGCGACGGTGCCGTAAGGTAGCGCCTCGCGACGTCGCGACTCTGCCGTGCGGTGCGGGAGTCAGCGGAGGACGGCTATGGCTTCCCGGCGGCCCGCGAGGAGGATCGTCCTCACCGCTCTCTGCCGCGCCTTCTCGGGCCGCGGCTGTCAGCTCGCCCCCGAGCGCGGCGCCGAGCGCAGAGATGCGGCGCCGAGCCGGGTGAGTGAGGTTCCCGGAGAGGCCGGGCCGCGCCCCCCAGGGACACCTGTGGTAGCGTCCCCCGCGTCGGCGGAGCTCCCCAGGGGTGGGGTCCCTGAGCCGGCGCGGGCCGGGCGCCCGGCGGTCCGCCGCGCGGACACAGGCGGCGGGAGAGTGGGGCGCTCCCGAGCCTCCGGGGCTCCTACGTCGCCGCCACCCTGGGGCTCTTGACAGAACTGTCAAGTAGGGGCAGAGTCCGCTAGCAAGTTGGTTTGTACCGTATTTCTTGTCGAGGATAACTAGTCTTTATGGTTAAACAGCTCTTGATATGCAAAGTGTCTGTGTGCGCGCACGAGCGCGTTTGGCTGCATTTAGATTATTAGTGCTTTTCTTCAAGTGGTGGCAAACTTTACTATCGTATTTCGTAGGACCATTCAACACGTTGAACGGTTCTAGTTTGGAAACGGTGTGTGTATATATGCCTGTTCCTGACCAAAGGTCCCCAAAGATTAACATCTGCAGCGGCAAGGAGTGGCAAGCAGTTTTTAGAAGTTGCCCGGCTTTGGGGAAGGATGTTTTTGTTTGAGGAAGCCCTACACCTTCATTCCAGCTGTCATATGAAAATGTGGGCTAACGGCGTGGAATGGGCTGCAGATAGAAAATTTAAACCAAGCATCCAAATACTAACACTTCATTTGCCAACAGGCTAAGGAGGGAGGCTGAAAAGCATCCTTTAAACCATCCTTAAAGAAGGATTAAAAAGAGCCTGTTAATTCCAAAGCGTGCCTGCCTGTTAGCAGGGCAGCTGGTCACTGGGACCCCAAGCCTCTGGCTCAGTTCCCTGATTCAGTGGCCACAGTCTCTGACTTCTATTCCTAAAACATAAAATGCACCCAGCATCCCACTCTTTGGACAGAAAGATACTCAACAGGTATCTGAAAATGCTCTGGGAGGGCAAACAGTTGCCCCCAGGTAGAGGACTTAGCCCAACTTATTTTGTGAGCCAGTGCTGGAAAAAAGAAGAGCGCCCAAACAGGGGTTTCTCCACTGACACCCAGCCTTTTGTTAAAGTAAGTCTTACCGTGGGTCTGTTCCTTGAGACGAGCCCTATCTTGCCTTTTGCAGTCCGGGTGACAAGCCAGTGCACACCTGTCAGGCTGCCTGCCCCTGTGAAGGCGATGATGCTGAGAGGGAGGAGCTGACCCATGAGTCAGCCTTCTAGTTCTAGCATTATGACTTTTGTTTTTCTCGGGATGTGTTCCCCATTATGCGAGGTATTGCGGGGACATTAAAGAACAGTTCTTTCCTCAGGGAAATGTGTAATTCCTGTGTGTTGGGCCTCATCTTTCTGTGCTTCCTGAGCACACAGCCAGTTCTCCAGGTAATTCAATTCCTGCAGCCCAGACAGACTGTTGTCTCGCAGTCTTTGATTTCAAATATGAGATCTTCTTAGAAGTCACAGGCTGTACATCTTTTTTTTTTTAATCTAAAGAGATATATTTTAATCCTGTATTTCTATTTCACTCTGTGTATTTTTTAAATTAATTCTTTGTTCTTCACTTGAGTGAAAGAGATCTGCTTTTAGGACCTACACGAATTATCTACCTCTCTAATCTCTAGCTACCAGTTTGTTTGTTTGTTAATTAGTTGATTAATTTATTTGACTGCATCAGGTCCTAGTGGTGGTCCTGGTGGCTTAGTTGCTCCACGGCATGCGGGGTTTTAGTTCCCTGACGAGCCTGGGAACTCATTGCAGGGTGGATTCTCAATCACTGAACCACCAGGGAAGTCCCTGTTTTGTTTTTAATTTTGTTTGTTTATCGGCCGTGCTGGGTCTTGTTGCTGTGGAGGCTTTTCTCTAGCTGCAGCGAGCGAGCTGGGGCTAATCTCTAGGTGGCGGGGCTTCTCATTGCTTCTCTTGTTGCGGAGCGTGGCCTCCAGAGCACAGGCTCAATGGTTGTGGCCCATGGGCTTCATTGTTCCATGGCATGTGGGATCTTCCCAGATCAGGGATGGAACCCATGTCGCCTGCATTAGCAAGAGGATTCTTTAGCACTGAGCCACCAGGAAAGCCCCAGACTACCAGCTTTTTAAAAATTACCACCATTATTATTTTTTGGCTGCACAGCACATCTTGTGAGATATCCCTGGACAGGGATTAAACCTGGGCCCTCAGTAGTGAAAATGTAGAGTCCTAACCATTGGACTGACAGGGAGTTCTCTGACTACCAGTTTTTTGTAGAAAAACATTATAGAACCTAACGTTAAGTACCACTTTTCCTTCCAAATCCAACTCAGCTGTCAGATCACATGTTCTCTAGCTGTGTTATACCTGCTTATTCTTTATCTTTGTTGTTTATATCATTGTTTTACACCTTTGCCTGCATGTTTGGAATCATCTGGAAGAGTAAAAAGTGCTGGGACCCTCTCCTGGAGAGTCTCATGTGGTTGGTCTGGGATGCAGCCTGGGCATCAGGATCTTTACTTATTTTCCCCGTTTGTCTAGTTGTTTTTCCCCCAGTTTTGTTAAGATAAAGCATCAGGATTCTTTTTTAAATTTTAATTTATTTTTTAATTGGAGAAAAATTGCTTTACAATGTTTTGTTGGTTTCTGCCATACAACAATGTGAACCAGCCATAATTATTCATATATTCCCTCCCTCCTGAGCCTCCCTCCCCTCTCCGTTTCCCACCCTTCTGATTATCATGGAGCGTCAGGCTGGGCTCCCTTAAAACATCAGGATTCTTGGGTTCAAGTCTAATAAGTTCACAAGTTAGAGAACCACAGCTACATGTTATATGCATTAATATTTGCTTATAGTCAGAATTTCATTGACGTTTATACTTATAGTTTACATTTCTCAAGCATTTGCATGCACTGTTCTGAAAGCTTTGCATATTTTAATTAAACCTCACTATTCTGTTCAGTAGGTGCTTTGATCATCCCTATTTACAGATGAGATTGAATAATTCAGTTCAGTTTAGTCGTTCAGTCGTGTCTGACTCTTTGCGACCCCATGGACTGCAGCACTCCAGGCCTCCCTGTCCATCACCAACTCCTGGAGTTTACTCAAACTCATGTCCATCAAGTCAGTGATGCCCTCCAACCATTTCATCCTCTGTTGTCCCCTTCTCCTCCTGCCTTTCAATCATTCAAATGAGTCAGTTCTTCGCATTAGGTGGCCAAAGTATTGGAGCTTCAGCTTTAGCATGAAATTCATGTTCCAATGAAAATTCAGGACTGATTTCTTTTAGGATGGACTGGTTGGATCTCCTTGCAATCCAAGAGACTCTCCAGAGTCTTCTCCAACACCAAAGTTCAAAAGCATCAATTCTTTGGCCCTCAGCTTTCTTTATGGTCCAACTCTCACATCCATACATGACCAAAGCTTTGACTGGATGGACCTTTGTTGGTAATGTCTCTGCTTTTTAATATGCTGTCTAGGTTTGTCATAGCATTTCTTTCAAGGAGCAAGCATCTTTTAATTTCATGGCTGCAGTCACCATCTACAGTGATTTTGGAGCCCCCCAAAATAAAAGTCTGTCACTATTTCCACTATTTCCCCATCTATTTCCCATGAAGTGATGGGACCAGATGCCATGATCTTAGTTTTCTCAATGTTGAGTTTTAAGCCAACTTTTTCATTCTCCTCTTTCACTTTCATCAAGAGGCTCTTTAGTTCTTCACTTTCCGCCATAAGGGTGGTGTCATCTGCATATCTGAGGTTATTGACATTTCTCCCAGAAATCTTGATTCCAGCTTGTGCTTCATCCAGCCCAGTGTTTCTCATGATGTACTCTGCATATAAGTTAAATATTAAGTAATTACTTTTCAGTAATTACTTACTTTTACAGTAAGATTGAATAATTTTTTCAAGATCATAATGCTTGCACATAGGACTATGTATGTTTTAGTTACTTTATTTAAAAGAAGATGAATTCAAATTTTTCTTGTAGTAGTTTTTAGATGAACAAGAGCAAAGAAACAGGCCCTCAGCAGAGAGAGGTAATGTTTACCAAGGACAGAGAATGGGAACTACTGATGCTACATTTTGTGTCACATTTTCATTAAGGAGACTGATCTCCAGGACTTCCCTGGACTTCCCTGGTCCAGTGGTTAAGAATCTGCTTGCCAGTTCAGAGGACGTGGGTTCCATCCCTGGTTCAGGAAGATCCCAGATGCTGTGGGGCAACAAAGCCCGTGCCCCACAACTGCTGAGCCGGTGCCCAGGGCCTGTGCTCCGAAATGGGAGAGTAGCCTCTGCTTGCTGCAGCTGGAGAAAGCCCAGCGCAGCCAAAAACAAAGCAGAATGATCCCCCAAATTCCCAAGTTTAGATTTGGAGTAAACTTCATGGGAAGAAGTTGAAACTCAGGATACCTGGGAAACTGGTGAGAAAGCAAGTCATCGACTATTACGGTTAACGTGGATATTTCTGGTATTTAGGCCGGGGCCACACCGCTGCCAACGGAGAGGCAGAGCCGGCAGAGGGAAAAGAGCGAGGGTGGCACGGGCCACCACCGCCCCGGCCTGCCGGCGGGCAGCCAGAACAACAAACCCTTGCGTCGAGGGGCTGACTTTCAATAGATCGCAGCGAGGGAGCCGCTCTGCCCAAGTACGAAACCCCGACCCAGAAGCAGGTCGTCTAGGAATGGTTTAGCACCAGGTTCCCCACGAACGTGCGGTGCGTGACGGGCCAGGGAGCAGCCGCCTTTCCGTCCGCCCCGCGTGTCCCAGGACGAAGGGCGCTCCACACCGGACCGGTCCCGACGCGCAGTGGGGGGCGCTGCGCTGCGCCCCGAGGGCTGCGGGCAATAGCCCGCCGGCGGGGACGGCGGGGGACCGGCTATCCGAGGCCAACAAGGCTTCCGAGGCGCTGCCTTATCGTTCCGCCTGGGCGGGATTCTGACTTAGAGGTGTTCAGTCATAATCCCACAGATCGTAGCTTCACCCCATTGGTTCCTCAGCCAAGCACATACACCAAATGTCTATTTCTGGTATTTAAAAGCCTTTCAATAAATAGTTGGAAAACAAAGCTGAGGTGGGAGGACTTTGAAAACCATGTAGTTTAACTGTCTTATCATGAAGGTGAGGAAATTGGGACCTGGAGAGGTAAAGTGACTTGCTTGGTGTCAGAGTCAGGACTGAAACCAGGGTTGGCCCACTCTTACTCCAGTGTTTTGACGTTTCCAAATGCTTTTTCCTCACCTGTTGAAATGATCACGATTTGCCCTTGTTCTGTTAATGCAGAAAATTACGTTGATTTCTTGGGTTTCTCTTTTTTTTGTTACTAATGGGAAATTTAAAATGTGCAAAGATAGAAGAATATGGGGCTTCCGTGGTGGCTCAGTGGTAAAGAATCTGCCTGCAGTGCAGGAGACCCGGTTTTGATCCCTGGGTGGAGAAGATCCCCTGGTGGAGGGCATGGCAACCCACTCTAGTATTCTTACTTAGAGAATCCCATGGACAGAGGAGCCTGGCAGATAGCAGCCCATAGGGCCGCACAGAGTGGGACATGACTTAGTGACTAATAGCAGCAGAAGAATATGAAGAGTTGCTCTGTATACAGTACCCTGCTTCTGCAGTCATCCAGTCATGGCTGTTTATTTCATCCTTACCCCCATCCAGTGCCCCCTTCCAGATAATTTTGTGGCAAATAGCAGGCATCATATTTCATTTGTAAGTACTTCAGTATGTATCGTTAAAAGATATGGACCTAAATATATATATATATATATTTATATAAAACTTAATACCATTGTCACACCTAATATATTACAATAATTCCTTAATCCCAGCAAATTTTGAATGTTCAAATTTCTTTGTCTTAGAAATATCAGAAATGTTTCCTTTTACTATTTGCTTGTGTCAGGATCCAAATTAGGCCTACACACTATGATTGATTAATATCCTTTTAGCTGTCTTTTAATCTATAAGGTTTGCCTCTATGCCCTTCCTTTAACAATTTTTTTTCTTTTTTTTGCTGCTCCAGGTCTTAGTTGCTGCATGCGAACTCTTAGTTGAGGCGTGTGGGATGTAGTTCCCTGACCAGGGATTGAACCCTGGGTCCCCTGCGTTGGGAACTCGGAGTCTTAGCCACTGGACCACCAGAGGTCCTCCCTTTCCTTTTTTCAGGCAGTGTTTCTGGGGGGCTCAGGGGAGTGTGTCCTGTGGATTTTGCCGAGTGCCTTCCCACGGTGTAATGTAACTGTGTGTCGCTTGTAAACAGACATCCACGTTATTGAACCCTGACTTCGTGCGGGTTTGACTTTTTTATTTTCAGAAGGCTGCTTCATCGGTGACCGATTTTCTGATGTCAAACCAGCCTTGCGCCCCCAGCGTAAACCCAGCTTGGCCCCGACGCGCTGGCCCTTCTGTGTACTGTGAACTTGGTGTGCTGGTTTGTTGAGCATCCGTCTACAGTGGGAGGCTGGGGGCTCCAGCCCTCCAAAAGGTGTTCAGTTCCCACCCCAGAGGAGCCAGGCCTCTCGACCAGGAACACACCAGCCACACTGAATCTTGCCAATGTTTGTTCCTTTCATCATTGCCCGTTGACGTCCCCAGTGGCTGGCTGTGGAGTACTAACTCGAGAGAAGCTCTGTGTTGTGTGCAGGCACTTCTGGGAAGGAGGGCGCTGCAGAAAGTCCCGGCTTCTAGAAGGCGAGGCGGGGGGTAGGGGTGTGCCGGCTGAGCTCAGGAGCCTGCTGTGAGGCAGAGGGGTGGAGGGCCAGGCTGTGCCCGCAGAGCTGGACAAGAAGACGCCGGCGTGGGGCTGCCGGCCTTGGCACTTTACAACTAGAGAGAAAGCTGGACGGTTCACCTCCACCCCACTCCCAGTCATGAAAGCGCAGTGTGACCGGTCGGAACAGGCGGGTCTGGCGATTCTCCACGCCTCCCCACGCACACCCCTGCCGCCCGAGCCTCAGGAAGCTGGGCGTTGTGTGCTTTTGCTGTGAGAACCGTGAATTACGGTAATTATTCAAACCTCAAAGGGATTCTTTCTTTTCCTCCCCCAAGCTGCTCCTTCTCCTCCCTTTTAAATAGCAGTTCTAGGGTGAACAAAGACAGAATGGATGTTTATAGGGGAGAGCAGAGGAACTACTTCCACCATAATTGAAGATAGGATCTCTCAAATTATAATGGAAAGCTGAGAATGATTGAAGGAGTTGGTTCACAGAGTTCACATATAAACTGTAAATCAGTTTATCAGCAATAACTCAGAGATACCTAGGGACGGTAACCGACACACCTGCACCTTTTTGACTTGCTTCGTCACGTGTGGGTAGCTTGGGGTAGCTTCTTGAGCATTCTTCATAGGGAACCTGTCGGGACAGGTGGGGTACAGTTCTGCAAGGTAACACTGTACCGTTAGGGTGGAACCTGCCCCCCCTTTGCCTGCTGCTGGCAGGGCTGGCTCCTCCCAGGCTGCTCTGCAGCCTCCCCGGCCTGCCTGAAGGAGAAGGGAGCCCCCAGCTTGCGGTGGATGTTCCCGGCGCAGGGCCCAGGCCTGTTTCCGTCTCCGCTCACTGGATCCCTTTGTGTGGCTCGCCTTCAGTTTCTGAGAATGCCTGGATATCACAGATGCAAAAGCTCTGTGGGCAAAGTCCAGAAATACTTGCATAAAAGTAGTTTTTTTTTTTTAAGGGCTTTTTTATTTTTATTTTTTTAGTTCTACCAGTTTACTGCTACCAACCCATCTCCCTCCACACTCGTGCACACGTGCTCAGTCATGTGACCCCATGGACTGCAGCCCACCAGGCTCCTCTGTCCATTGACTTTTCCAGGCAAGAACACTGGAGTGGGTTGCCATTTCCTTCTCCATAAGGGCTTTTTTAAAAGGAAAGGAAAATGTGGTGACCATATATTGTTCTTAGAATAACGGATAAACCGTTGAAGATCTTCGTTGCAATCCTGCCTTTACTAAAAAGGATTCTCACAACAGTCTCCTATCAAGTCGGTGTATTTCGCCCCTGCTGGTGAGGAACATAGTCTCCGTCTGAGGGGCAGATGCGGATGCCTTTCTGCCTGTCGGGGGCCCTGTTCCTTCCACACACGAAGAATGAGTTCAGTCCCTTCATGGGGACTGGCCGGGCCTTCGTGTGAAACTCTCCACTCTGGCTGTGCCTCTTTGTGGCTCAGCTTTGCCTCCCAGTGACACCAAGAGAAGAACCAGACGAAAGTAAGAATGGTCACAGGTAAAGATGTCTTGAGTCTGCAAGAAGAAACGAATGCAGAGTGAAACAGCTGTGCCGAGCTAGTCTGGTGTGGGGTGCGCACCGGCCACGCGGAGGTGCCGGCGTGCCTAGACGTGCCCCGTCTCCCTCTGCCTGTCGCCAGCAGTGGTCAGCCTGGCTTTCTCCCTCCCCTGCAGCTCTGACCTGCCCACCAGTGCCTGGACTTCCCTGGACCTCCACCTCGAGTAAGCTGTCCTCCAGAGCACGCAGCCAGTCCGCGCGCTTCTGTGTCTCTGTTGTGCAGCCTTGGAGAGTCTCCCAGAGAGCCCGCAGTTATGTAAGGAGCAGCTTGGTGGTGGCGGCTTCTAGCAGGCTCAGAGCTGCTCAGCGTTCTGGGGCTCGTCATTGGTGACCGCCGGGTCTAGTTACACTGGTTGGATGTCTCTCCACCGGACCTTCATACAAATCAGGCTTTTTGAGGAGGAAGGGATTTCTCTGTGTAAGCGTAGAGAAAAGGAACAGGAAAGAGTTTTAGCAGCTGGGAAGAGCATTCCTCCCACACACACCTGTTCTCCAGCGGATGCAGTTCTTGCCCCCGTGGGCTTGCCGTCCAGTGGGAGACAGCTGTGTCTCCTCACCTCCCAGGGGGCTCAGGACACCCTGGGGATGCACCCTGGAAGAGACGCTAAGGCCTGTGGGGGGCGGAGGTCCGAAGTTGGCCCTGTTGTCATGAAAAGAAGTTCCGTTTGGGGCCGAGGAAGGAGAGGTGGGCAGGCCTGGCTGCTAGATGCGGGTGAGGATTTTAGACTTCGTCCTGAGGGGGTGAGGGGTCACTGAAGGATTTGAAGGGAAGGGATGGCGCAGTAGGGTGGGTGCTGTGGAGAGGTCGCTCTGGCTGCAGTCTGGAGCGCTGGTGGCCCTGGGGACCCAAGTCTGGAGGCAGTTGGCGCTGCTCACGCTGGCTTAGCTCGGAACTGGAGCCGTCTGCCTGCCGCCCTGGGCCTGGAGCAGCCGCTGCGGGAGGAAGTCGGTGCAGCTGCAGCTGTTTGAATCCCCACCGGGCCTGGTGTGAGGATGCCAGAGTTAAGTGTTCCTTGAGCCTGGAGTTCCGTAAGCTTATTCTCTGAGCCACAAAGAAGGAGGCTTCTCAAAAGATAGCGTTTGACTCCCTTTAACTTTCATCAACTACAGGCTCTTACTGCTTTTGCATCTGTGAGAAAAATTCATCTTAATAAAAATGTTTGCATCAATCATGAAATCAGCATGAAATGGGTAGAAGGTTTTAGTTGTAGCAACTTCATTCTCCAAAAGTCTGAAGACGATTTAAAAAAAAAGTATTGGATGCATTAGAACCTGCTAAGATTTAATATTGATTGCTCAGAAATGAGGCTAATGGTACAGAATTATTAGTTTTTAATGTATTTTTATTTATTTGGCCATGCGACGGGGCATGTGGGATCCAAGTTCCCCATCAGTGATTGAACCCGGGCCCCCTGCACTGGCAGCGTGGCGTCTTAGCCACTGGATCCCAGGAGCTTCTTAAGCTCCATTATTTCTGAGTAAATTTTCGGCAGTATTCCACTTGTCATCAAATCTTTAACTTGTTACTCAATAATAGCTTCTTTTCAGTAATTGAACATTTTCTATCAATCTTTTTTCCCCACTCAAAAGCTATTTTTTTTTTAACCTAATCTGTCAAGGGTCCTTAAAATTTCAAAAGTTTTTTAAAAAAATACTTTTCTAGAAAACTTTGAAAGTATGAGGGAATCATATATACTTTTCAAGATTTCCTGCTCATTCACTTATTCTAGACTCAAAATAATTTTCTAAATAGTAAGCATTCTGATGCTGAGCTGAACCTACCACAGGTGTTTAATTAAATATTATGAATGCCAGTGCCGTCCTAATGCTGTGTTCTCAGATGTGAGGAAAAGCTTTTTGCATGGGCAGATGACCCTGGGTATTTTATAACCAGACCTGCTGAACCCCGAGGGGTGATGGCAGAGCAGATGTAACCTCCTGGAATGTTCTCTGTGGTCTGAATCGTTCATGCTGAGTGGCTGCACCAAGCTTTGTAACCCACTTCCAACCAAACCTGATACTATCCTGGTCGTGTTTTAAACTCTCCCTATTTTTAGACTGCTTGGGAATTTAGATGATTTAGGAAGGTCATAGCGTCCGAGGCAAGTAGAATGCCGGCTGTTGGCGCTGTGTTTAGCTGTCTGCTTCAGTCAGTGGCAGGTTCTCAGGATGCTTGGTGTGGGTTGGTGATGATTAGTAGAGGCCATCCCAACGAAAACTGTCAGTGTTTCCTAAACAGTGACTTGGTTTCCTTTCTCAGTCTCCACTTGGTCCTCTAGCTGTCAGGGGTTGAATCTGGGGACCTAAGAGATGGTCAGACCGCTCCGTGGACAGAAGGCTGAGGCCCGCGCGGAGAGCTGAGCTTCCCTGGCCTCACCTTCCTCCCTTGCCGCTCCTGCCAGGGGAGCCATCGCAGAACCCGCGGCTGCCCCGGCGAGCTGCGCTGGTCAGAAATCATTAGCTATTAAACCCACGTTTCTCAAGTTAAATGATCAGTAAGCCGCTTACCGATAGAAAAAAAGCTGCTTTATCTTCAATTTTACAAACCGTGTGTCTCTATCTTTAGTGAAAGTGGTGAAAATGAAGGACTGAAATATCCTGAATGAAATGCCTGCTAAATGCAAAAGAACCATGAATTATGTTCAGTATGGTAATTTTCTTTCCTTATGAGTTTTACCGCTCTCTTGTCGCCTTTGCTGAGTGCAGTTTGTTTATTTTTTAGAAAGATGTATTTTGGGGCTGCCCGCCTTCGTTGCTTTGTGTAGGCTGTCTCTAGTTGCGGTGAGCGGGCCTCTCCTCACCGCAGCGCCCGCTTCTCTTGTGAAGCTCGGGCTCCAGGGTGCGGGCACAGCAGTTGTGGCTCACGGGCTGAGCTGCTCCGCGGCACGTGGAGCCTTCCCAGACCAGGGATGGAACCCGTGTACTCTGCGTTGGCAGGCGGGTTCCCAGCCACTGGACCATTAGGAAAGTGCCAAGAGATTTCCAAATTTACTGTTATTTTTCCCCATGAATTATGATTACATTGACCTTTGATCAGCAAATGGAAAGCTAGTCTTTTGATTGCTTAGCTGATTTTTTTTAAAATATCAGGTTTATTGAAGTCCAGTTCACATTATAATAAAATTTACTACTGACAAACACATACACCACAATTCAAGGTACTGATCACCTTCACCACCCCCAGAAAATTCCTTTGTAGTCACCCTCTTCCTCCATGCCAGCACCTGTCTTTCTCAAGATGCTTTGGCAGTAGAATCACCCAGCATGCGGCCTCCTTGGTGCCTCTGAGAGTCACGCACGTTACCTGCAGTCTCCTCTGTTGTCAGGTGGTATCTGTCACACGGACACAACGTGCTGTGTTTTTCCCCTCATCAGTGGAAAGGCATTTGGGCTGTTTCCAGATTTTGGTGGTTATACATAAAGCCACTTTAAACAGTCATATCTAGGTTTTATTGTGAACATATGTACTCATGCACCTTGGGTAAATAACCTGGGAAGGGGTTGCTGGGTTGTATGTAAAGTGTGTATTTAATATTATATTGAAGTGCAGGCTTTTTTCCCAAAGTGGTTGTACCATTTTGCATTGCCACAAGCAATATTTTTTTTTCACAAGCAATATTTAAGAGCTTGATTGTTTTACATTCTTGACAGCTCTTGTTTTGGCAGGTTTTATTTTTTTTAATAGCCATATTAATAGGTGTGGAGTGGTATCTCATTGTGGTTTTGATTTGCATTTCCCTATTGACTCATGATGTTGAGCATTTTTTTTTTTATGTGCTTGTTTGCCATCTTTATATCTTCTTGGGAAGCTTTTAGATATTTTGCCCATTTTTAAATTGGGTTGTATGTTTTCTTATCATGGAGTTTTGAGACATCTTTGTATGTTGTAGAAACAACTCCTTTTACAGATTTGCATGTATATTCTCCCAGCCTGTGGCTTGTCGTTTGATTTTCCTAATAGTATCTTTAGGAGAAGAGACAGTTTTAACTTTGGTGAAGCCCAGTTCATTTACTCGTTCTTTCGTGGGTTGTGCTTTTGGTAATGATGTGAGAAATCTTTGCCTAATCTAAGAGTGTAGAATTTTTACTGTGTTTTAGGAATTTTATGGATTACACTTTATATTTTAGGTCTTTGGTCCGTCTTGCGTTAATTTTTGTATACGGTATAAAGCACAAGTTGACACTTTTTTTTTGGTCAGGATGTAAATTTTCCCAGTACCATTGTTGAACATATTTGGTGCTCTTGTTGTTCAGTCACTGAGTCATGTTGACTCTTTGTGCCCCATGGACTGCAGCACACCAGACTTCCCTGTTCATCACCATCTCCCAGAGTTTGCTCAAACTCACATCCATTGAGTCATTGATGCCATCCAACCATCTTATCCTCTTTTGCCCCCTTCTCCTTTTGCCCTCAGTCTTTCCCAGCATCAGTGTCTTTTTTCCAGTGAGTTGCCTCTTCGCATCAGATGACCAAAGTATTGCAGTTTCAGCTTCAGCATTAACCTAAAGGTTAATTTCCTTTAAGATTGCCTGGTTTGATCTCCTGGCAGTCCAAGGGACTGTCAAGTATTCTCTAGGACCATAGTTGGAAAGCATCAATTCTTCAGAGCTCAGCCTTCTTTATGGTCCCAACTCTCATATCTGTACATGACTCCTGGAAAAACCATAGCTTTAAGTGTATGGACCTTGTTGGCAAAGTGGTGTCTCTGCTTTTTAATATGCTGTCTAGGTTTGTCATAGCTTTTCTTCCAAGGAGCAAGTATCTTTTAATTTCGTGGCTATAGTCTCTACGCCCAAGCCTTTGACTGTGTGGATCACAACAAACTGTGGAAAATTCTTCAGGAGATGGGAATACCAGACTACTGACCAGGCTCCTGAGAAATCTGTATGCAGGTCAAGAAGCAACAGTTAGAATTGTATGTGAACAGCAGACTCGTTCCAAATCAGGAAAGGAGTATGTCAAGGCTATATATTGTCACCCTGCTTATTTAATTTATATGCAGAGTACATCATGCAAATTGCCAGGCTGGATGAAGCACAAGCTGGAATCAAGATTGCCAGGAGAAATATCAATAACCTCAGGTATGCAGATGACACCACCCTTATGGCAGAAAGCGAAGAAGAACTAAAGAGCCTCTTGATGAAAGTGAAAGAGAAGAATGAAAAAACTGGCTGAAAACTCAACATTGAGAAAACTAAGATCATGGCATCTGGTCCCATTACTTCATGGCAAATAGATGGGGAAATAATGGAAACAGTGAGAGACTTTATTTTCTTGGGCTCCAAAATCACTGCAGATGGTGACTGCAGCCATGAAATTAAAAGACATTTGCTCCTTGGAAGAAAAGCTGTGACCAACCTAGACAGCATATTAAAAAGCAGAGACATTACTTTGCCAACAAAGGTCTGTCTAGTCAAAGCTATGGTTTTTCCAGTAGTCATGTATGTGAGAGTTGAACTGTAAAGAAAGCTGAACGCCAGAGAATTGATGCTTTTGTACTGTGATGTTGGAGAAGACTCTTGAGAGTCCCTTGGATTGCAAGGAGATCCAACCAGTCAA
The DNA here is from genome assembly GCF_033118175.1 of Dama dama. Lineage (NCBI taxonomy): Eukaryota > Metazoa > Chordata > Mammalia > Artiodactyla > Cervidae > Dama > Dama dama. The sequence continues at coordinate 74,896,847 of NC_083693.1, forward strand.
TCCTAAAGGTAATCAGTCCTGAATATTCATTGGAAGGACTGATGCTGAAGCTGAAACTCCAATACTTTGGCCACCTGATGCAAAGAATTGACTCATTGGAAATGACCCTGATGCTACGAAAGACTGAAGGCAGGAGAAGGGGATGGCAGAGGATGAGATGGTTGGATGGCATCACCAACTTGATGGACATGAGTTTGAGTAAGCTCCAGGAGTTGGTAATGGACAGACATGGAAGCCTGGCGTGCTTTATTCCATGGGGTCACAAAGAGTCAGACACAACTGAGCCACTGAACTGAACTGTTTGTGTTAATGTTGTTTATTACAGTTAAATTTGGATATTCTCTGGCACATAGTCTTTAAAAGAGGACGTTAACAAGGGTCTTTAATAAATCTGGACTGTTCATTTTATAATACTAGAGATTCATTTAGTTGTATATTAACTCCACGCTTTTTGTTGAAGGTCTCAAGATTCTGCCCTCCAAGAAAATCTCGCCATGATTGGATAGGACCTCCAGATAAATATTCAAATCTTCGACCTATTCACTTTTACATCCCTGAAAATGAGTCACCACTGGAACAAAAGCTAAGAGAATTGAGACAAGAAACACAAGAATGGAACCAACAGTTCTGGGCAGACCAGAATTTGACTTTTCATAAGGTATGTTTAGGTTTCAGGTCAAAATGAGAAATAATACAGTTGGCCACTTGGGGGTGCTGAATCTTTAGTATCTGCTCTGCCTTTCAGTTACTTGGTAGCTTCTCAGTCCCTCCCCTCCATACATATACATGTGTGTGTATGTACACATGTTTAAAATCAGCATGTAACTGTAGAGAAGGAGCATTGGTCCTCCACAGACTCACGGGTCTTGAGACTCGCCAAGAACTAAAGGGGGTGAGTAGCAGGGCCGGAGCTAGAACTGCGGACTCCCGTGTATCACGCGTGTGCGGTGTGTGTGTGTGTGTGTGTGTGTGTGTGTGTGTGTGTGACAACAAGGGGGTCTAGGGTGTGTTGTCATTCTTCCTGAGAATCCAGAATTCTTAACAGCGTGCTCATCAGTAAACTACACCAGAAAGAAGAGTAACTGTTCTAACCCAGGAGGAAGACTTCGGCGGTGTGTGTTTATCCATTTGGGCAGGCTAAGTCAAATGGAGTGTATTTATCTTCTGTGGATTTATAAACAAACAGTGTCTCCCTAAGTTTATTAAAGCTCTCAGTTTCAAATCCTCTCTCAAGCAGGGAACTTTTAACTAAGTCGAGATGGTTTAAAACGGGCTTTGAGATGGGCCGCTTCTCAGGAAACCCACATCCAGACTTCTCCAGAGCACTGAGAGCTTGTCCTAGCCGAGGAAAACAGACGAAGAAAGGGAGTTATGATAGCTGTCTTCTTTTAGGAAAAAGAAGAATTTGTTCGCTCAAGACTCAAAGCCAAAGGCCTGGATCTGAGAACCAAAGCAGGTTAGTTTGTTCTTTCTCTGTTCTCCCTGTTTTCTTGGAGTAACTGTATGGGAAGATGAAGAAGCGAGGATGCTGGGGGCTTCCGTGGCAGACCACAAGGGGCACCGGTCGGACCCCTGGCCGAGGAACCAAGATCCTGCTTGTGTCTCTGCACAGCCAAGAAAAGAAGCGGGGCCTGGGGGGAAGCAGCGGAAGAAGCAGCGGAAGCTCGGGGGGCAGGTCTGGCTCCGTGGGGCAGGCCTGTTCTCGGCGGCACGTGTTTCTGTCCTCCCCACGTTCCCACTTCTCCCTCTGGACGAGGTCAGCCCACTTACCATGCTGGGTTGTTCCAGTTGATGACCTCTTGCTGACCTTTGGACTTCCATCCGAGGTCCCGTGGCTTCAGCAGCCTCTCTCTCCTGCGCTGGCCTCTCCCCCGGATCCCTGGCGGCAGTTCCTGGTCCCACCGGCCATGAGCTGGAGGCCACGGGGTCATCCTGGAAGCCTCGACCTCCCCCCGCCCCCTGTGGTCTCTCCCCCGGGTTTACCTCTTAGCCGTGCTCAGCACCTTCACTGCTCCCTGTCATGGAAACACGGCTTTAATTCAGGCCCTCGTTAACTCTGCCTAGCGCGGTATCTCCCTGACCGGCTCCCTGGCCCCCAGTCTTGGAGTCAGGGCTCTTCAAGCTTTCTGTGAAGGGCTGGATAGTAAACAGCGGAGTCTCTCTTGGCCATGAGGGTCTCCCCTTCAACTACTCAACTCTGCTGTTGTTCTGTGAAAGCAGCTGTAGAAAATACATCCATTAATGGGTGTGAACTTGCCCCAATAATACTGTATTTACAAAACCAAGTGGTAGGCTAGGTTTGGCCTACAGGCTGTAGTTTAGCCACTCTTGTCTGAAACCCATTCTTTGCAGTGTAGCCAGACTCTTCTACAAAATGCAGCTTTGACACTGCAGCTCAGCTTGTTTAGGCGTTTAAATTTCCTGTGGCGGCGGAAGGACATGCTCCTCCGCATGTGTGGATTGGGTGTGGATTGGAGGCCGGCCTGGCCCCTGCCCTGTCCCACCCCTTTCCCGGCTCCTTCCCCGGGCCGCGCCCCTGGTGTGCCCGCGCAAGCTGCACTCAGTTCCCCCTGTCTTGCTGTGCCGTCCTTTCTTTGTGGGTGGAGAGTCTAGTGCTCAAAATAGCCTTTCATCTTTTTCTCCTCCTGCTGTTGATGTTAGACTGAACGTTTTATATTGGTGGTTAAGCAGACGTCTCCTGTGAAAACATTCTGATGGAAAACCTGAAACAACTGACCCCAAAAGCCAGGTCCGTGTTGGGCCAGAGCACCGTCACTCTGCTCACTGCAGCCTTGCCAGTGTGAGTTAGAATTCGGGGCTGGGGTGGGGGGAGTAGCCCCCATGCTGGGCTCGGCCGTGTGCGGTCTGCTGCACGGCCCCATCCAGGGTCTTCGAGGGCAGGAGCCAGCAAAGGTGCGGTGTCCCAGCAGGGTTTGTTTGTTTTACTGAGCAATAAATACATTTTTAATTTATTTATTTGGTTGCATCAGGATCGTCACTGTGGCATGAGGGATCTTCTGTTCTGTGCACGGGCTTCTCTCTAGCTGTGGTGTGTGAGCTTAGCTGCTCCTTGCCGTGTGGGGTCTTAGTTCCCTGACCAGGGATCAGACCTGCATCCCCTGCGTTGGCAAGCGGATTCTTAACCACTGGATGACCAGGGAAGTCCCCAGCAATAAATATTTTAATTTCTGTTTTATTTTTTATGATGACAATCTTTAAGTTTTTTTTTTTCTTTTCCAAATACAAAGCTAAACCACGAGCAGGTGCAACTGAGACGTTTCATCTCGCACGTGCACACTCCCTTTGAATCCTCCAAGTGTGAGGCCAGGGCGGGGGCGTCGAGGTGAGGACGGGCTCTCTTCCCAAAGCCTGGAATGATGGCCCCGATTCCAGGACTGCGCTGCCATTTGCACATGTTTTCTGCTGTTTCCCGCAGTGACTCCTTGAAGTGGAAACTGTTAGTTAATGTTGTTCTCTGGAAGGACTGATGCTAAAGCTGAAGCTCCAGTGCTTTGGCCACCAAGATGCAAAGAGCCAACTCATTGGGAAAGACCCTGATGCTGGGAAAGATTGAGGGCAGGAGGAGAAGCGGGTGGCAGAGAACAAGATGGTTGGATGGCATCACTGACTCAATGGACATGAGTTTGGGCAAACTCTTGGAGATGGTGAAGGGCAAGGAGGCCTGGTGTGCTGTAGTCCAAGGGGTTGCAAAAAGTCGGACATGACTGACCGACCGAACAACAACTGTTACTTTTACCGTTTTGTGGAGGAGGTGACTGAGGGCAAGCTGTTTGACCAGAATCACACAGTGAGTAAGTGGAGGGGGCCCAGGTCCCGTCCTGGAGAATGGGTCCCAGGCCACGGCCACGAGCCCTCTCCTAACAGATGGGGAAGTTGTTCTGGGTCTTTTGTTAATATTGTGGATTCTTACTGATGGCGTGACTGAGTATTGAAAGACGAGCCTTAATTAGATATCAGATTAGTTTGGTAAGAAAACAGGAAGGAATGTGTTGAAGGAAGGACTCATGGAGGGATCTGCCCGCTGTGTCAGCTGTTTGAACGGTTACCAGCTTGCAGTGATGGAAATGCTGTGTGTATGGCGGGGGGGAGTGACGGGTGTGTCTGCCCCTCGGGCCAGAACCCGCATGTGTGATACCTGAGTGTAGGGGTCCCACAGAACCCAGGGAAGAGGAAGTTTGTGTAATGAATGGTGTTGGAGAAAGTAAGTACTTTTAGCCCAAACAGGTCAATTTAGATTCATGCTCCTTTTAATTTGAATATATTCCAAATGGATCAGGTTAATTATTAAGAATCAGTTGTTCCTGAAGTAAAAAGTTAAGTACATCACTCCCAACTGTAGAAAGTCTAGTAGGATAAAAGGGAGCCTCCATTATCGGAGTAGTGGCGAGTACCTGCGCTTGCCAGTAAGGGCAGAGGATTCAAGGACGTCAGAACCGACACTGTCTGGCTTGGGTAGCGTTCTCCGTGGTCTCTCCTGGAAAGGAGAGTTTGCTGAGGAGACAGGGAAGTGCCGAGACCTGGGCGCGGGCCGCGCTGACCCCAGTGTCCCGGGAGCCCCGCACACCTCCCCCCTCCCGTGTGCACTCCACTCTGCCCCCTGCTTCGGCCTTCTCTTGCTGTGAATGGGCTTTCCCTCCCAGGTCCGAGGAGGTCAGCAGCCCGAGGCTCCTCCCAGGCCGGCTCTGTCTAGGGAGCGGGGCAGCTCCACACACAGTGCCCAGCAGGCCCGAGGGCTGGGCAGGCAGAGGGGCCCGCGTCCCGAGACACTTTAGCAGTGGACCGCGGGATGGGGGGTTTGTGGCAGAGATGGGGAGGCAGTCTGGACTCTGTGAAAAGCCTTAACAAATTCGTAGAAGTAACAGGACACCTACAGATGAATAATGTGACTCCAAGAAAAAAATTTGCTCAAACTCTATATTTTGCAGTGCGTGTTAAACCAGCAGCCAGGCCTCGTTTGACACTTACTGAATTCAAGGGGAAGACATTTTCCCAGCTCCCTTCCAGAAGGATTCAGCTGCATTAAGTACGCATATGCCAGGAGGCAGGGAAATTCTGGCCACAGAATATCTAAGAATTTATCTTGGAGAAAGGGCTCTCCGTGCCCCATGCGGCGGCGTCCCTCATAACCAGCGGTGGGAGCATCTGTGCCGCGCCACGCTAGGTTGGCTTTGGTTGTGTCCGAATCTTTTGCGGCTGTCGCCCACCAGGCTCTTCTGTCCATGGGATTGTGCGGGCAAGAGTCCACAGAGTGGGTTGCCGTGCCCTCCTCCAAGGGATCTTTCCGACGCGGGGATCCAGTCTGCATCTCCTGCAGCTCCCGCATTGTAGGTGGATTCTTTACCATCTGAGCCAGCAGGGAAGCATCTAATAATTTTAGATAAGATAAGGCCATGGGGGCCCACTGGCTCTAGACATTCACTGGAATGTTCTGCAGCAGTGGAGAAAAATTGTTGACTTAATTTCAAGTGCAAAAAGCAGAATACCATGGCTTCATCTCTGCCTGTCCCCAGATTGAACCTCGCTTGCAGGGCAGGTGTGGGAGGCCTCTCGCCCCTCATTCCTTTCACTGTGGCTGGAGTGTTTGTGCAGGTGTGGGGGGGTGCCGTCAAGATGGGTTTACTTAGTCAGCTGGTGTTTATGAAACACCCTCTAGGTTCTCAGGGAACGTGTAATCAATTAGGTTGTTCCACCCATCTTTTTCATTTTACCTATTCAGTGTCACATGGCACTGTTGACAGATGTGGAATCCAAATTACTCAGCAGTCATGGTGCATCTGCTTTATGCTGAGCGTCACCCGGGAACGTTTGGGCAGGACCCCAAACTCGACCAGTAGCTGAAGGTGGCACCCTGCCTGTCCTTAGCACCCCGGGGCCCCTGCCCCTCTGCCTGCAGTGGTGATGGGTGCGCCCCTCTGTTTCCGGCCCGGCCCGCCTGCCACGCGGCTATGACTCCGTTTGTCTCAAAGCAGCCTTGTGAGGTGTGCTGTGGTGATCCACGTCCTGGAGATGGGAGACGCCACAGGCTGGCTGCGGGCCAGTGAGGGTCAGAACCCTGTCCAGGGAGCCGCCACCTGCTGTGCCCAAACGGCGCTGCCCTCCTCCTCCACCCCTCCCGTCCTGGGAGCGGCTGGGGACGCTGGAGGAGGGCGCCCACTCGCCTCTCCCTGGAGGACCGCCGGGGCCCACCCCCTGAGGCTGCCAGCCCCGTGCCCCCGCCCTGCCTGCCCCTCCCACTCATGCCGGGCTCCCCGCTTGGTGTCTGCAGACCCTCATTGGCTCTGCCTGGGCTGCCCCCCTTTCTCTGCCCTGCGGGATCCTATTCATCCTTCAAGACCCAGCCAGACGGTCACCTTCCCTGGAGCCTTCAGCGTCCCTCTCCTCCTTGGGCGGCGGCTGTTCCCCCTCTTTCCCTGGTTAGCATCCATGCATTGGTTGATTTCCAGTGTTTTTCCAACGCCCACCACATCCCAGGCTAGTCTGGGGGCTAGTGGGGACAAGAGAGCCGTGGCCCCACCTTTGTGGGCTGGTTTCCTCAGGTGGGGTGGGAGGGTGCCCCGCTCAGGCAGTGCTCTTCACACCCTGGTCATTGACCCCTGGAGAAGGAAGAAGCTGGGAGGGCAGACGGAGTGGGCGTTTCCACAGGGGCCTCCGGGAAGCCTCTCGTGGGGAAGGCAGTGGGGGAGGTTGGCAGAGGATCTTGTAGATGGAGGTTTTGAGGAGCAGCAGGGGCCTGAGTCAGAGGAGCGAGGACTTCACGCAGGCAGGGGTGTCCAGGTGGCACGCGGGCCCCTCGTTAGGCTGGCAGGGACGTGGCCCTTGTCTCCTGTCTGGGGATGGCCACGATCGTGCTGTGCGGCGCAGCGCTGGCCACGGCCCTCCTGTTTCTCTAAAGCTGTGCCTGGGGATTGCCTTCCCGGCTCTGTCTGTGTCTCCCCCAAATCCTGGTGGGCTGGAAGCGTCAGCGTCACTCTGCATTCGGGAGACTCGGCCTCCACCTGGAGATGGTATCCGTCGGGGGCGGGTGGACTCACCTTCCACGTGGGTGCGCGCTGCACAGTGCAGGAGCTTGGGCCTTCTAAGCCCGAGTGCCCCCCCCCACGTGGTTGCCTTCCTTCACCCAGAGCCCCGGTCTGCTGGGCCGTCCTGCGTCACAGGAGCCCTACTGCGCACCCCGGCAGGCTGTGGCCCCTGTTCTGTGTGGCCTGGCAGGTCTGGTGGGCGTGTGGGGGTGCAGGGGAGCCCCAAGAGTGGGCGCCGCGCTGGGCATCTCCTCCCGTGAGGTGACCAGGGTCTAATGATAGAGGAAGATAGTTTTTCCTCCCTAAGTCTTTTTTTATCACTGAGACATAATCCGCTTACCACAGAACGCACACTTTAAAAGTGTCCAGCTCAGCAGGTTTAGTGCTGACTAGATTGTACACCCATCACCACCGTCTGATCCCCGAGAAGAAAGTCTGTACCCACTGGCAGTCGTTCCCAGCTGCCTCCTCCCACCAGCCCCCGGCAGCCACCACTCCTGTCTCCATGGGTTTATCTATTCTGGACGTTCCCAGATAAATGGCATCCCATACAGGCACCCCTTATTTGTACTCTGAAGATGCTGTGGTTGTTTTACAGATTAGATGTTTTATAGAGCAGGTCTGTTGGCACAGTTTTTACAACAGCAGTATTTTGTAATTAAGTTATGTATGTTTTTTAGGAGATAATGCTATTGCACACGTAATAGACCACAGTATGGTGTAAACATACCTTTAAAAGAATGTTTATTTGGCCACGCTGGGTCTCAGTTGCAGCACCCAGGGTCTTCTTTGTGGCGTACAGACCTAGCTGTGGCTCAGGAGCTTAGCTGTTCCTCGGCATGTGGAATCTTAGTTCCCCGACCTGGGACTGAACCCTCGTCCCCTGCATTGCAAGGCGAAATTCTTAACCCCTGGACTACCGGGAAGTCCCTAGAATTGTTTTAATTTTATTTTCAAATTGTATGTTGCATGTGAATCAGAACACAGCTGACGTCTGTGTATTGACGGTGCATCCTGCAGCCCCGCTGGACTCATCCACTATCTCTCGTGATCGTCTGTAGAACCTTCTCCTTAAGTCTTGATGTTCAAGTTCTATTTAATTTTCAGGTCAGAAAGCAACGTTGAATGCAGAAGAAATGGCTGACTTTTACAAGGAATTTTTAAGTAAAAATTTCCAGAAGCACATGTATTATAACAGGTGGGTGTCTGCTTTTTTCCTGAAAATCTGAAAATCACATGCATGTTGGCAGGGATCGTTTTGCTCCCTGAATTTAACATTTTTGTCTATGTTTAAAGTAGACATTGCTATCAACTTAATTTTTGTCCTTTTAAATAAAGTGGATGGCTCACAGTTACTGCGTGGCCGCCCCCTGGCAGTGTGCACCGCTTGGGCGTAGAGAGTGGGTTCTGCCCGCACGCTTACTGCCCGTAAGGGGAGCACAGCAGGGTCGGGGGGAGTGGCCCAGCAGGCAGCAGCAGGGGCTCCTGCAGGCCAGAGGCGGAGCGTTTGAGCCGGGCGAGGAGGACGGAGCGGTGGAGTCAGAAAGGGAGCGTTTTCCTGACGCAGTGACAGGTCTGGGCACAGTCGCCCACAGCTGCCGGAGGCACTGGGCGGCAAGGCCGACGGGGACGCCACCATGGCTGGGCCTGGCTGACGGCGCCCGGGCTCCCGGGGGCCTCTTCACGCCGCGCGGGGCGAGGCCGTGGCCTGTGCGCGAGGCAGTGAGACACGGGGAGGCCCTCACCCGCGCGGGGGCTGCCGTCTGCCCAGCCCCCAGGTCTGACGCCAGGTTACGGGAAGGAGACGAGAGGGTGCTCACAGGCCGTGCCTCAGTGAGGGCTTGAGGACCCATCCCCCAGAGGCTGGAGGTGCTGCGAGACAGATGTTCCGGTTTTAGCAAGTAACGAGGGTGGAGAAAAGTGAACGAAGAGCGGGGACTGTTAGTAAGAGAGCCTTCATTCTGACAGACCACCTATTATTTTTGACAGGGGAAACCAGGCAGTCACTGTGTATTAGGCTGTATTAATACACAGGGACTGTGAATGGTAAGCGATCGTTCACTTTATCAGATGCAGCGATGGTATTGCGGTTCTGTGTGTTTAAAAAGCGTTTAAAAAGTGCTTTGACGATGCACAGTAACACATGTTCCCAGGTGGAGTGACAGGATGTGGTCTGAGGTTCACTCTGACATTCCTGGAGCAGTGACCATGCCGGATGGGCAGGTGGGGCAGGGTCCGGAGCTTGGGCTGACGGTCGAGGCTGGAGGAGCTCTCGAGTGACGCGCGAACGTAAAGCCCAGTCCTGCAGCGTCCAGAGTCTGTTGCAGACGCTGTTGTGTGTCGCTCTGAACTAGATGAATTATTCAGTCAAGCCAGGTTTCCCTGGACCTTTGATTTCTGGCATGAACATAGTAGGTTGACATCTTGCTTCCTCTCTGGCCAGCTCGATGTGTTCCCTGCGGCACCTCGGGTAGAGAGGCGTGTAGAGAGTGGGCCCGGCGGTAATGGAGCCTGAGCGCCCCCTCGCCATGGACTCACCTCCCCCGTCCCTGCTTTCTTTAGGAAACAGGCAGAGCTTAGTCTGTCTTCTCCACTGCGCTTTATCAGTGGGGTTGTCTGCATGGTGCAGTGGAATCTGGCTTTCCCTTAACAACATGGGAACTTTCGTCTCCATGGGATACCAGTTTTCTTTTTCCTAGAAGCCTTTGTTATTTATTTCGGGCGTTGCTTCCCATTTATCACGTCCCTTGTGGAGAGGGATTTCTGTCTGGTCCTGTGAAGGCTCCTCTTGCCTTTAAGCCCTTGGTATTCTGTGTCTTCCATGCTGAGATCCAGTCAGTCCTTTGAGTCCCATCTGGACTAGCAGTTCCATGTTCCCGCATTGGCTCGTTTGGACGAAAAGCATTGGCACTTGTTGCATTCTGCTTCCAAGGGCTCTGCATTGGGAGTCTGGAATGTGCGTGTTTCGTTGGGAAACCTGCCAAGTGCTGCCCATTCAGCTGCTGACAACGTGGTGAATTTGCAAGTTCCGACATGTTCTGTAGATTAACTCACAGGCGAGTGTGCCTGTGACAGCCTGTAACTCCATCCTAGTATTTTATTTCAATGAGAAGCTTTAGAGACACAAGTTATCCAAAAGCCCAGATCACCTAGAAAGAGAAGGTATGGAACTTTATGATGCTGGCATTTGCGATAAGCTAGTGTCTCAAGATGGAGTGCTTGTGGCATGTGCGTCTTACGCAAATAAGGGGCCAGAGCCAGGCGGGTCCCCACCGGTCCCCACCGGTCCCCGCCGCTCCCACAGAGCCTGCCGTCCTGCTGCTGAGTGGCCACGCCCCCATCACTCTGCTGTTTCCTGGAGGATGCCCCAGGGCTCTGGGGCTTCAAGGCTTCTGAAGGCTCTTTTGGAGCTTCTAGCAAAAATCAGAGGAGGGTTGCAGCGGCCTCCAGGAGTGGAAAGGGGGCCCCTGGGCACATCAGCTTGATGAAAACCCAGGTGCAAGGAGAGCAGGCTTTTGTGGACAGCTGAGCTTTAGTGAGGGCGGGAAAAGGCAGAGATGGTGTGGAAGGGCGGGGGAGGAGGCAGTTCAGATGCCTGGTTGCTGGCCCTGGGGTTCTGAGCGTGTGTCACGTGTGCTCATCTTGTTCCCCTGTAGGGACTGGTACAAGCGTAATTTTGCCATCACCTTCTTCATGGGAAAAGTGGCCCTGGAGAGGATTTGGAACAAGCTTAGACCGAAACAGAAGACCAGCAGTTAGGAGCCCACCCTCACCCATCCACCTGGTTCCTCGCCTGAGGTTCCTCGAGGAGCAGCTGTCTCTGGGACTCGTTTCACAAGGGTTCTGAAACCTGTGAGCTCAGGGCAGGCTGGAGGATGCAGGTCCTGGTACGTACGCCGAGGCCCACGTGGCTCCGTCCTGACTGCGAATTCCACCCTGGCTCTTGGCCACTGAGATGATGGCAAATAAAACACAAGCACTGTCCTCTGAGTTTTTGAATTACACCAGTTTGAAAGAGAGGGCTTCCCAAGTGGCTCAGTAGTAAAAGAATCCACCTCTAATGCAGGAGACGCACGGTTGATCCCTGGGTTGGGAGGCTTTCCTGGAGAAGGAAATGGCAACCTGTTCTAGTGTTTTTGCCTGGAGAATCCCATGGGCAGAAGAGCCCCCGGGCTATAGTCCATGGGGTCGCAGAGAGCCAGACACGACTGAGCGTACACGCACAATTTGGAAGAGAGCGATATAAAAATATTAATAAACTTTGACTGAAACATTCGACCCCACTGACGGGAATGACCTGGAAGCTGGCTGCGGTGTCTCCATGGCCTCCCCGACCAGTGGGCCCTGGTGACTGGCGACCCCAGGTCCAGGCCCTGAAGACACGCAGCTGTCCTGGGAGTTGCACAGACCCCAGGGGCCCGAAGGGGTGCCTCGGAGTTTTCTCGGTTTACCCCAGTGAGGCAGAGCCTTTTCCCCAAGTTTTCCACAACAGATTGCTACGGGTCATATCCTTCTCTTTCAATCCTTGTGAAAGCAGTAGGGTTATGTGGTTATAAAATGATGAGGCTCCCTCTGTGCTGTGTCCTGGAGCCGTGGCGGTGGGCGGGAGGGCTCTCCTCAAGGACAGACGAAACATCGGGATTTTACCAAAGGCAAAGGTTTTTATTCCAAAATGAGGTGTGACAGTGGTCGACAGGCTAGGTTTCTTCCGTAGCTTACTAACTGCCACCGAAGATGACCTCCAAGGAGAAATTCCGGAGCCCAGGGGAAGCACACACACCCCCCCACCCGCACCCCAGGCTTCTAAGGGCCCCGCGGACAGACGTGGGAACACCGAGGTGCCGGGTGAGGCTGTGCAGTCCGTCAGCCCCGTGGACTCTTAACCCACTGTTCACAGAGGTCCCCACGGAGTGGAGCGCGTACACCAAGCAGCCTGAAACACCAGGCTTCCCAGGAATAACCCCATCTCACTCATCATGCCACCGCTCAACACAGCCCATCTCTAGCCGGGTGACACCACGGGTCTGTGGAGAGACAGCAGCAGGGCCAGGGGGCCAGGCAGGGCCCTGTCAGTGAGCCTGGAGGCATGAGCCGCTCTTCGGCCTTTGTTGTTGTTGTTGTTCTCTGGCTTTTAATTCTTGCTCCCATCCGGTCAGACTCACTGACTGGCTTTCAGGTTATTTAAGTCTTAAATGGGAAAGATTGAAGTCAGAAGGCGAAGAGGGCAACAGAGAATGAGATGGTTGGATGGCATCACCGATTCAATGGACAGGAACTTGGGCAAACTCCAGGGGGTAGTGAGGGACAGGAAAGCCTGGCCTGCTGCCGTCCACGAGGTCGCAAAGAGTCAGACGCGACTTGCTGACTGGACAGCAACATGTTCTCCCAACAAGTTCCAGTGGTATGGTTTCTAATTCCTTTTGCGGATCAATTTTTAGAGATTTTGAGGGTGTCTTTTCACAGTAACCAGTTGCAAACAGTTACAAGATCCCTCTTGTTATGAGTTACCATCTCTGTGAAGACTGAGGGAGAGCTTGAAAATGGCCACCTGTGGGCTGGTGAGCGGCCATGCAGACGCAGGTGTGACCTGAGATGCCCTCTTCCCTCCGCAGCTCTTCCTGCACGGGTCATAATCTGCCTCCTTGGGGCAGGCCTCCTGAGGTTTCAAGGGACGGAACCTTAGGTAAGCTCTGGGCAAGGGTCAGGGGCAAGTAACAGGTGGAAGCCAGAGGTCTCCAGGAACAGGCCCCGTGGGCCTCCACACTGGGGAAAGCCCAGCAGCCAGGGCCGCTGTATCCCCAGGCTGGGTGCTCAGGGTGGTGGGGCGACGCAGGGCCGGGCAGAGACTGAGGCTCTGGTCCTGCCTGAGCCCCTCGGGGCTGGGGCCAGGAGATGCTGCTACCCTCAGGGTTTCCAGGATGCTTCAAGAGTGACTTCGTCACAGCGAGAGAAAAGCGCGTGGACGTCGCCAGAGAAGCCTGCACCCCCGGCAGAGAGGGACCCCTACACACCGCAGCTGGGACCCACCGCCGCCAAATAAAGAGTGGCTTCAGGATGAGCCAAAAGCATGTTCTGTATTCAGACAAAAAGCATACGTGGCTCTCAGACTTTGTAATTAAAAATTGTGAAAGGCGAGCTTGCTTTGAGAAGGATCGGAAGCAGCAGCGCCCACAGTGGCCATGTCCTGGGCTGGGGGGTGGGGAGGGGACGACGGGTGTCTCGACACCCTGTGTCACCCCGGTGACAGGACGGCCAGGGTGGGGGGCGCGGTGCAGGGCACCCCCAGTCCTGGTGCCAGAGTCCCGAGTGGGTCTCCGGGCATTTGCACTTGACATAAATTACATGGCAGTTAGACACAGGGGACTCGAGAAGCGTTTTAGCAACATGGGTCTTAAGGGTGGTTGAAATGCAGTACTGTATGTTGTCTTTCTGTAATAATTTAATGCCTAGTGGCTACTTGACTGATGGTGTAAACCGTTTTGCTAGGTTCTTAAATGCTGAGTGAAATTAACTAGAAATGACAGTGCTGTTTTCCTCTTCAGTTCTTAAACATTTAAAATTAAATGATGGTGTTAAATGTTACTTTAGGTCACAAATAAATGCAAATAAAATTTTTATTGAAGTCCAGTTGATTTCTAATATCTTGTTAGTTTCAGGTGTATAGCAAAGTGCTTCGATTATACATATATATGTATATATGTATGCCTATGTTCTTTTTAAATTATTTTCCATTATAGTAAATCCTTGTTTATCAAGAAAATTTTAATTACGTTTATTTACATGTGGCGCTAGTGATAAAGACTCCACCTGCAAATGCAGGAGGCCCCAGGTTCAATCCCTGGTTTGGGAAAATCCCCTGGCGGAGAAAATGCAACCCACTCCAGTATTCTAGCCTGCAGAATCCCATGGACGGAGGATCCTAAGGGCTACAATCCAGGGGGTCACAAAGAGTCAGACATGACAGAGCGCACACACACATTTGAGTCTAAATTTGTATGCTCAGTTTAAAAAAATTAGGTTGTTTTAAGATGATTCTGTCACAGCCATATTTAAATATTTTGATAGACTTTTAAATAATTACAGAATAAAAGTTATCTCAGTGATGTATTTTATTCTGCTTTTCCCAGAAAACATCTCTGATAGATTTAACGCTTCTGTTCTGCATTAAAAAGTAGAATAAAATTGTCTCTCTCCCCCTCTGTGTGTGGGTGCTGTTTATTCAGTTCAGTTCAGTCACTCAGTCGTGTCCAACTCTTTGCAACTCCAGGGCCCGCAGCACACCAGACCTCCCTGTCCATCACCAGCTACTCCCAGAGCTTGCTCAAACTCACGTCCATCAAGTCGGTGATGCCATCCAACCATCTCATCCTCTGTCTTCCCCTTCTCCTGCCCTCAATCTTTCCCAGCATCAGGGTTTTTTCCAATGAGTCAGCTCTTCGCATCAGGTGGCCAAAGTATCGGAGTTTCAGCTTCAACATCAGTCCTTCCAATGAATATTCAGGGCTGGTTTCCTTTAGGACGGACTGGTTTGATCTTGCAGTCCAAGAGACTCTCAAGCGTCTCCTCCAACACCACAGTTCAAAAGCATCAATTCTTCGGCGTTTAGCCTTCTTTATGGTCCAGCTCTCACATCCATACATGACCACTGGAAAGACCACAGCTTTGGCTGGATGGACCTTTGTTGGCAAAGTGACGGCGCTGCGCTCTCGCGCGCTCCCCAGGCTGGCCATCGGCTGCTGTCTGTAGACACTGGTTTTTAGTTGCTCGTGTTTGCTACCCCCTGAGAGGTCGGGGCACGCCCCGGGAAAGCGCCGCAAGGCAAATCCGGAGGCTGGCTAAACTTCCAGGGGCTGGCCCCCTGCAGCCTGGTCCAGTCAGGTGCCAACACAGAGCCCTCGGACACTGACCACCGCTGTAGCCCGCGCTTTCTTCCTTATATGAAAAGACCTGGCCTGGACGCCCGGCCCGGACTATGAAACCCCTCCCCACCCCTCATACCTTGCAGACTCCCTTTGTCTCCTCACTCACCCACCCCCGGGAGTTCTGCCCGAGAGCGGGGCTCAATAAAAGGCCTTTACTACCGGTCATTAGAGGCGGCTTTTTTTTTTTTCCTCCCGCGGCGTTTTCTAACACACACCCCCCCCCCCCCCCCAGCCCCACAAATGAACCAGGATGATCATCGGAAGCGCAGGGGACTCGGCCTGTCTGGTGCGAGTCACTGATGGTGCATCAGAATTGTATTTCCGTGTCGTAACCCTCACCGCGTATTGGACCGGCTGCCTCCGGAGGAGGGCCTGAAGAGCGGCTGTGTGCCAGCCTGCACTGAGGAGACTCCCAGGGAGACCAGCCCGGCCTCAGCCTCCTTGGCTGCAGTCACTCACCCAGCATGTTGCAAGTGTGAGTGGGGGGCAGTGCCCGGCACTGACCAGGCTCCTCACAAATGCAGAAGTTAGCGCCTAATAACATCCAAAGGGCCGGTTCCTGAGCACCTCCTGCCTCCACGGGGACAGGAAGCCGAGCCCCAGCACCAGCAGGAGTTTCAGAGGGAGGTGTCTGTAGGTAGCTGTGACATACGGAGTCGCCCCTCCTTGAATGAGCCTGCGCTTTGATCACCCCGTCCGTCCCCTGAGGAGACCCACCTCTGTGACCGCCCTCGTTGGAAGCCTGAACCCTGTGCAGAACGCCCCCCTCTGCTGGAGTGGACGAGCCTCATGTCAGAGCCCCGGCCACAGCTGCGGGCACTGGCTTGTGACGGCGTGGCCCATCTGCAGGGAAAGCGGAAGGCAGACAAGACTTGTTTTAAAAAGAAAGGAGCGTCCTAGTGTCTCCTTGCTGCCCCCCCAGGCTCAGCCACGATGGCCAGACGTCAAGTACAGCCCTGGCCGGGGGGGCGTCCCCTCTGACAGGACCCCTGCTGAGCCACCTGCACAGACCCAGCTCCCCGTCCCAGTGAGGGGCTTCCGCAGAGAACAAGGACGGGCCTCCCATCAGCCAGAGCCCCGCTGCACCTGGGCCCAAACTCCAGACTCTGAGACATGGGCCAGAGGTCACCAGGGGACATGACTGCCCCGTCCAGGGGAGGCAGCCTTCTTCCTGGTCGTCATGCCCAACTCCCACCCGGCTCCTCCCGCTGCCTGGCGCAGGGTCGGCCCTGGACACACAGATGCGCTAAGAGAGAGCCCTGTAGCCTGGACCCCTTTACTGAGTAATAGTAACAATGAGCCAGTGTTACTCCCTGCTGGGCACAGCTCGTGGAGCTTCGTTCAGATGGCTGCCTGGCATCCTCGGAGGAGCTCAGCGGCCCCTCAGAGCACAGGGTCCAGGCGGGCCGGGCCAGGCAGGCCCCTGCGCCCAGGGTGCCCTGGAATCAGACCTGCCCTGATTGGCCCGGCCGGGTCCTGGGCCCGCCCCCTGGCAGGGAGGATGGATGCTGAGAGCCCAGGTCGGAGGCGTCCCGTTCAGTGCCTGATGCACAAGGCTACTGCGGGGAGGGGGGCCATCTGTGAACAGAGCTGGCAGGAACCCTGGAGGGGCAGACACGTATGCAGTAAGGAGTAGATGATACAAAAGGTCACCAGATGCTCAGCGCCGGGAAAATAAGCAAGTGCGGGGTTCGGGACGGAGTGGATGGCAAAGATGCCTGACCCAGATCTGGGCAGAAGTGACTGAGGTCCTGGGGCTGCAGGGGGTCCGGCAGAGCCAAGATCAGCAGGATGGCCAGCGTGGTGGGACAATGGGAACCATGGGGGACAACGGTTTGGGGAGGTAGGCCAGGGCCTGGCAGGCCACCACACTGACCCTGGCTTTTCCCTTGAGTGTGAGGGGGGAGCCACAGAGGCCTCTGAGCAAGGGAGGCCGTGGCCTGATCACTCTGCAGGTGGCCAGGGCTGGGGAGGCCCTGCTAAGCTCCTACCAGGACTCGGGATGGCAAGGAAGGCGGCGCGAAGTAGCCTGTCCAGTCCAGGAGCCACTAGCCATTCGTGGCTATTTGTGTCTGTGTGTTCGTTGCTCAGTCATGTCCAACTCTGTGACCCCGTGGACTGTAGCCCACCCAGCTCCTCTGTCCATGGAATTCTCCAGGCCAGAATACTGGAGTGGGTTGCCATGTCCTTCTCCAGGGGATCTCCCTGACCCTGGGATGGAACCCTGGTCTCTTGCATAGCAGGTAGATTCTTCACCATTTGAGCCACAGGGAAGGCCTTTGATCTTAGCCAAAAGGCCGAGAAGAGAGAAGTGTGGTTCTTTAAATTTCAGTAAATGTAAAGCGAAGTTAAAACTCAGTCCCTCAGTTGCACTTGTTCAGTCGCTCAGTCGTGTCCGACTTTGCGAACTCCTGGACGGCAGCACGGCAGGCTTCCCTGTCCTTCACTACCTTCCAAAACGCTCAAACTCATGTCCATTGAGTCGGTGATCCAACCACCACCCGACCACCTCATCCTCAGTTGCCCCCTTCTCCTCCTGCCTTCAGTCTTTCCCAGCATCAGGGTCTTTTCCATGAGTCAGTTCTTCACATCAGGTGGCCCAGGTATTGGAGCTTCAGCTAGTGCTCGGTTGCCCCAGCCCTCGTCAAATGCCCAACAGCCACGTGTGGTTCAGGGCTACTGTGTCAAGCATCACATATTTGAAACATTTCCGTCATCACAGGAAGTCTTTGGTGCCAGGCCAGGAGCTGCGGTGAGGTGTGTTCTTCCTTCTCTGGTCCCGGGGCTGGCAGTCAGAGTGTGTGAGTGTGGGCTCAGCAGCAGGTGGGCTGGGACAGAGCTGAGAGCTGAGGAGCGGATGCAAGAGGCTGTGTCCCTGGGAGGGCAGATGGGCTGCTCAGGGGAGTCAGAACCTGGCCGGGTGGGGCAGGGATCCAGGAGATGCTCCGAGCCAGTCATAGCCACTCCGCTTTTCCCAGGATGTCTGTCTGGCATAAGCTGAGGCCACATGGCCTCAAGCGCTGGAGATGTGGCCGGGCTGAGCCGAGCTGTGCTGTGAGGCTGCACTGCTCCCCAGACTCCAGACTTAGCGTGAGAAAAGGAGTGCAAACCATCTCACAGCTTCTTATCTGTCCAGGAGATCACGTGCTGAAATGGTACTTAGATATATCGGGTTCAGTAAGATATATTTGTTGTTGTCCAGTCCCTCACTCATGTCTGACTCTTTGTGACCCCATGGACTGCAGCATGCCAGGCTTCCCTGTCCTTCATTATCTCCCAGAGTTTGCGCAGACTTAGGTCTGTTGACTTGGTAATGCCATCCAACTATCTTGTCCTCTGTCGTCCCCTTCTCCTCCTGCCCTCAATCTTTCCCAGCATCAGGGTCTTTTCCAGTGAGCTGGCTCTTCAAATCAGGTGGCCAAAGTATTGGAGCCTCAGCTGTAGCATCAGTCCTTCCAATGAGTATTCAGGGTTGATTTCCTTCAGGATTGACTGGTTTGATCTCCTTGCAGTCCAAGGGACTCTATTAAACAGCTTTAAAGGAAATTCTGGGACTTCCCTGGAGTTTCAGGGGCTAAGACTCTGTGCTTCCACTGCAGGGGGTCTGGGTTCAATCCCTGGTCAGAAAGGGAAGATCCCACATGCTGCAATGAAGGTCGAAGATCCTGTGTGCAGCCAAATAATTAAACATTTTTTTAAAAAAGGAAATCCAGACAGAGGCTGTAACATGGATAAACCTTGAGGACAGTGTATAAAGTAAAATACGCCAGACAGAAAAGGACACACTCTGTGTGATTCCACTTATATGAGGTACGTGCAGTCGGCTAACTCCCAGAGACAGGAAGTAGAGCAATGACTGCAGGGGCTGCAGGAGAGGTTATTGTTTAGTGGGTGTAGAATTCCAGCCTGGGAAGATGAAAAAGTTCCATGCCGATGGTGGTACAATAATGCGAATGTACTTTATGTTCCTGAACTGTACACCTACGGTAGCTTACAGAAATTATTTTAGTATGTTTATTTTGCAAGGAGATCAAATCAGTCAATCCTGAAGGAAATCAACCCTGAATATTCACTGCAAGGGCTGAAGCTGAAGCTGCAACACTTTGGCCACTTGATGCCAAGAGCGGACTCACTGGAAAAGACACTGATGCTGGGAAAGATTGAAGGCAGGAGGAGAAGGGGGCGGCAAAGGATGAGATGGTTATAGCATCACCGACTCAAGGGACATGAGTTTGAGCAAACTCCGGAGATAGTAGAAGACAGAGGAGCCTGGCATGCTGCGGTCCATGGAGTGTCGAAGAGTCAGACACAGCTGAGTGACCAGACAGCAACAACGTATTTTGCCCCAATTAAAAACAGTAATTTTTTTTCTGATAAAATTTGCTGAAGAAAGAACAATAATGTGTATATCTGTCTTAGTAAGGTTAGTTTCCCCTGCTTCTTTTCGCCTTTTTTTTTACTGTGGCGACCAGACAATTTTAAACAACAATGTGGCTTTACTTTAGTTTCCTGGTTCTGTGTCCTGGTGGTTCCCAAAAGGTGCGTCCACATCCTAAGCCTTCCTACCTGGGTGACCTGATTTGGAAGCAGAGACTTTGCAGAGATGATTAAGATAAGGATATCAGGAAGAGATCATCCTGGATTTAAGGGTGTCCTTCGAAAGGGGAGGGAGACGAGACCGAGACACACAAGGGGAGGCCGTGCACAGACAGGCGGACACAGAAGCTGAAGTGACACAGCATCTTCAAGCCAGGGGCCTCAGGAGCTGCCGGAAGCTGGGGAGAGGCCGGCGACAGCATCCAGAGGGAAGCAGCCATGCCTGTACCTCAGTCCCGACCTCTGACCTCCAGAGAGCACATTTCTGTGTTTGAAGGCCCCCAGTTTGTGGCCTTTTGTTCCAGCCACCACAGAAAACATACTCTGATGGGCTCCAGACTTATCGGTGAGTGAGGAGACGAGCAGGAGAGCTCACTGCATTTTGGATGAGATTGCGTTGATTCGCAGCCCTGAAAAAGGAGAAGGAGATTTATGTCTGATGGATCAGCAGCTTCTAGAATGAATCAATAAATGAAAATTTCCAGAGGCCCTACTAAAAGCCTCTTCCTGAATCCAATCTTCAGAGTCTAAGACGTGGGCAGAGGCTTCAGTCTCTCTCACTGCGGCAGCCAAGTGGGCACTCGACGTGGGGTCCAGGGACTAGACCTCAGTTGAGGCCTCGTGGCCAGTTTCCCCTCTTGAACCTCAGCTTCTCCATCTGTGAGGTGGGATCGTGCTGCCTGCCCTGGCTGGCTCTTGGGGAATGGATGTGCCAGACACGGGATGAGGTGGTCTGTGGTTTCTGAGCGTCTGCAGACGGGGTCACAGTGCTGGATGAAGCCAGAGGCCTTGGGTGCGGCTTAGAGGGGCCGGCAGAGCCCAGCCCAGGTGAGCTCACCTCAGCTCTTCAGAAGGCGACTGAGTTCCTCTGCAGCCCTGGCTGCGATGTGTCCCTTCACACAGTTCCCTGCTCGGCGCCTGCCCCTCCTGGCCCAGTCCTGCAGAGCCGTGCGGGGGGCCGGCACAGACAGAGGCCCACCCCAGGGCTGAGTCCTCCCTGGGTGCGGCAGCTGGGTCTGCTGGCTCCAGGGTTTCTGCCAGCCTGGCCTTCCCCTCTGCACGCGGGACCAGCGCGGCGGCCGTCGCGGGGGGCTGGGGGTGCTGCTCCTCTGGGTGCACTGGCCTTTGCCCACCTCCCCTCCCCGCCCCCCCTCGCGCCCTTCCTCCTGGGCAGTTCTCAGGTCACGTGGTCCCAGCTGGGCCGGCCTGCAGGTGACTCCAGTGGGCGGGGATAACGGGCCCTCCTCTCCCAAAGGTCAAGTGGGGACCAAGAAATCCATGAAGAGAGAAAACCTTTGTCAACGGCGCCCGCAGTCGCGCTCCCTACATAGTCAGGCGTGTCTGGCAGCCGGCGGTTTGTGGGAGGAAGGACGGAAGCCAGTCTGCAGGCAGGGACATGGGCCTGAGGGTTCAACAAACCTGACTGGCTGAGCCAGAGCAGACGTCTGCTTGGAGGTCTGCTTGGAGGTTCCCCACCGCACCCCACCCCCAGAAGGAAACGCCTGCTTTGAGCTCAGAGAGCCCCCTGTACAGAGGACCTGCCCTCAGCCTCCATTCTGTCCCCCGTCCAGCGGCAGCAGGCTCCCATCGCCTTACTCTGCCTGCAGTGCAGGAGACCTGGGTTCGATTCCTGGGTCAGGAAGATCCCCTGGAGGAGGGCATGGCAGCCCACTCCAGTATTCCTGCCTGGAGAATCCCATGGACAGAGGAGCCTGGAGGGATACAGCCCATGGGGTCGCAAAGAGTCAGACACGACTAACACTTTCCCTTTCAAGGTGAGGTGTTCTCCCAGAGGTGGGTTCCAGGGAGCTTGGGACCTGGGAGGTGGAATCCCGCTGAAGCCCCGGGCCAGGCGTTATGGGTGGATGAGAGGTGAGAGGCTCTTTCCTTCTGGACAGTGGGGCGCACAGATGTGATGTCTGGAACGGCTGCAGCCATTTCTGCTCCTATAAAGGGAGCCAGACTGAGGCCTGACCACACCCCCAGACAGAGACCGAAGGGAGAAAGCCACAGGAGAAAGCCTGACCATGGACCCGGGAGTCGGGAGGGGCAACGCACACAGGGATTCCCAACCGGGACAGGTGAAAAATCAGCCCCTAGGGTGCTGACTATATCCTCGTTCGTTATTTGCTCACACTCATTCATTCATTCATTTCACACACTCATTCATTCATTCAGCTCCACTGACCTAGGGGAACTGGGGTGGGTGGAAGGAGGAAGGGCCGGGTCTGTGCTCCAGGGCACTCGTGATGCTGGGAGACAGCTGGTCTCGCTGGATGAGGCTGGTGCCGTGGAGAGGCAGGAGAAGGCTGAGTCCTGAGGTGTCGGCGTGAGGCTGGCGCCATCAGCATCCAGAGCTTAAACCCCCAACAGCTCCTATTTGTGGGGGGGCTACAGCCTGTGCCGATTTCAGGAGACCTGGCACCTGCAGGGCTACTTTTTCTGTCTTAAAACGAGTAAGCTATGCATCTGGCCGTGTGAGGAGCCCCAGATTTGTGTCCTTGAGCAAGTCAACACCCCCTCCCTGGAACCACAGCCATCTCAGGTGAAAAGAGGGGGTGACCAAGAGGTTGTAGACCCCCGGGCCTTCAGCATTCTGTACAAGGATGGCTGATGGGGAGATGGGGAGATGATCTCTCCGGAGGGGCCTGGCCACCTGCCTCCAGGCTGCTCTTGCGCTGGGAGCGCAGAGCTGAGGCAGCAGAATCCTCAGGAGAGAGAAGGACCAGGAGGACTGCCTGGAGGAGGCCAACTGTGCTGGACCATAAAGTGTGGGGCTAGGTGGACGGGGCAGGGATCCGAGAGAACATGACAGGGTCAGTCCAGGCCGTGAATCCACTCAGGACCTTGGGGGCGGGGGCACGGGGCAGAGGGGACCACAACCCAGGCCTTCAGACCGCGAGAAGCCCCTCAGGCTCTGAGCCCTGCTGTAGACACCAGCCCTCCCCCGAGGGAGTGGCCACCATGGAGACTGGCTGAGCCCCTTCCCCGAGGAGGTGCCCCCAGGCGCTGCCACTGATCAGCGGTGCCCAGGGATCAGGGTGATACACGGGACTGGCACTCTTGAGACCTCTCCCAGCCACGGGCTCCTCCCAAGTTTCCCAGGGGCAGATGGGCAGCGTGATTATCCCCCCTTCCCAGGCGCAGTTGGGTCTGGATCTCTGGACTCCAGCAGGAACCTCCTGATTACAGGGGCGAGTGGACGGCTCAGGACTGGACGTGGTGCCTCCTCTTTCTCCCTCTCCCGTCCTCCGCCTTTAACACCCTGTCGTGACCACCAGGAGGACCTCACCTCAGCTGAGGGCAGGAAGGGGCCTCAGGGCTGCCTCTGTCTGTCCCCAGGTGTCAGGGGCTCTCAAAGAGCTGTGAGCACTGGAGGAACGGGGTCCTGCTGGGGGAACAAGCCACTCCCAAGCTCAGCGGCACAGCCTAGTGGTCTGTGCTCACGGCCAGCCTGGTCAGGAGTCTGGGCTGGGCATGCACACCTGGGGTGGCTTGTCCACGCTCTCGAACGTCTCAGGGGCGGGGGAATACCAGGGCTGGGGGCCTGCACCGTCCGGAGGCCTTTGCACTCACACGTCTGCAGGTGAAGCTGGCTGTCAGCTGGCCGTTTATGCAGGCTGCTCTGGCCCGTCTCACCTGGGGACTGCTCAGGCCTCCCAGCAGCATGGCAGCCAGGTGCCGAGAGTGAGCTTCCCAAGAGAGCCAGGCGGAGGCAGGATCAGCCCGTGAGAGCTGGCTTCTCATAGAGTGACACAGCGTCACTTCCACTGTAGCCCAGGCCTGCCCTGATTCACAGGGAGGGGACACTCATCTTTGCTGGGAGGAGTGTCAAAGTCACTTGGTAGGAAGAATGTGGTGGTAGTGGTGGTGGGGTGGGGCGGGGCGGGGGGTGGGGGGGAGATACTGAAGCTGCCATCTTTGGAAACTGTAAGCTGGGCCGGCAGCGGGGCTGGTCCTAAGACCACCCTGCTGCCACCCATCTTTCCCCTGAGATGATGGTTCATGCCTCCTCCTCACTCCGCACCACACCGCGCCTCCACACCGCGCCTCCACACCGCGCCTCCACACCGCGCCTCCACACTGCACCTCCACACCTGCAGCTCCACACCGCACCTCCACACCGCGCCTCCACAGCACACCTGCACACCGCGCCTCCACACCGCGCCTCCACACCTGCACCTCCACACCGCGCCTCCACACCTGCACCTCCACACCGCACCTCCACAGCACACCTCCACACCGCGCCTCCACACCGCGCCTCCACACCTGCACCTCCACACCGCACCTCCACAGCACACCTCCACACCGTGCCTCCACACCGCGCCTCCACACCTGCACCTCCACACCGCACCTCCACACCGCACCTCCACACCTGCAGCTCCACACCGCACCTCCACACCGCGCCTCCACAGCACACCTCCACACCGCGCCTCCACACCGCGCCTCCACACCGCGCCTCCACACCGCACCTCCACAGCACACCTCCACACCGCGCCTCCACACCGTGCCTCCACACCGCGCCTCCACACCGCACCTCCACACCGCACCTCCACACCGCGCCTCCACACCGCGCCTCCACACCTGCACCTCCACACCGTGCCTCCACACCGCGCCTCCACACCTGCACCTCCACACCGCACCTCCACACCGCACCTCCACACCGTGCCTCCACACCGCGCCTCCACAGCACACCTCCACACCGCGCCTCCACACCGCGCCTCCACACCGCACCTCCACAGCACACCTCCACACCGCGCCTCCACACCGCGCCTCCACACCTGCACCTCCACACCGCACCTCCACAGCACACCTCCACACCCCGCCTCCACACCGCGCCTCCACACCCCGCCTCCACACCGCGCCTCCACACCGCGCCTCCACACCGCGCCTCCACACCGCACCTCCACAGCACACCTCCACACCGCGCCTCCACAGCACACCTCCACACCGCGCCTCCACACCACGCCTCCACAGCGCGCCTCCACACCGCGCCTCCACAGCACACCTCCACACCGCGCCTCCACACCGCACCTCCACACCGCGCCTCCACACCACGCCTCCACACCTGCAGCTCCACACCGCGCCTCCACACCACACCTCCACACCTGCAGCTCCACACCACACCTCCACACCACACCTCCACACCACACCTCCACACCTGCAGCTCCACACCTGCGGCTTTGGAGCACATGTTCCAGTGAGGCCTGAGGCCTCCCAGCAGCCATCTCTGCTTGGCCAGCATCACCCCACCGTAATCCAGGGGTGGCACCCCTGGGGATTCCTGCTGGGAGGTATGACTGCCCTCTGTTCCAAACCATCTTTTCAAGGGTGCTAGGCTAGCAGATTGCCACATATGGAATGCTCATACACTGGGGTGTAACATGGCCAGTCACGAAGAAGATTTGGAAGTTTCTTATAAAACTAAATATGCCCCTTGCTCTATAACCTGGCAGTTCCAGTCCTAGGTATTCACCTGAGAGAGGAAAATGTATGTCCCCCACTTCTTTCCAACTGTGGTGCTGGAGAAGACTCTTGAGAGTCCCTTGGACTGCAAGGAGATGAAACCAGTCTATCCTAAAGGAAATCAGTCCTGAATGTTCATTGGAAGGACTGATGCTGAAGCTGAAGCTCCAATACTTTGGTCACGTGATGCAAAGAGCTGACTCATTGGAAAAAACCCTGATGCTGGGAAAGATAGAAGGCAGGAGGAGAAGGGGACGACAGAGGACAAGATGGTTGGATGGCATCACCGACTCAGTGGACATAAGTTTGAGCAAGCTCTGGGAGATAGTGGAGGACAGAGGAGCCTGGTGTGCTGCAGTCCATGGGGTCGCAAAGAGCTGGATACGACTGGACAACAACAGCATGTTCCCCAAAGACTTGTAGGAGAAAGGTTAGATCAGATTTATTCACAGTAAACAAAGTGGAAGCAGCCCAAGTCCCCGTCAATAGGAGGAAGGCGACAACAGGGGTGCAAACTTCTAGTTGCATGAAAGGCGCCAGGCACACAGGTAGACACCTGTGGTTCCATTTTACGTAAAATGCTTGAGCACCCAAAGCTCATCTACAGTGAAACCAAAGGAGACAGCAAAACACAACGTGGCTGGGCGACTGCCTGAGAAGGCACGTGAGGGAATTCTGTGCTGTGACGGGAGGTTTCCATTTTCTGATGGGGCTTTCAGTGACACAGCTGTGAGAATGTGTCAGAACGCACCAAATGGTCTCCTTAGGATGTATGCGGGCACTTTCCTGGAGGCCCAGTAGTTAAGACTCCCGGCTCCCAGTGCGGGGGGTGGGAGGGGGGGAGGGTTTGAACCCTAGTCAGGGAACTAGGTCCCACAAGCCTCAGGGAAGACCCCGGCGTGCTGCAGCTAAGACTGGGCACGTCCGAATAAATAAACAAAATTTAAAAAAAGAAAATTTAAAAATTAAAATAAAATTTGGAAAAAGAAAATTTAAAAATAAAATTAAAAAAAAAAAAAACACGTGCATTCTACGTTGTGTAGGTTTTTTCCTAAAAAAGAAGGAAATCAGGAACTGCACTCAGCATTCAGGAACGCTGGGGGCCCAGGGCACTCCTGCGGGCTCAGACTTCTCCAGCAGAACCCAGGCTTCACAACAGAACAAACAAACAAAAAAAACTAGAGGGCGGAGCTTCTCGCTGCAGCTCCCCCCCCCCCCCCCCCCCCCCCCCCCCCGCTCCTCGCCCCCGGCCCACCCCCGGCCCCTTCCCACCCGGCGTGCCGCTGTTTTCCCATTTGTCTGAGCGAGCGGTTCCCCGAGCTCAGTGAAGCCGGGCAGCGCCAGTTCTATAAAGGAAAAGCCCCTGAAAATCTGATAAATGCCATTTTCAGAACGGAAGCCCGAGAGGGTGTGGCCGGCCGCGGAGAGAGAGGCCGGCCGCTCGGGGGTCGGCCCGGGGGGTCTGGATGCCAGGCTTCCCCTCCCCGGGGGTGCGCCGGCCGGGAGAAGGCCCGAGAATGCCCACGCTGCTCCGGCCGGGCTGGCGGGCGGTGCCCAGGCTAGGGGCACGCGCGGTGGGGCCGGCGGGAAATTGGGGGGTCCTGGCCGCACGGCCTGTATTTACCCTCCCCCCTCCCTGCCCTTCCGCGGGAGCAACGCCCGTGTGGCCTGGGCCGACTGGTCAGGTCGCCCTCCGGACCCGAGGGATGCCACCAAAGTACCGCTTCCCGGCCCCTCCCGGGCAGGCCGGCTTCCTAACCCCTTCCTCCCTCCCTCCCTTCCTCCTTCTCAGGCCCTCTCGGGACTGGGGCCCGCTGCCGCCTCCCACCATCCCTGAAGACCGCGCAGGATCAAAGGGAAACCTCTGATCCCGGTCTCCCCCAAAGGGCTGCCTCTGGACACAGACAACCACAGACATTTTCAGTAAAAAGATGGATGCTTTAAAACCATGGTAAAATCGGGCCCCACTGTCCACTGGAGACACAAGGCTGTGTGGTTTGTTGGGTACTACGCTTTTGTTCCTGCAGTTCCTCCACTGGGGTGATCCCAGTTGCCATGTGAATGCCACTCTTGCAGGGGTCCCCTGATCCCTGGCCCACCTGGCCCACACTCCTCACCTAGCTAGCCTCCTAGGCTAGCCTCCTGTCTCAGCTGCTGCAGGCCCTGGGCTCCCCTGTGCAGGGGCGTTCTCCCCTTGCCCAGCCTTGCACCCAACATCAGTGGTTCTCAATAAATCCTGGCTCCAGTAGTCATGTATGGATGTGAGAGTTGGACCATAAAGAAAGCTGAGGGCTGAAGAACTGATGCTTTTGAACGGTGGTGTTGGAGTAGACTCTTGAGAGTCCCTTGGACTGCAAGGAGATCCAACCAGTCAATCCTAAGGGATATCAGTGCTGAATATTCATTGGAAGGACTGATGCTGAAGCTGAAACTCCAATACTTTGGCCACCTGATGTGAAGAACTGACTCATTGGGAAAGACCCTGATGCTGGGAAAGACTGAAGGGAGAAGAACAGGATGACCGAGGCTGAGATGGTTGGATGGCGTCACTGATGCAATGGATATGAGTTTGAGTAAGCTCCGGGAGTTGGTGATGGACAGGGAAGCCTGGTGTGCTGCAGTCCATGGAGTTGCAAAGAGTCGGACACGACTAAGTGATTGAACTGAACTGAACCCTCCCAGACTGTGTGTGATGCCTCAGTGACTCCAAATAGCAGGAGTTTAGCATTTAGCGTGTTTTTTTTTCTTCCCCACTCTTCATTGACCAGGGACGTCAGTCACTGCTCCATCTGCGCCTTGGGGGCTGTACAGTGGCCCCAGCTTCTGTCTTGACCTACAGGCTGCCTGCTGATGTCTCGGGGTTAGAACAGGGGCGTGGAAGGTGCAAAGGAGACAGAAACAGAGGAGGGCAGGAGGATGGAGAGACAGAGACAGGCAGAGAGAGTGAGGCGGCGGCCACGGCTGCCTTTCCAGAACGGAAGATCACTTACCCGGGATGAGGAGGGAGGAACCCCTAGTCCTGCCTATGGGGTGGGGTGCCCACTGGCCCCCCCAGGCACAGCCTCACGCCTCCAGGACCCAGGCTGGTCAGGCAGGCTGTTGGCTACAGGGATGTGCAAACGTGTTGCCCGCCTCCAGGTTTATGGGAAGGACAGATGAAGGCTTCGCTGCCCCTGCAGAGGCTTCCCCACCACAAAGGCATCAACTCCTGGCTCTGCGGGTGCCTGCACACGGAGACCCAGGGCCTGCCATTTGTTCCTAAAGCTGAATGAATGCCTCTTCCCCAGGATGCAGCAAGCAGACCTCCGAACATGCAGGGCCTCAGCTGCGACATCTATAAAATGGAAACAGTGGCACTTCTCTTAGGAGTCACGGTGAGAGTCAGAGGACTGAAGGAGACAGGATGCCTGGGATCCTCAGGGAGGATGGACAGATGGACAGATGTTTGCCGGTCTCAGTGGGAGGCCATGGGTGAGGATAGGCGCTCCGCCCAGCTGCCCGGAGGAGGGTGCCTCGCTGTGCTTCCAAGAGGGTCCCCGGGTATGATGGATGATTGCCCTTTTCTCTTTTTGTCATCGCTTCAGATTCATTCCCACCCGAGGACTTTTGCCTGGAGTATCCTCGTGTCCCCAGCTGCTTTGCAGTTGGCTCCTTTCTGTTGCAGATCTCAGCTCACTTGCCTGCCTCAGAGTTGACCCTATCACCTTGCCTCTGCCAGTGGTGATCGTGTGTGCCTGTTCAGTCACTCAGTCGTGCCTGACTCTTGCAACCGCATGGGCTGTAGCCCACCAGGTTCCCCTTGGTTGTGAGATTTTCCAGGCAAGCATTTCCTTCTCCAGGGGATCTTCCCAACCCAGGGATCCAACCCGAGTCTCCAGCTTGGCAGACTGATTCTTTACCACTGAGCCACCTAGGCATCATTGAGCACTGCAGAAGCAAGAGCAGGTATCTTCTGTATCCTGTTTACCAGCGCATGTTGCCTCTTATGTGGACCACTGGCAGTTCAACAGATATTTGTTGAGAGAATAAAAGAACGAGATAATAGGGCCTGAACAGCTTGGCAGCAGTGGGGATGTAGGAGGGGTGGGCTCGAGCAATCGTAAAGATGTCCACTTTTGGCCACCCATCGGAAAAGGGCATGAGCATCCCAGGCCCCTCACTTGCTTCCATGATGGGTGAGTGGCAGGAACAGTCACCGAGCCCAGAGTCACGGATGGAGGAGGAAGCCTCGCTCAGCCTGCTCCTCCTCCTCTGCAGCACTGTGGTCACAGCTGCCCGCCATGCCCAGTCTAAGGCGGTTGTTGAGGAGCAGGTCACATCCAGGCTGCGGTGTGGCTGACCCAGTGAGGGAGTGTGGAGGGGTGGTTTGATTGACTGCTGGTCTCTCTCTGCCCAGTAATTGCTGTGTCACTTTAGGAGAGTCCCCACTTTTAGCTCAACTTCGCATTTATAAAGGAAAGCAAAGGAGCTGGACCTTCCTGTGAAAATCTAGGGGCATTTACCTCCTCCTGGGTGACTCAGTAATTGCAGGGTTAAAATGGCTGCTGGTGCTGGGGTGGTGACATCTGAACAGCTCAGCAGCTCGAAAGCAAGTGTGTGGGGGGTGGGGGGTGGGGCCGGCGCAGAAAGCCCTCCTGGTTGATCATGCCCCTTGGGACCTCTGCAGGCACGGGGGTGGGGTGGGGAGGACGAGGTTCTCCCAAGCTGGTGGCAGGCAAGGAAAGCTGAGCCTTGCCCACTGCATCAGCACGTCCTCTGGGCTGGCTGCTGAGTCAGGCCCGCAGAACCGCGATGCAGCAGGATGGGGCCCAGCAGCACTGCCTGACCTGGAAGTACTGCCCTTCGGGCTGGGCTGGAGGTCATGGCACCGCGCGGCCAGGGGTGTGCCCTGGCGACGGCTGCCGGGTGGGGTCCGACAGCAGAGGTGGCATCTCTGTTTTTGCCAGGAAGTAGGGGTTAAGTAAGCAGCCCACCCCGATTGTGAGCCTGGGGTGCGGTTCCTGCGAGGCCTTGGTGGCCGAGGGGAGAGCCTGGACAGTGCGTTTGAGCTCGGGCCCTCTAAGACCCGATGGCCCAGGGGCGAGGGAATGAGACGATGGGCAGGGCCTGGGGGCCTGGGAGCCAGGTCTCCACCAAAGACTGGATTTTTCTGGACAGTGGCCTCCTGGCTTAGCCTAGCGCCTCTGGACCCTTTCCTTTGGTGGGGCTGGCGAAAGCTCCGCTAGCCCACCCCGCCTCAAGGGTTCTGGAAAGATTTAAGTGAGCACATAAAGCATGAGAATAAACATTATTCCTGCTACGTGAGAGCGCGAATCGGCGCGCCCGGGAGGGAAAGGCCCAGGCGTGGTGCTGACCGGCCGTGCTCTCCTAGCGCCTTCCTCAGGCCCCCTTCCGCCCCGTACCCCCGCGGGGCCGCCCCAGGAGGGCCCCCTCCCCGCCCCCGGGCCGGGGACCGCATCTCCATCCCCGAGGCGCGCTCCGCCCGCCCAGCCCCGGGCTCCCGGGCCGCCCCGCCCCACGGCGGCGGGGCAGGTGACGTCACGGAGGCGCGCGGCATGATGGGGCGGGAGCTCCGAGCCGGGGGAGGGACGCGGAGACGCCATTTTCGGCGGCGCGAGCGGCGGAGCCGGAGCCTGCCGGGCGCGGAGCTGCAGCTGCGAGGAGCAGCAGCGGGAGACAGCGCGCGCGGGCGGCCGAGGATGCTGCGGGGCGGCCGCGCCAGCGCCCATCGCTCGTGACCGCGGCGCCGCGCCCGAGGCGGCTGAGGCGGCGGCCCCCGGCGGCCCCGGCTCCGCGCACGCGCCCGCACCCTCCCGGTGCTGACAGCGCGAGCGCGCAGACCCGCGGGAGCAGCACGGTGAGTCGGCGGCCGGCCCGGGTTCCCCCGCCGCGCCCGTGTCCCCCCGCCGGCCGCAGTCCTCGGGCAGGCGCGTGCGCTTTCCCCCCGGCCGCTGCCCCTGCAGGCCCCGGCCCCCTCCCGCCGCGGCTTCTGCGGGTCCGGGCGCCCTTCGCCCGCCCGCCTCGCCCCGGCCCCGCCCGGCCAGCATCTCAGTCCCGGCCCTGCATCCCGCCCGGCCCCGCCGCGGGGACAGCTGGGGTCCCGGGAGCCGCCCCGGGAGGGGGCCCGGGGCGCGCGGGGAGGGGGCGGTCGGCCCGGCTGGCTTTGTCCGAGCTCGTCCCCTTCCTTCCGGCCTCCGCCCTCTCCCGCGGCACCGCCCTGGGCGGACGCGCCTGTCACGCTCCCGGGCTGGCGGCCGGAGGCTCGGAAGCGTGCTTGGTCCCTCCGGAGAGGCCGGCTGGACCCCGCCCGCCCGTGACCCCTTTCTTCCAGTGACAGACCCTCGACGCCTCACCCACAGCGTTCGCCTAGGTTGGAGTTGCGCCTGCTTAACCTGCAGCCATCGCTGCCCTGGAATACGTACTCTGGTCACATTTGCTGCACATTTTTCTTTAAAAAATGAAAAGATTTGTAGAGCCAGGCAGTTTTGTATTAAAGATTATGTATTGTTGCTTTTTTTTAACCTTTTCCTTAAGCAACATATTCAGAGTTTGCATATTAACCGTTTGATAAGGAGTTCTTGGAAAAAAATGTTTTTCTAAAAGTGTGAGAGCAGAACATTTGTGATACACCATTTAAATTGCTGTGTGAAGGGTCAGTTGGTTCTTTGATTCTTTGCATGGGTTAAATTTTTAGACTTTCTTTGTAGAGCATGACTAAGCCATTGATCGGAATAATTAGCTCAGTATATACATTGTAATAGTTCAGTGAATAGTTCCATTAGAAATTGGAACAGCGTCCTTAAATCTCATAATCTTATTTAGGATGACCCTCTTTCAGGGACTGGCAGCAAGACTTGTTAAGGTGGGAAATTTGATCCGTTGTTCTGTTTTCTAGGTACTTCTAACAGTACAGACATACTAGATGCTAAAAATTCCAAATTGTGTGGGATTGTATGTGGGGGGAGGACCCTCTCTTAAGAGCCAGTTTCTCCGAGTCATCCAAGGATGCAGCCTCATGTTGCAGACGCGTCTGGCCACCCCGTGCTGTCATGACATGACAGGGGGGTGGTCACCTCACTGTGTCCTGGCTCGGTCACCTAGCTTGGCAGTGTTTTCTAAGAGTACTGTCTACAGTGCATAGTGAAGAAAGGCATGCATGGGAATCGCCAGCAAGGAGGAGGGAGGAGAAGGCTCTGAGGAGAGGCACCTAATACCTAAAATATTTTATAGTAAGTAAAAGCTTAACTGCAGTTACTTACGTTTTACATTGTTTTAAAAAATTATACCTTCTTAAGCATGTTTCATAATGTTGAAAAATAAGTCAATGTGTAGCTTTCCATGTAGGGCTATAAACTATCTCAGACTATAAGTCTATAAAAAGAAAACTAGAAATAGAAAAATGAAAAGTTAAATAAACTATAGGGTTCATATAACCTGGAGTGTAAGTGAAATATAAGAAAGCAGAACTTTATTAACAAATATATGATCAGTACAAAAGTGCTGGGAAATTTAAATGTCAGCTTTGTGGCCTGGGATAAACATGATTAGCCTGTTAAGATGCGAAGGCACGGTCTTATGTGTCCGTTGAGAACCGGCTGAGTGGTAGGTGCTCTGCTGAGGAGTCGCTGTCCTCGGGGGC
Organism: Dama dama; assembly: GCF_033118175.1. Classification (NCBI taxonomy): domain Eukaryota; kingdom Metazoa; phylum Chordata; class Mammalia; order Artiodactyla; family Cervidae; genus Dama; species Dama dama. Next base: position 74,929,510 of record NC_083693.1, read on the forward strand.
AGACATAGACGACAGTAAACGTGTGCTGAATGCTCTGTGCAAGTTAGTCTGGCTGTGAGACTTGAAAAGTGGGGCGGGCCTGGGAGTGGTGATGCTGCAGATTGGGAAGGGGCGAGGTTGAGGCAGGAGAGGCAGTGTGTGCAGAGGGCTCGGGGCGCTCCTGAGGACACAGCTTCCGAGTTACCAGGCGGGGCGAGAGGAGCCCGGGAGCAGAAGAATTAGGGAGGGACTGACGGGGAAGGGTGGGGCTGCAGGCGGTTTTCAGCCCGTCCCTCCTCTGCTAAAGTTCTCGCAGTGTTCTGAAGTGCCCCAGCCCATCTTTCCCCCTCATCTTCTGTCTTGCCCTCATCCAGGTATGTCCAGGCGCATCTGGAGTCTGCTTCTTTGGGTGTCAGTGTGTCCTCAATTCCCCAAGCACTCCTTGGCATGTCTCACTATTTGCAATACTACTTCATTTTACTTATTATTATTTTTCTTTCTTTCTTTTTTTTTTGCCATACCACTTGACTTTTGGGATCTTAGTTCCCCGACCAGGGATCGAACTGGGCCCTTGGCAGGGAGAGCATGGAGTCCTGACCACTGGACCGCCAGGAGATTCCCTACTTAATTATTTTCTTGTTTAGTTTATCATCTGTCTCCTCCACTTACATCCACAGTCTCCACCAGGGCGCTGGTGTGTTCAGTGTCGCTCCTTGGCATGTAACGTGAATAATGCATCTAGGATCACTTCCTTGTCTTTCACTTGGGTGACTCACTGGCAGGTGAGGCCCACCACGATGGGAAAAATGGGAGGAGGTGGTGAGCGTGGGTTTGGGTCAGTTAAATCCACAGTGCTTATGGGTGGCCAAGTGGATTGGTGGTCAGTCGGAGATCAGGTCTGGAACTCAAGACAAAGAGTTAGGCTGGAGATAAAGATTTGGGAGCATCTGACCTTTGGTAGTGATTGCGGAGTACCCTAGGATAGGGAAGCCCAGGGACACGGAGGAGGAGGAGGAGGGTAGTATCCCGTTGGCTAAGAGGCAAAGGAAGATTTGGACAGCAAAGTATTGGATTTGGTTCTGGACGGCTACTAGTGACCTTTTTAAGTTTTCCTGAGACTACATTGCTTTCCGGAGAAGGTAATGGCAACCCACTCCAGTACTCTTGCCTGGACAATCCCGTGGACAGAGGAGCCTGGTAGGCTGCAGTCCTTGGGGTGAAGAGTTGGACACGTCTGAGCGACTTCACTTTCACTTTTCACTTTCATGCACTGGAGAAGGAAATGGCAACCCAGTCCAGTGTTCTTGCCTGGAGAATCCCAGGGACGGGGGAGCCTGGCGGGCTGCCGTCTAGGGGTCGTACAGAGTCGGACACGACCGATGCGACTTAGCAGCAGCAGCAGCAGCAGCATTTTGCTTTCCAAGGCAGGAAAGCTAGTTGAGAGATGATCTGCATTTTTTCTCCCAAGCTGTTCTTGTGCCATTCTGTCCTGTAGCTTGCTGGCTAATATACTCTTAGATCAGAAATGAACTATGATTTTGTATTTTACTTAGTTTTGAGAATATTTTTAAAATTAATTTTTATTTTTGACTGCTCCAGGTTCTCATTGCTGTGCTCGGGCTATCTCTGGTTGTCACGAGTCGGGGCTACTCTTTGTTGCCGTGCCGGGGCTTCTGATTCAGTGGCTTCTCTTGTTGCAGAGCTTCGGCTCTACGTGCACGGGCTTAGTTGCCCCTAAGCATGTGGGATCTTCTTGGAACATGGATCGAACCTGTGTCCCCTGTATTGGCAGGCTGATTCTTAACCACTGGACCACCAGGGAAGTCCTGTGATTTTATTTTTAATTGACTTTTGCAGGCAGACGAGAGCTTTTAAATATACTTGGCGTGTTGTGTTGTTGATAACTTAATAAAGCAGATGTAACAACAGACTAGTTCCAAATAGGAAAAGGAGTATGTCAAGGCTGTATATTGTCACCCTACTTATTTATATGCAGAGTACATCATGAGAAACGCTGGGCTGGAAGAAGCACAAGCTGGAATCAAGATTGCTGGGAGAAATATCAATAACCTCAGATATGCAGATGACACCACCCTTATGGCGGAAAGTGAAGAGGAACTAAAAAGCCTCTTGATGAAAGTGAAAGAGGAGAGTGAAAAAGTTGGCTTAAAGCTCAACATTGAGAACACTAAGATCATGGCATCTGGTCCCATCACTTCATGGCAAATAGATGGGGAAACAGTGGAAACAGTGTCAGACTTTATTTTTTTGGGTTCCAGAATCACTGTAGATGGTGACTGCAGCCATGAAATTAAAAGATGCTTACTCCTTGAAAGTTATGACCAACCTAGATAGCATATTAAAAAGCAGAGACATTACTTTGCCAACAAAGGTCCATCTAGTCAAGGCTATGGTTTTTCCAGTGGTCGTGTATGGATGTGAAAGTTGGAGTGTGAAGAAAGCTGAGCACCGAAGAATTACTGCCTTTGAACTGTGGTGTTGGAGAAGACTCTTGAGAGTCCCTTGGACTGCAAGAAGATCCAGCCAGTCCATTCTAAAGGAGATCAGTCCTGGGTGTTCATTGGAAGGACTGATGCTGAAGCTGAAGCTCCAATACTTTGGCCACCTTATGCGAAGAGTTGACTCACTGGAAAAGACCCTGATGCTGGGAGGGATTGGGGGCAGGAGAAGAAGGGGACGACAGAGGATGAGATGGCTGGATGGCATCACCGACTTGATGGACATGAGTTTGAGTAAACTCCAGGAGTTGGTGATGGACAGGGAGGCCTGGAGTGCTGCAATTCATGGGGTCACAAAGAGTCGGACACGACTGAGTGGCTGAAGTGAACTGAAGTGACTATCAAAAGAACAAACAATTTAAGCTAAGTGCATATATAAAGTAGAAGTTATTTCCTTGGTTCTAAAATATCCCAGTTACTTCAACTTCAACCTTGGATTGTTCCCTTTGATGGTATGTTGTGGAAATTTAAGCTCCGCCTCTTTGAAGTTACTACTACTGATAAAACTGGTGGTGGTGAATGTGTCACTGTGCTCGGTGAACTTGCTACAGTCATCACTTCCATCTTGTTGCTGGGGAAATTGAGGATTGGAGACATTTGATAAGGTTTCGGCAACCAGAGGTATATAGCTGTGAAGTCAGGCTTCTAACTTGTCTTTTTCTTGCATGTTTCAAGTTTTGAATCACTAATCACAGCAGTATTAAGCTCAGTCTTCCAGTTGCCTTCCCTGGGAAGCAACTGCCCCATTTCCTTCATTTCAGAAGCCCAGTGGTGCAGCGGGGTCATGGTCACTCCTTGAAGTTTCTGTCTAAGGTGTAGTGCTTCGGGTCACCACGCTGGTGTATTTGTGTTCTTCACAGAGGCTCACGCAGGCTGTGTGGTCAGTGAGAGCTGATTGAGTCTTCATTCTTATGGTGATTATGGTGTTGTGTTTTCTCTTAAATTCACTTACTCTGTTTAAAAATGACTTGTGTTATTGACCAAATGGGAAGACTATGTTGATTTCTATTTTTTTTTAGATTGTGATCTTAAAAAAACCCAATTTACCATCTTAATCATTTTTAAATAAGTTCAGTAGTCTTATAAACATATTTACATCATTGTCCAGTAAGTCTCTAGAACTTTTTCATCTTTTAAAACTAAAGCTCTGTATCCATTAAATAACTCCCTATTTGCCCTATCCCCGTAGCCCATGGCAACCACAATTCTGCTTCCTGTTTCTGTAGCTTTGTCTACCTTAAATGCTTCACTACCTTAAATGCTTCACACGGCTGGAGTCCTGCAGTTTTTGTCTTTGTGACTGGGTTCTTTCACTTGGCATGGTCTTCTCAAGATTCTTCTGTAATTTCTGTCCTTTTAAACTAAAACATCATTAAGTCCTAAAGCTTTTTGTGTGTGTGATGTTTATATTAGTTATCTATTTACCATATAATTACTGCAGATTTAGTTGCTTAAAACAGTAACCTTTGTTGTCTCTGAGTCTCTGTGGGTGAGGGGTCCGGGCGTGACTGGCTGCAGCCTCTGCTCGGAGCTCACGTGGCTTGTGCTGGGCTCAGTTCTCCTCCAGAGTTCAGGGCGCTCTTGTAAACTCTTCTGGTTGTGGCACAGTTCAGTTGTTTTGACTGTAGGACTGACGTCCTGGTTTTCTCACCGACTGGTCTCTTGCTGACGGCTGGCTCTCTCAGCTCCTGGAGGTGGCCTGCACTCCCCTGCCAGCAACACTGATTTTCTTCTATAACTCCAGCTTAGTTCTGTCTGTTCTAAAATATCATATAAATGAGATTAAACAGTATGTACATTTTGCATCCAGCTTCTTTCCCAGCATAACCATTTAAAATTCAACACATGGAATAGCGTGTGTCAGTGGTCTGTCCCTTTCTGTTGCTGAGTAGTGTTCCCATGTACAGATCTACCATGGTCTAGCCATTTTCCTCATGTGCATCTGGGGCAGGGAGTACTCATTCTTGTAAGGACTGTGGACGTACGTTTTTTTTTTTTGGCCAGGTCATGTGGGGTCTTAGTTCACTGAAACCCATGTCCCCTGTGGTGGAAGCTCTTAACCACTGGACTGCCAGGGAAGTCCCACATTTTCATTTCTTTTGCATAAATACCAGGGAGAGGAATAACTTATAGGATAGGTGTAGGATTGACCTTGAAGACACTGCCAGCTTTCCAGAGTGGTTGTGCGTTTGACACTCTTCTCCAGCTTTTGGTATTGTCTGCTTCATCATAGCGGCTGCTGGCTAGTGGCGTCTTCTGATGGGTTTAGGGCACCTTTTCCAGATGACTAATGATGGTGAGCACTTGTTAACATACTTGCCTTTTATATACCTGCTGTTGTGAAGTGTCTGTTCAATTATTTTGCCCATTTAAAAACAATTTTTAAAAAAATTATTGATTGTAGGAGTTCTCTAGGTATTTGGATTTGTGTCTTTTGCCATATGTTGGAAATATTTTTTCCAAATCTGGGGCTTAACTGTTTTTTGCTTGTGCCTTTCAAGAGTCCGCCTGCCATGCCGGAGACCCCGGTTCGATTCTGGTTTGGGAAGATCCCCTGCAGAAGGGAAAGGCTACCCACTCCTGTATTCTCACCTGGAGAATTCCGTGGACTGTATAGTCAGTGGGGTCGCAGAGTCGGCAACGACTGAGTGACTTTCACTTTCACTTTTTAATAATCAATAGTTTTAAATTTTGATGAAGTCCACATTATCAGGTTTTTTCCTTCATGGTTCCTGCTTTCTGTTTTCTTTGTTTGAAAACCATTAAAAATGTGTGCTCTTTACGAAAAACTTAGGATACAGAAAGATGTAAAGGTTTAAGTGAGTTGTCTATTTCTCTTTTCCCATTTTCTTTCTCTCAAGAGAATTCAAAGATTTTTAAAAACTTTTTTTTTAGTTAAGAAAGAATATTATTCCATATGTGTGTTATTGATTAGCACTTAATTACATAAACTTTTAGTCTTACGGTATTATGCTAATATGCTGACATTTTTCACTTTGAAATAAAAATGCTTTTTTAAACCACAGAATGAATACTCTGTATTTATACTCGTTTGGCCCGTCACCTGTAACACCCTCTTATGTATTCTCTTAGTCACACTGGCTGGTGAAGTGGTTTTTCCTTTTCACTTGCTCAACCAAGGACTTGTAACAGAGACGTCTGCATCATTTGGGCTCACTCATCCTTGTTTTAGAAAAACGTGTGTTCTCCTATAATTTCATGTAGTACCCTTCCTTGTAGTTTCTCATGCTTAAAATTTGCATCCAGAGAGATGGGCCTGTGGTCCCACGTCACATTAAACAGCCTCTTCACGCTCTCGGCCCTGGCCTGGAACCCTGCTTGGGGAGAGGGAGGCGCGTCAGCCACTGGTGAGGGACCCGGCTGCCTTGTAAGATTCTTTCCACAGTTGGTGTGGTTGGTTATCATAGAGTTAGAGGATCTCTGTACACAGAGGTGGCTGGTTGCAAAACAGAACCACGCTCAGTCAGGTTCTGAGTAGGGCTGTGTGGATAAGTACCCAGAGCTCTGACTGCCTTCCTTTCTGATTCTTTCTACAAGGGCATTTATGGTAGACTCACCCAGGAGGAAAATACATGCTTTTGTTTTATCCAGTGGGTTATAGCTTCTGGATGGAAACACGTTCAAATTAGATGCTGTAATTGTGGAGACTTTAATTTTAAAGCATTTCACTTTATAGGTTTTTCTGCTTTTTAAGCCAGCAGGATTCATTCATTCAGTTCCTCCTTGTGATTCAAGTTTAGCAGAGGAAATAAAAGGATTAGATAAAGTTAGATCAGAGGAGATGCTGTGGTTCTAGTAGAAAAGGATGCAATCAGTCAAGTCTCCATTTGGGAACATTTCAGACTCTGGACCTATACCTGTCAGTTACCTCTGTCTTTTCCTAGTCCAGAGGTAAAGTTTCCTGATAGAGTACCTCCTCCCATGAGGAGACATGGTGGTTCTTTAGGGGTAAAGGGTAGGCCATGTAGAGCTGGATAAAATATGTTTATCATTATAATGTGGTATTATATTTAGGAAACAAATTCACTATTGTAATACAAAGCGTGAAAGGGCGTGACATTTGCATTTTTAGCCATAAATGTCATGGTGTGAAAAAGATTGAGACCCTGCAGGAGACGTTTTTGAATTTTGCTTCAATATGAACCTTAACTTTATTATATAAACTGAGTGCCACACCTTCTCCCTGCTTATCCTCCCCTGCCCCCACCAAAACAAAACCAGCCATCCCTTGGAAATTCTTGAATTACTGTTTACTTTTCAAGTAAGCTGTATTCTCCCTTTGACTCCACACTGTGTAATTTTCATTCTGAAATTCCAGAACCAAAAGGTATGTACATTTTTACTTCTAACATTACTATTGATTACTTTACTCTTCTAATTGCAATAAGTAATTAGGGTTAGGGTTAGTGTATTAGAAATTTTAAAATACCTTGTAACGGGCTTTAGATTTTTGTTGTTTATCAGAAAGGGACAGAAGGTAAAAAGATTGAGAAATGACGCTTTCTGTGACTCCCTGGCAAAGCTAAAGTAGATTAGGTAGGTCTCAGAGTGGGGTTTTGTGTTTTTGTTTCCTGTGCTTTGTATCATTTAATTAAAAAAAAAATTCTCTGGAAAAGGAAATGGCAACCCACTCCAGTATTCTTGCCTGGAAAAGTCCATGGACAGAGGAGCCTGGCAGGCTGCAGTCCATGGGGTTACATGACTGAGCATGTGTGCATGAGGGTGGAGGGAGAAGGGTTGGTAGCAATAAACTGGTAGAACTAAAAAAAAAAAAAAAAATTCTGGTTGTCCTCCTCGCCCTCCAGCCTTTGGCCACCACTAATCTACTTTCCAGCTCCATGGACATTTCATATAAATGGAATTATGCAACGTGAGGCCTTCTGTGTCTGGCTTCCTTCAGGTAACACAGGTTAGCTGTGTTGTAACATGCATCAGTGTTTTGTTCCTTTTTATTGCTGAATAATATTCCACTGTTTGGCTGTACCATACTTTGTTTATCCATTCATTAGTTGAAGAACATTTGGGTTGTTTTCACATTTTTACTGTTAATGATTAATGGCGAAATTTTTTGTTTACAAGTTCTCCATTGTCCAGAGTTTTATTTTTTTGGACCGTTCAGGTGTAAGTTTTTACATAAACGTGTTTTCAGTTTTCTTGGGTGTATACCCAGGAGTGGAATTGATGGGTCATTCATGTATTTACATGTTTTAAATTTTATTGCTCTGTCGTGTTGTGTTCGTTTCTGCTGCGCGGCACAGTGGGTTGACTCTGTGCATAGATGTGTCTGCTCTTGTTTGTGTCTGGCCTCCCCGTGTAGGTCGCCACAGAGGCTGCGCAGGGCTCCCTGAGCGTACAGCAGGTTCTCATCAGTCACCTGTTTTACATGTAGTGTCAAGACTGTGTGTGTGTCAATCCCAGCCTCCCAGTCCACCTCCCCCGCTCTCCCCCTTTGGTGTCCATACATTTGTTTTCTACCTCTCTCTATCTATTTCTGTTTTGCAAATAAGTCATTAAATTTTTTAAGTTTTGACACTTGTATCATTTTACCCACAAAACACTGTAATCCTGGGTTCCAGGATACTGAGTGTCTTAGTCTGTTCAGGCTGTTATAACAATACAATGAACTGGCTGGCTTATAAACAGCAGGAACTTGTTTCTCATAATTCTGAGGAATTCTGAGGTCCTGGTGATCGGAGGTTAAGCACCTGCTTTTGTCTCAGAGGAGGAGTCTCCCCGGACTCCTGGCGAGGGGCGAGGGGGTCCTGTAGGGTCTCTTCTGTGAGAGCAGGAGTCCTGCTCGTGAGGGCTCCACTCCACCCTCAGGACCTCCTGAAGGCTGCCTGTCGACGTCATCGTGGTGGGGCCTGCGCTTCAACAGGAATTTGGGGGAGCACGAACATTCAGATCAAGGGACTGAACTTACCTGAATACAACTTGGGTTGTTTCTTCAGACCTGTTAGGGGCTCCCCACTTCTCTCCCCACTCCCCTTCTCTCCTCACTCCCCTGCATCCGGACCTTCCTGCCTCCTGTCCTCAGGGCTTGTGTAGAGAGATGGGCCATGGGTCTGGCTGGCTGCTGGTTTTTCACTGGGTCAGCTCTTGGAAAGACATCTTAAATATGGTTTTCTGCTATTAATCTTTGCAAGGCAAAGACTTCTATGTTTTCCCCTCTGTCTTATTTTTATTTCTCTATGCTATCTTCTGCTGTGTTTATAGGAAGTTCATTTTGCGCTCGAGAACTGTCAGAACAACTCACCTTTCTTTCTTGGCTGTGATTCACTCTGCATACAGACCTGTTGCTTCCCCAACCCCTTTTCTTTTTTTAAAAGTTGAGATATAGGTTCATAATAACATAAAATTAACCATTTTAAAGGGTATAATTCAGCGATTTTTTTAAAAAGTATATTTTCTATATACTTGGGCAAATACTACCACTGCTAATCTAATTCTACACATTCCTTTCGGAGTGCTTGGGTTTCTTTGTTTTGTTTATTTTTTAACTTTCTTTATCTTGAGCTTTTTAACTCCTTCCTAGCGGAATTTCATATTATAAAACCTCGAGAGGTAAGGTGACCGAGGTGATAGGTACTCTTTCCATCTCTGGACTTTGCTTTGTTTTCACTAAATTTTGAGAGGGGGGAGTTTGTGGTGAAAGTTGTCAGGCTATTGAAAATCGTGTTGCCTGTTAATTGGTAGGGTACTTGACTGTGTGTGTAAGCTCATTGTCTGTGGTCCAAAGGAGGAGAGAGTGAACGCATGATCAGGTGGTAGGGAGGGAGACAAGATTGTCACATGAAAAATGATAATCTGTATGACAGAACCTCCAATCTGTGTGATCTGGAGTGGTCTTTGAAGAGTGGCTTTAGACTTTTTGGCCTTATGAAATATGCAGTGCGTTCACTGTTTCTGTTCTTGGCTCAGTGTTAGGTTGGCCTGTTTTTACTGTGGCAGAAATGTCGCACCCTCTCTGTGTGAGGTCTTAAGAAGCGCCGTTGCCTGCAGCTCCGGACAGTGTGGTCAGGTGTCACCGTCCCTGAGTGGTGAGCCACAGAGGCACAGCAGCGTGGGGCTGGAGCGAAGGCGCGCCTGAGCAGGGTGGACGGGCTTGGGTCGGTTCCTGTCTGGGTCGTGTGAGCTTCAGTCCCGTCAAGGTCTGTCTCCTCCGTGGGGAATAGGAATTACACTGTCAGTCGGCTAAACTACCTACTGGCTGTTTATTGTTTTTGTTCCTTTAAAACAACACATATGAAAATGCTCAAAAATGAAATTGCTTGGTTGATGTCAGTTCTTAATACACATATTGCATATTAACTTTTTGGTTTTATTTTTGTCAAAGCTATACATGTACTTTTTTTGTATGCTTTGCATATTGATTTTAAAAAATAACCTTTTTACTTTAGAATAGTTCTTAGTTCACATAAAAGTAGCAGAGATGGCACAGAGCTTTCCTGAGGATGAAATGTCCCTAGTGGGACCCGTGAACTGCGTTCCCGGTGTTGACCTCTGTGTCACTGCTCTGCCTTGGGACAACTCAGGAATCAGGGGTACGTAATTGCTAACCAAACTCCACCTTTTATTTGGGTTTTACTAGTTTTCTTCTTTTTCTGTACCAAGACCCCATCCAGGGCATCATATCACCTTGAATTTAGCTATCATTTTTCCTGGTTTTTGACAGTTTTGAGTGGTGAGTGCATGCGTACTAAGTTGCTTCAGTTGTGTCTGACTCCCTGCAACACTATGGACTGTAGCTTTCCAGGCTCCTCTGTCCATGGGATTCTCCAAGCAAGAATACTGGAGTGGGTTGCCATACTCTCCTCCGGGGGATCTTCCTGACCCAGGGATCAAACCTGCGTCTCCTCTGTCTCCTCTGTCGGCAGGTGGGTTCTTTACCACTAGCACCACTTAGGAAGCCCTTTGAGCAGTACTGGTCAGTATTTTGTAGAATACCCCTCATTTTGTATTTGTCCGGTCCATTTCTCATGGTTAGATTGGGTTTATGGGTTTTGGGAGGAAGACCACTGGGCCCAGGGGTGGTTTCTAAACCATTCTGTCAAACAAACTAAGATTCCTTGGACTAATGGCTGATTCTAAGGCTAGGGTAGGGAGAACACAAGATGCGCCTGGAAGATCTTGTGGTGTCAGAAAGTGCTTGAAAAACAAAAGGATGGGCATGTCCGGGGGCACAGAAGCAATGGAGCGGCTCCCATGGCCAGAGCTGGAACAGTTGGAGCAACACAGTAAATAGTGTGGTATCTTTAATGGTTAGTATTTTTTAGGGACAGCCTATATCAAATGGGCTTTCCTAGTGGCACAGTGGTAAAGAGTCTGCCTGCAGCGCAGGAGACTGGGTTGGAAAGGTGCCCTGAAGAAGGGAATGGCCGCCCACTCCCGTGTTCTTACCTGGAGAGTCACACGGACAGAGGAGGCTGCAGTCATGGGGCCAGAAAGAGTCAGATGTGACTCAACAACTAAACAACAACAAAGGTATGGAACAAATTCCCACAGTCGATAGTGGTGTAAATAATGAACGAGTGAGGAGAGAGGCCCTCTCCCAGACAGGAGAGTTTCACAAAACTTACACGGTCTCTGGAAGAGCTCTTAATGCTTCTCCCCAGCACTGAGCGTGGGCTGCCCTGAGTGACCTGCTGGTGTGTGGGGAGGTGACCTGCAGTGGGGGACCACACACACGACCTCAGCAAGATGACCGAGCCCGCCGTGGCTCAGGCGGGGCCCGGACTCCTGCTGACTTGAGGACAGTGGTACCGTCCCTTTTCAAACAGTCTGATGGTTTCGTCTCGTTGGGTTTTTGTCACTTGCTCTTCCTTTCCCTCTCCCCAGAAGTAGCTGTTTTCACTTGTTTTCAGTGAAATGATGGTTTTTCTATAACGACCACCATTTCTAGATAACATGCTTATATTGCTGTCTGATGGTTTTTCAGTTTTGACTTCCCGCTCTAGATGTTTGGAACTTGGCCTGTTTTCTTGCCCCTCCTAACTGCACAGGTGCGTCCTTTGCATTGGCACAACCTCCGCATAGAATTATGCTTTAACTTGCTTGGGTCAGTCTTGACCGTTTGTGTCTTTATCACTGTGGAAGTGCCGTAGCTGAGCCATGCGGTAAACCGCTTACTCCTCCCTCTCCAGTCTCTTGCTTTCTCCGGAGTGGATACTTGTTTTTATCTCCTTACTCTTGACGTTGGGGCCGGCGCGCCCGGAGTGCTGAGCGCGGAGCCCGCGGGTCCTGCTCTGCTCTGCGCCACGCCGCCGCCTTTCGCGCTTGCCTCTGCTTGGTGGAGCACGTCTTCCAGGAGCCTGCGGACGGCTGCGTGGCAGGTAACGAGACCTGTGACTGAAAGTGTCATTCTGGTCTTCTCACAGTTGACTGTGACTTTGGCTGGCTATAGAGTTCTAAATTGGAAATAATTTTGTTTCAGAATTTTGAAGGCATTTGTTCATTGCCTTTTGCTTCCAGTGTTCTCGAGAAGCCTGAAGTCATTCTGATTGTTTTGATTCTATCTACATGCCCCCTCCCTGCCCCTGCACGTAGGATATTCCTTTATCACCACAGTGTTTTCTTTAAGAAATAGTCCTTCGGTAAAGTCTAACCCCGAAGCCTAGAACAGTGTCTGGCGTAGAATTGGGGGCTCAGTAAATACTTATTGAGTGAAGGCATGTTCCTGTCTTTGGGCTGGTGGGATCTTCCCCTCGGAGGCGAGGCCTGGCTGCCTGGTCCGTAGGCCTGCTCGAGTTGAGGAGGCATCCTCCGGCTTCTCTCTGGTGTTGCCAAGCTCAGTTCTCACATGCCCCTGCCAGGCTTCACTGGACCTGGCAGTCTTTTTTCTCAGTTTAGAGCCCCAAGCTAAGATCGTACCGAATTGTCCATCTAAACCGTTCCATTCCTGTCGTTCCTGGCAGGAGTTAGTTGTAACTCTGAAGATTTCTCTTTTTATTCCTGGTGTGTTAGAGCAAGTAAAAAACCACTCTTGTCATAAACCACAAGTTATGTTAAAGAACGAATCGAAAGGAATGATGGCTTGTAGTGTGTGGTGTGAGCTGTTTCTGTTGGCGCATCACCTCTCACAGATGACGTCAGAGCAGAGGTAAAGCAGCAGGACGTGCAAGTCAGTGTCCTTGTCGCGCTCGAGACTGTCCATGCGTGCGCTCCCGCGGCTGGGCGTCCCCTCTGGGGACTGCCGGGGCCCAGAGCCTCGCCCCGCCTCTGTTGCGGAGAACGTGTGACAGAGACAGAGGTGAGGCGCTTGCCTTGTCCATCTTGTTTCAAGCTTGAGCGTGCACTGACTTAGTCCCTTCCTTAGTGAAGGGCTCGTGTTTTGGTTTCCTGTGTTTCCCAGGGGCAGGACAGCCTTTCAAAAGGAGTACTGTGTTTTTCTTTTTTTTTTTTTCTCTCTTTTTTCTGAGTACTGTGTTTTTCAAGTGGCATTTTAAAAAGAAGTAAGAATTATTTTTAGGTTACGGAATGCTCCAGGCAGGATTTAATTGAGGGTCTAAATGTGGAGATAAGCTAGATTCTTATTAGTTCTCAATTTCTGACCACAGTGTGGTCAGATGAGTGAATGATTGCAATAAATCCTTGGACGTGAGACTCCTGTGTGTGTGTGTGTGTGTGTGTGTGTGAGAGTGAGATTTACTGAAGTACAGTTGTTTACAGACACACACACACACACACATTCTTTTCCATTGTGTTTGTTACAGGATATTAAATATAGTTCCCTGTCCTCTGCAGCAGGGCCTTGTTGTTCATCCGTTCTGTGTGTAATAGTTACATCCGCTGATCCCGAACTCCCAGCCCCCTGACAACCACAGGTCTGCTCTGTACGTCTGTTGCGACTCCTGTGTATTAAAAATGCCTATGAAAGCTGTTACACTGGGACTTCCCTGGTGGTCCAGTGGTTAAGATTATGCTTTGCAGTGCAGGGGACCCAGGTTTGATTCTCGGTTGGGGAACTTGAGTATTCCCTAACCCATGCCATGGGGCACCTAAACCTGCAAACCACAACCAGGGAGTCAGTGTGCCCCGAGGAGAGAGCCGCTGTGCCTCAGCTGAGGCCCGATGCAGCCGGATGAGTGAATCTCTTCTAAAAACCTGCTATATACACTGTTGGATAAAAATCACAAAGATTGAATCAGTGTTTAAAATAATGGGAACAAAAATAGTTCTAAAGTTAAGCTTTAGGATTATTTTTGTCTTCATTATTTTACTTAGTGACTGTTACCATTTGCAGTCAGGGTAGAGAATTTGTTGGGGACTTGAATCCTGAGAGTTGGAACTTAGTAATAATAGCTTTGCCTGTTGAACTGTGGATTTAAGAGATTTGATAGGAAGAACTTCTTGTGTTTTAGGAACTTAATTCAGATGTTGGATTTCTCAGCTTCTGCCTTGGAGATCATGCAGTTAAGTATTTAGTTCCTTTGCTTTCCCAGAGGAATAATGGGACTTTAAAGAGTTCTCTTTTTGGAAATAAAAGCACAGTAAACAATTTCACAGTGAGAGACTTTTTTTTTGGGGGGGGGGGGCTCCAAAATCACTGCAGGTGGTGACTGCAGCCATGAAGTTAAAAGATGATTGCTCTTTGGAAGAAAAGTTATGACCAACCTAGACAGCATTTTAAAAAGCAGAGACATTACTTTGCCAACACAGGTCCATGTAGTCAAAGGTATGGCTTTTTCAGTGGTCATGTATGGATGTGAGAGTTGGACTGTAAAGAAAGCTGAGCGCCGAAGAAATGATGCTTTTGAACGGTGGTGTTGGAGAAGACTCTTGAGAGTCCCTTGGACTTCAAGGAGATCCAGCGAGTCCATCCTAAAGGAAATCAGTCTTGAATATTCATTGGAAGAACTGATGCTGAAGCTGAAACTCCAATACTTTGGCCACCTGATGCGAAGAACCGACTCCTTGGAAAAGACCCTGATGCGGGGAAAGATTGAAGGCAGGAGGAGAAGGGGATGACAGAGGATGAGATGGTTGGGTGGCATCACCAACTCGATGGACATGAGTTTGAGCAAGCTTCTGGAGTTGGTGATGGACAGGGAAGCCTGGCGTGCTGCGACTCATGGGGTCGCAAAGAGTTGGACACGACTGAGCGACTGAACTGAAACAGTTTCAGTGGTTAATTAGAATAGCCTGAGGCCAGATGTTATGTGTGCCGCTGAAGGGAAGGGAGGGGAGTATTTCTGAGCCCTTAACCACGTCCCAGGTCAGGCGTGTATCCGTGCCACTTGACGTGCGGTGAGATCGAGCCTCCAGGAGTTCACGAGGCAGGTGAGCGAAAGGCAGGGTGTCTGACTGGACTCAGATGCGCTGTCTCTGACGCTGCTTCCCCGGGTACCTGTGAGCAGTGCCAGGCCTGTGCTGGCTGAGTCCTCCTGCGTGGTCTCCTCAGGGCACACTCCTCAGAAGTCTTGGAGGGAGGGCTGACGAACCCGGGTGTCTTAGATCACCTGGACGCCAGTATTTTTTACCTTTTAGACGTCACTGTGACCCTCTGCCTTAAATCTTGAGCTCTTCACTGTGATGGTCTGCAAAATAGTGTTTCCTCAGAAAGGTGGTCTCCAGATCAGACTTTAGTGGGAAATATTTTTTGGTTGTGCCGTGTGTTTTGCGGGATCTTCGTTCCCTGACCAGGCACTGAACCCAGGCAGCGAGAGCAAAGACCCATAACCACCTGGCCGCCAGGGAGCTCCCTCAGAGGTTCCTCGTTTACACAAGCTCTTATCTGTCTTTCCTTCTAGTTCTCTGCTATTTTATTCATAGGATGCTCTTTACCTTCATCTGTATGTGTATAGATATTTGCCTAAATTTTATTCTGGTTTCTTGTGGTTTTTTTTTTTTTACCTTTAATTCTTTATTCAGTATGGAATTTAGTGTATAGTGAGGGTAGGAATGCATCTTCTTTCCCCCTCGATAGACAGTTGCCTCAGTGCTAGTTTTTATGTACCCCACCTTTGGTTATAATGGCCTAGCTTGCAAATGAGAGAGATAGTGAACAGACTAAATCTAGGTGCCACTGTGTGCTGCCCTGTGATGAAGCGGCGGGCAGAGTTGTGTCCGTGTGATGGTGATCCCGATGGGAGGTAAGGAAGCTGTTAGGATAAAGACATGTGCCTGAGGAGATACTTTGGAGACTCTTGTTCTTGTAACACAGTATTTGAAATGTTATCTTGTGGATGAGGTAGTGAAGGTATTTTGTGTTTATTGCAGAGGGCAGAGGTTGTAAGTTCTTAGTGGGTAGAAGTTACAAGGGGAGGTGGTATCAATGTGGCAGAAGGACTCACTCCCTAACTGAAGTCTGGAGCAGTCTACCACGGAACTGTCCAGCAAAGCGCTGAGCTGTGGGCCTGCATCTGCGGACCTGCCGGGGTCATTTGTCGGGCGTTCCTGACACCTCAGCCCCCGGGGGGGCGGTGCCGAGTCCTGCGTGGCTCTGCGCTTTGGGCCTTGCCTCTGCCCACGGCGCCCAGGAGGTTTTGGCGCTGTGGGGAAGGCTTGTGGCAGAGCCAGGCCTCGGGCTGCCCACTGCACCCTGAGAGCTGTGGGCCCAGGAGCGTTTGGACTCTGTGATTAATTTTCTTTTGAGAGTTTTAAAAAGATCTGCCTTAAGTGACTTCTTCTTGGTGGTGTATGCGTGCGCGTGCGCATGCATGCACGCATCCACATAACGTTTGCACTCATCATTCCTGTGTGTGGTTAAAGCTGTTACAGAAGTGTGTGAGCATGCAGTGCCCTGTGGCTGGTCTCGTTACACAGTCCTTAAAGACTTAAAGTTGGGTTTCTTTAAATGGGTTTACTTAATTGAGGCGTCTCCTAGTTAGAATGGCCAGTCTTTTCATTTTGTTTTGCTTTTGTTCTACCTTGTGTGGTTTTCCGGCTTTTATGTAAACACTCTGTCCCCCTTTCTCTTTTTCGTAAACACGACTGTCCCCACTTCCCTTTTCAGCCACCGCTACAACCTGTAGAGGTGTGACACTGCTCGTCCAAACCCGACAGGATTTGGTCTGTACAGATAGGCAGAGCAGTTGCTGGCAAGGTGTTTGGCTTTCTGGGGAGAGGCAGGGAGCCTGAGGCCAGTCGCGGGCTGGAAAGTGAGTGCAGCGTGTCTGTGTGTCCCCCCAGTGTCAGTGAGGGGCGTCTCCTCCCCAGGGGTCTTCGAGCCTCAGTCCCGCATCCTGGAGCCCTGGTCTGCATTCACTGCCTCCACCCTGCTCCCTGGGAGTCCCCGCGGCGAGGCCTCTGTGCTTTCACCGTTGTGGCCTCAGTTCAGTCCCTGGTTGGGAGCTGATATCCTGCAAAAAAGCCACGTCCCTGTGCCCGGCGTCCGTCAGTCCGTCCGTTCACCAGGTGGTCTGTGGGTGTGGGAGCCGTCCTGGGTAGTGTGTGTCTGGCGGGCTACAGGATGGGGTCCTCCTGCCTTTTAAATAGAGCTCACATCCACGGGGATAGAAGACAGTGAGAGAACAAAGACTCGGTGTCGCAAGTGCTCTGCAGCAAATCACCCTGACATGGTGGATTCCGACTTCCATCCCTGTCGCTCTCCTGAACAGGCTTTCCTGATGGTCACTGTTTATGGCCTTAAAACAAATGAATTACAGGATTTAAAAGCAGACACTAAAAACTGAGAGATGATAGTAAAAAGAGCCATTGCTTCGTTTCAGCCGTCATCACCGCTTTGCTGACCTTGTTTTATGTTGTGCCCTTCACTTGCCTTCTCCCTCTTGGTGTACTCTTTTAGTTTTTAACTGTTTAGCTTTTTGGCTGTGCTGGGTCTTGGTTGCTGGGTGGGTTTTCTCTGGTGGCAGTGTGTGAGCTGCTTCTGCGGCTCCCGGCTCTAGAGTGAGCGCTCACTCATGGCTCACGGGCTCAGTTGTTCTGCAGTCTGTGGACGCCATGTCCCCCGAGTTGGCAGGCAGATGCTTATCCACTGGACCACCAGAGACGTCCCCCTGGCGTCTTCCCAGCACTGGTCATGCTGCTGTCTCCTGTGTCACCAGGCTGCAGTCAGGGGCAGCCCTCTTGCCACTCTGACTGCTCAGCGTTCCTTTGCTGGTTTCTCTCTTTCTAGCTGTGACTGCTTCTCAGGGTTTTATCGGGTAAATATGCGATGGAATTTACTGACCCTTTTGCATTTCATCCCTGGAGAAGGAAATGGCAACCCACTCTAGTACTCTTGCCTGGAGAATCCCATGGAGGGAAGAGCCTGGTAGGCTAAGTGTCGCAAAGAGTCGGACAGGACTGGGCGACTTTACTTTCACTTTCTTCTTTTCATTAAGGAGGAAAAAGCTGGTGAACATTCAGAGGAAATTTGTTCACTGAGACCTTGTGTCTTGGAAATGTCATTTGGATGTTCTGCTGCTTTTATTGATTTATTTATTTTTTCATTTATTTTTATTAGTTGGAGGCTAATTACTTTACAGTATTATAGTGGTTTTTGCTATACATTGACATGAATCAGCCATGGATTTACATGTGTTCCCCATCCTGATCCCCCCTCCCTGTTCTGCTGCTTTTAATGTTTGGCATTACTGTCATTTCTTCTGTAAAAAAATTCAGACATAAGCCAGAAGAGTAATTAATTTGGTCTGTAAAGGAAAAACAGAAACAGTGCATTTATAGTATCTCAAGGGAATAAATCATAATATACTTATTTATTGTTTACCTGTAAAAATGTTGATTTAAAATTCTTCATATGTGTACTTTGCTAAAGGTGTAACATAAACTAAGCCTGTAATGCGATGTCTGACTCTTTCCTTTTTCCATTCTAGAATGTATGACAACATGTCCACAATGGTGTACATGAAGGAAGACAAGTTGGAGAAGCTCACGCAGGATGAAATTATTTCCAAGACAAAGCAAGTAATCCAGGGGCTGGAAGCTCTGAAGAATGAGCATAATTCCATTTTGCAGAGTTTACTGGAGACACTGAAGTGTTTGAAGAAAGATGATGAAAGTAATCTGGTGGAGGAGAAATCAAACATGATCCGAAAGTCCCTGGAGATGCTGGAGCTTGGCCTGAGTGAGGCTCAGGTACGGTCTCATGACATGACCGTGAACTTGCCAGTCTAGGAAAACGGAGACTGTTTGGAATATGAGGTTTAAACTAGAGGGCAGATACAGAATAACTGAAATCATCTTATATGCGGGTTATGTATGCTGTGCAAACGATGAGTGATTGGGGAATGCCTCAGTTTTAAAAAGTAGAGTGAAAACAGAGGTAAGCCTTGGTGTCAGTTGGGGTTTGATTCAGCTGCACAAAAGCAAAAGCGTCTGCTCACATGTCGGAGGTAGATTGCATCACTGAGGTGGGCCGTCCCAGACAGCTCCACTGCCCTTTTCAGGAGAGGGAGGAGACGCCCCTCACTGACAAAGGGGAGGGGGGCGGGGACGGGACATGCAGACATGCTGCACTCACTTTCCGGCCCGCGACTGGCCTCCGGTTTCCTGCCTCTCCCCAGAAAGCCAGACAGCTTGCCAGCACCTGCTTTGTCGCATCTGTACAGACCAAACCCCGTCCCAGCCCAGGTTCTTGGGCTCTTGGGTCCCTGCCCCTGCTGCCCTGCACCCCAGCCCGCCTGTCTCGTGGACCAAGACAGGGTCCAGCTGCCGCCACGTGACCCTGTCCTGGGACTGCGAAGGGCGCAGGGAGGGCGTGCCTCCCTCGACTTCCCTGAACTGTGCCCGGCACTCTGCTTGCATCTCGCTGGTCCCACGGGCACATCTGCCTGTGAGGGACACTGGAGAATGGTGCCTCTCCCCTTACAGTCCCTGGCTCTTAAGCCTAAGGAGGCGGGTGAGTGGATGTTGGCCAGCAGCTCACTTCTGTGAGTGTGAGCCTCCTTTGTCAGGCGGGCAGATATTGGCGTTAAAAGGAGGAGGAGGGAAGAGCTCCTCATCCTAGACATTCAGGTTTTAGACCGGGGAGGATAATAAGAAGGCAGGGCAGGCGCACGGACTGCCGAGAGGACAGACCGAACGGAGCCAGCCTTCCTCCGCAGCCCTTGCCCTCCCAGGAACTTGTCTCTGCCCCAGGTTGGCCCTTCCCTGAGGCCCACCAGTGTATCCCCAGCAGAGCCCGGCGGGGACCTCCGCCTGCGAGTGCATTCAGGGTGTCCTGGCTCTCGCTGTTGGCCACAGAGCCTCCCTCCCTCCCCTGCAGTGGCGAGGGTGACTTGCCCTGTCCGCAGCCCACTCTGCACATGGATATGTGTGTGTGCCTGGCGTTTGCTCATGGCAAAGAGTCTCTGAGAAATTCTCTTGGCGGCACCACCTAGGTAAAAAATAAAAGAACACAGCTTCGTCAGAACAGTCGCTGCCTGTCCACCATTAGAGGTGCTTTCAGATAGAAAAAAATTGTAATTTTTTTAATAGATGTTCTGAGCAAGTCAACATTCTTTTTTTTTTCCCAAGAGAGAAGGAAGAGGCATTTAATTTAGCTGTTGTCTCAGTCAGATCTGGCTACTAGAATAGAATGCCGTCAGGTCAGGGCTTCAGCAGTGGACGTTTATTTTCCACAGTTCTGGAGGCTGGAAGTTCTAGGTCAGGGTATCAGCACGGTTTGGTTCTGGTGGGAGCCAGCTGGTTTGCCGATGGATGCCTCTTTGCTGTATTTTCACCAGGCTGGGGAGTGGGGTGGGCAGAGAGGCAGAGGCAGAGAGAGAGAGAGAGAGAGAGATGAGTGGGTAATATTCTTGATCATGCCCTGCATGTAGCTGGTGACTGAAGGGTGGAAATAGGAAAGAGCAAACTGCGCTTGTACGCACTCTGGAGCGCGCGTCTGCGAGGGTCGGCTGGCGCTGCCGCCCCAGGGCGCTTGTGGAGGCGGGAGGTGGCGTTCGGTAGGCTGAGCGCTGCAGTGCCATCAGCGTCTCTCTTGGTCCAGGTCATGATGGCGCTGTCAAACCACCTGAACGCCGTGGAGTCGGAGAAGCAGAAGCTGCGTGCGCAGGTCCGGCGTCTGTGCCAGGAGAACCAGTGGCTGCGGGACGAGCTGGCCAACACTCAGCAGAAGCTCCAGAAGAGCGAGCAGTCTGTGGCTCAGCTGGAGGAAGAGAAGAAGCACCTGGAATTCATGAATCAGCTGAAGAAGTACGACGACGACATCTCCCCTTCGGTGAGTGGTTCCGCAGGAATGCGGGATTCACGGTACACCTTCCCCGGCGGTGGGCTCAGTGGAGCCAGCCATGCTGTCCTTTCCCCTCCGGAGCCTGCCTTTAACATGACCAGGGATTAACAGTCCTGGGCTGAGTCCCTGGGTGAGTCATATACATTCTCTTTGGAGTACTTTTCTCACATGTGTTTTTTTTTGAACAATGGTCAGAAAATGGAAAAGTCCTTGGTAAATACAAAATAAATGCGTGAGGGCTGTCCCAGCTTGAGATCTGCTGGGCGCCCTTGGTGCTTCCTGTCAGCTCCCCGCCCAGCCCGCCGCTGGATGCACCGTCAGCAGTGCCCGTCCAGTCCCCTGTTGTTGGGGCTCGGGATGCCTCTGTGGTTTGTGTTGGATCTTGGCTTTGTCTTTGAGATCCCCCCCAACCCCGGCCACAGGGCACCGCTTGGTCCTTCTGCCCCCTTGCTCGTGTGTCTGCCTTGGTCTCTCTTGGGGTTCCTGGAATGTTGGGGCTCCCCGGGGTCTTGGTCCTTTTCTTCTTTTAGTGCTCTCTGGATTTTCATCCTAGTCTCTATTACTGTTGTTTCTGATTCAGTTAACTTTTTAGAAAAGTAACCTTTTTCACTTTGGAATGATTTTAGATTCACAGAAAAGTTGAAATGGTACTGTGAAGGGAAGCCCCATATACCCTTTACTCACTTTCCCTGGGTTGGGAAGGTCCCCTGGAGAAGGACATGGCAACCCACTCTAGTACTCTTGCCTGGAGAATCCCATGGACGGAGGAGCCTGGTGGGCTACAGTCCATGGGGTCACAGAGTCAGACACGACTGAGCGAGTTTCTTTTCACTTTCAGTCTCCCTAGTGCTGCATCTTGTGTCTCCACAGCATGTGTCTGAGCTAACCCAGGCCATGTCTGTCTCCAGAGAACGGCAGGCTGCACGGCTCAGACAGCAGACACTTGTTTCTCCTGCTTCTGGAAGCTGGAAATCTGAGCCTGAGCAGGGTGACAGCTTTGTTGCAGTCTTGGTGAGGGCCTTCCTCCTGGTGTGTGCCGTCACACGGCCTCTTGGACCTGTTGTCTGCTCCTGGTGCTGTCACGGCACTGACGGCATCACGGTGGCCCCACCCTCAGGGCTGCGTCTGACCCACGTTACCCCCAGATAGCATCACATTGGGCTTTAGGGCTTCAGCATGTGGATTTGAGGCGGGTGGTGGGGGCAGACTTTCAGTCTGTAGCAGTGCATGTGTTAGAAGTGGGAAGGCACCGCTGTTGCATCGCTGTGAACAAACCACAGCCTTTGTTTGAATCCCAGTCCTTCTTCAGTGCCCCTTCTCCACTTTAGCGTCCAGTCCAGGGTTTCACACTGTGTGTGGGGCTAAGGGTTGTTTACTGTCTCTATAGTTCTAGGCGTGATCACTACGTAATCTGTATGCTGTTGAGTTCTGCGTTTGTGTCTCCTGTCTGAGCCTGCATCCTGTCTGTTAGAATAGTTTGTGCATTGCACCAGCAGACCTGCACTTACTCTGTCTTAGCTTGGGCTGCCGTGCAAAATACCATGGACTAGGTGGCTTAAACCACAGACCATGAGTTTTGTCGTAGGTCTGGAAGTGGGGAGTCAGAGATGAGGGTGCCAGCACGCCTGGTTTCTGGGGAGGACTCGTCCCCGCTTTCAGACAGCTGCCCTCTCACTGTGCTCTCACACCATGGGGTGGGGGCATGGCGCGGGGGGAGCTCGCTCTGGTGTCTCAGGGCCCGCTCCAGGGCTCAGCCTCGTGATGTTTCTAACCGGTTCCCTCCCAGAGCCCCGTCTCCAGATGCCGTCACGCGGGGTTGCGGCTTCGGCATGATTTGGGGCACGGTTGGTCCAGAGCGCCCTGTTTCATTAGACTTGCTGTACTTCTTTCTTGCATCTCTAAATCAGGAGCAGCTGATGTTTTGATTTAAAAGACACTCCTGTAGGCTGCTGTGGGAATAAGGATAGAGTAGCTGATTCACCTGGAAAACGAGGTAACACTGAGCAGCGGAAAGCTGCTCTCTCAGATTCAGAGACGTTTAAAACTTAGTATTTGGAAACATGTCTGGCTTGGAGCAGAGATGCAGTGAGCCAGCCCCGCCTCCCCTTTCAGGTGCTCCTGTGGTGATGCTCCTGCCCTGTCCTGCTCCTCCTCGAGCTGCCGGGGTGCCTCACTAGCCCGAGGGGTCTTCTGTGGGGGCCAGGGCGACTCAGGAGGCTGAACGGGGTGCCGTGTCCCCTCTCCTCTGCAGCCCAGAGTCCACGTTCGCTCCTGATCTCTGCACAGTCGATGGTGGCGCTTCCCACTCATCCAGGATCCCGCTCAGGACCACACATTGCACATGGTGGTCACGCCCTTTCAGTCATCTTTCATCGGGGACAGGTCCTTTCACAGGGAGAAGAAAGTCCGTCTTTGTCTTCCACGACATTGGTATTCTTGAAGAATATAGGCCTGTTACGTCACGAGTTGTCCCTCAGTTTGGATTTGTCTAGTGTTTCCTCATGAGTGTATTTGGATTGTGCGTCCTAGACGGGAGTGTTGGAAAAGTGGTGTGTGCCTCTCGGTGTCCTCTCCAGAGGAGCCTGGTGTCCGTCTGTGCCGGGATGAGGCCGAGTTCTCACCGGGTTGAGCTGCTGTCTGTCCACCCCGCCATCTGATCACTCTTTACTTGCGGGCTCATCTTGGGGGGACACAGCCACAGGCTGTTGCACTGCTCTTGAGGGTCCCGTGTGGTGCTGGGTGGGGAGGGGGTGTCCAGCCCGCCAGTCCCGCGGTCCTCGGAGATTGGCCAGTTAATCACTTCCTTCCAAGCACGGTGAGAAAGCGCTCCCTGCTCCTTGCACTTCCTGGGGCCCGGGCGGCGGCTCAGACACAGGGGCGCTCGTGGGCTGTTTGCGGCTCCAGCCTGCACAGGCACTTTGAGTTCAGGCCGGCAGGCGTTCCACTCACTGCTCTTCCCTGAACCGATGGACAAAGCAAATTGTGGCTAATCCTAGATTTGATCTGGAAAGGGAACTGTCTTTTCTATTTTTAATTAAAATGAAATTTATGTCAAAGATATCCAGCGCAGCTTTTATAATATTTGGGAAAATAATACTGTCCTGGGTTGGTTTCACAGGAGGACAAAGACGCTGATTCCACCAAGGAACCTTTGGATGACCTCTTCCCAAATGATGATGACGAACCCGGTCAAGGAAGTGAGTTGGGAGTGGTGTGTGAGCGGCGGCCGGTGGGTGGGAGGTGGCCTCTCCTCTTGGGGGTAGTTGCTGTTATTAGTGGGTGCTGGCGTGCTTGCAGCCCGCCCCGCAAGAGCGCGAACATACACCCAGACTGCCTCGCGGCTCGCCTTCTCTGAGATAGAGTCGCGTGTTCGGCGGGCCCCTCTAAAGGGTGTGCACCACCAGTTCCCCCGCGGTCTGGGTCCTCAGCGCGCAGAGGAGGGGGGGGTCCTTCTGGGGCCGCGGCAGCCTGGCTGTGTGGTGCGGGGGGCGGCACCCCCTCAGCCGCCACGGCAGGCTGCAGGGGACGCTGTGGTTGCAGGCCCCGCCGGCCTCCGCGTCTGACCGGGCCTCTCCCCGCAGTCCAGCAGCAGCACAGCAGCGCCGCGGCGGCCGCGCAGCAGGGCGGCTACGAGATCCCCGCGCGGCTACGCACCCTGCACAACCTGGTCATCCAGTACGCCTCGCAGGGCCGCTACGAGGTGGCTGTGCCGCTCTGCAAGCAGGCCCTGGAGGACCTGGAGAAGACCTCGGGCCACGACCACCCCGACGTGGCCACCATGCTGAACATCCTGGCCTTGGTGTACAGGCGAGTACTCTCCTTCTATCCTCTTCTCTTCACCTGGATGACGTTTTTAATGAACTTGCCCCAAGAATGTGTTTTTATAAACTGCTATGAGCTGCTTCTCCAGCCTCACCATCCGTTTGTCTTCAGAACAGCCGGGGGTTCTCGTTCAGAACACGGAGCCGCTCTCTGGCAGGGGCATCACCCCGTAGAGCGGATGCTGCCTGCAGCGCCCAGGCCGGCCTCCTTCCCTCAGGCTGCACGAGGCTGTTGGCTGTTTTTCCCCGCAGTACTTGGTGTACCAGGCTCCCTGTGCCCAGAACAGCCCCCTGCTCCTCCTGCCTGTCTCCCCACCTCTCTGATCCCCGTCAGCTCTCCTTCCCGGCTCCAGGGCTCCGCGCCCGTCCCCTGTGGGCCCCACCTCCCTTGACCCCGCCTCTCTCATAGCTCCTGCTCTGTGCTTGGCATGCTTGTTTGAATTTTGTCATCTCTTCTGGAATCCTGATTCCTTGAGGTTGAGGACCCAGTTGTCTGGTCTCTGCCTTGAGTTACATCCTTGAGCATGTTTCCTAACTGAGAAGCCCTTGATGAACTTACTGAATGAGGCTGAGTAGTTTGCCTGTGGCCTGGGGCAGTGGTCCACCAGAGCCCTTTGCTGAGCTGAGCTGAAGTGGAGCAGGCCGGATGAGTGGGGACCTCAGGAGGGGCCGTCACTCCCAGGACAGGACTGGTCTGCGGCGGCCGCACTGGCGTGGTGGGTTTCAGGGAGCTGCATCCTGTTTTTTTACTAGCTTGATTGTTTACAGCTCAGCAGACATTTTTGAGACCCAAGTGTGTGTAAAACTTTGGGCTGGTTCTTGTGAGGCTGTACAGATGAACACATAACACCTGTTCTCAAGGAGAAACCAGGATACTGAATTGGAAGTCAGAAATCAGTTTGCATCTCTGCTAAGTGGCCACTAGACTGAAGGTGTTGTCCGGAGCCCTTAGGTTTGTGAAATGGGACGTTACGTGGCAGTGTGAATGAAATAGATAGCATCACCTAAATGTTTCTCAAGGAACTTAGAACCTTGTTTAGAGAATAGGCTGGTTATGTTCATGTGTAGTTACAGAAGCAAGGAGACTGTCGTTAATAAAATAACACAGGTGTCGGGATTCCGCGGCAGTCCAGTGTTTAGTTCTCAGTGCTTTCACTGCCAGGGCCCAGGTTCAGTCCTTGGTCGGGGGACTAAAATCTCGCAGGCCTTGCAGCATGGCCAATTAATAATAAAATCACACAGAAGTGTTGATGGAATGGAGAGATGCCTTCTACTTGAGAGGATTGGGGAGGCCTAGTGGAGGGGTGCGAGTGCTTTCTGGGACCTTGCAGGATGTGTTGGGGACTTACTCCTGCTTCCCATGGGGCAGAGCAGCGGCAGTGTGGTGGGAGGAGGCGATGGGGCTGCAGGGCATGTGCCGGAACGTGCCTGTGCCCAGCGGCCGGGTCTCAGAAGAGAGTTGTGGGGGACTGGAGCTCAGAGCGGCCCGGGGGCCGGGCTGCAGGGTCTGCTGGGGCTGGAGCTGGGCACCTGAGCGGGGCGCAGACAGGAGCCAGAGGGTCTGTGAAGAGACAGCAGTCAACCATCCAGAGAGAGAATGTTTCTGGCTAATCCTAGGTATTTTTATTGTGAATGAGTTAGGTGAAAAATGCATGTAGAACGTGACTGGGATTCGTTGTACGTAGAACGCGTGGTCACATAGATGTGCTAGGAATTCGATGGCCTCTCCTCTTTTCTCTTGGTACTGTAGTGTGAGAGTTTACTCATGTCAGCAAAATGTTTGGAAATAGCAGCTACATCTCTGTTCATATTGTATTCAATACTGAGTCCTAAAGCTGAACCGTAACTCACTATTTCAACTTTGTTCTATTAAGAGACATCTAATCTTAAGCTTTTTGGGGGAGGGGTATTAATATTATACTGATGAACATCTTTTGCTCAAGTTTTGCACAGAAGATTTTGAATTTTTTTCAGTGTCGATTCCTGAGCGGTACGAGTCTACACCTTACACGCTTCTTGATACAGATTGCCCAAGTGCTCAGGAAGGTGGTGTCCGCTCACCCTCGGCGACCGTCGCCAGCCTAGTGCGGGGCTGGTCATCTCCTGCTCTTTATTACAGAGACAGACAGCTTTGTGTGTTAATCTGTGTTCTGCGATTCTACGTTTTTAGTCATTTGGGCCTTCTGTGAAAATTCTGTGATCTTGCCCACTTCTGTACTCAGATTTATTTTAATGCTGGCAAGGTGTGCATTGGTTTTCATTTGAGTTTGAATTTTTGGATGGGCTTGTGGAATGCGTGCTGAGCCCCACCCCACCCCAAGCGTTTCTGATTCAGCGGATGTGGGGAAGGGCCAGGTTTCTAACTGGTTCCAGCTGTGGTTTGGGGTTCTTGCTCTTGGTGTGACCGCCCTCTTGGCTGATTGATAGTCCCTGACATTTTACGACAGGTCATAGTCTTAGAGCAGCTCTAAGTATACCTTCTTCATCCCATTTCACTCACAACTGGGAGATGGCTGTGGCTGTTATGTTTAACTGGGTCTGCTAGTTTTTGAAACACTGTTTCATACCTGCTGACTTTCACAGAAAGTTTGAGTCAGTTTAATATAAGATGTTAATAATATAACACAGTGTAAGATGATAATGTAAGTTTAATATAAAAGAAAAACTTTAGTTACTCAGAGGAGTCAGCGCACTGTAAGGACCCGGAAGCTTCCGTCCTTCCGCAGGGCGGCGCGGGCAGAAAGAACCTCGCTGGGCGGCTGTCCTGGCGCTGGGGCAGCGTGTGTGCTTAGTCTCTCTCACACGGCGCGTGACCGGTGTGCAGCCCATCCATCGGTTGGTCGGTTGGTCACACTTAGGCTGCCGGGGCCGGGCTGGGCCCGAGCTGCTACTGTCTCTCCGCCGTCAGCGGGCCCCTCCGCCCCGCCCTGTGTCCGCGGGTACAGCCCTGTCTGTGTGCGCGCATCGTCCTGAGCTGCTGCTTTGGCAAGTCATTGGCTTCTTAGGGCAGCTCTGTGAGTCCCGTCCTTCCTTGCAGCAGGCTGGTTGAGGAGGCCATGTGACACGCCAGGCCACGCGGCCTGCAGCCGGATCCGTTCTGCCTGCCTGCATGGTCTGTACGGCCACACTCACCTGTGCGGGCAGCGGGCACATGCAGACCCCTCGGCACACGGGGCGGTATTGTCCCAGCAGTCTAGCTTAGCAGACCCGATTCCCAGCTCTCCTTGCCAACGTGCTTGTTGAGGGAGTCTTTTCTCTCCTACATTAGGAGTGCTTTTAATAGCTAACTTTTTTTTAATAGCTAACTTTTAATTTTTTTTCATAACTGAAACTTAATTTTTATTTCCTTAGTTCCAGAATTGCATTTCAAAAAGATGTAGTGAGCAGCGTCTAAACATATAATTGTGTGTTTTTTAATTTAGAGACCAGAATAAATATAAAGATGCAGCTAACCTACTGAACGATGCCTTGGCCATCCGTGAGAAAACTCTGGGCAAAGATCATCCTGCGGTTTGTATACTGGTTCTTCCATCCTTTTCAAATTTTACTGTCCCTAATACATTTTTTTTACCCAACTCATTTCACTGTTAAACTCAACAGGGAAGATTTAAGAGCTGCCCTTTGACTGGATGGCACAGGTAGGACTTCCTCGCTCGGAGCCAGTGATGAGCTCCGTGTGGGTGACTCGCAGTTAGCAGGTTTCAGCGTGCACTTCTGTTGATCACCCACCTCAAATGGATCACGTACGGTGTTTTTGATCCTGAATCAAATTGCATGTACTTCTATAAATTTTTTCCTAAAAATTTTGTATTGTCTTTTTATTAAAATCTGGTTACATTTGCACATAGATCTATTTTGGTTGGTTTTGTGGCTTCCAAGTGAAATTTTAAAAAAGAATCAAGATCATACTGATTTGTGTAATGGCCTGTGGTGTTACTTTATGACCCACTGGAAAGTGATGTTGCTCTCTCGCCTCTTGAGTGAAGTCGGCTGGAGAGCACTTCCATCACGCACTGGGGATTGTGTGTGTGTGACGTCTGACGTCCCCTCAGCCTGGCGTTTACCGTTCTTCCTGGTTTCCTGTGTTGGTAGGTGGCAGCAACTCTGAACAACCTCGCAGTGCTCTATGGCAAAAGAGGGAAGTACAAAGAAGCCGAGCCGCTGTGTAAGAGAGCCCTGGAGATCAGAGAGAAGGTGCGCCCAGGATGGTCCTTGTTCCCGGAACGCCACGCTTTATGCTTTTAAATAATTCACTCTACATTTTGAGATCGGACCATGGTGATACATCCTCACTGGCCATATACCGAAAATAAGCCCTTCATTCTGGTGTGCAGTCTGAGACACAGCCGATGGGCCCTGCCTGGGAGTCTTGGTGGGGTAGGGGTGCAGAGGGTGGAGCCTTGAGTTCTAGGCCCTTCCAGCCTGAGGCCTAGAGTGGCCTAAAGTGACTCGGCTGAGGAAGGAATTTCTGAGGCCTGTGAGTGCCAGGCATGGGGCATTTCATTTACAGTGGGGCACGTGCCTATCATGAAGAAAAATGTGAAAATTAAACAGTCACCAAATATGCTTATGAAACTTAATGCAGTAGCTTTTCTTTTGAGAACTAAAAAGTAACTCAGAACTAGAGATTCAGTCAGCGTCATGGATGTTTACTGTGAGTTAGTACAGTTTATAGTGATTAGGTATTTTAAAAATGGATCTTGTTAGTTTCCACAGTACTCCATATAACTGTGTATTCAAATGTTGCAGACACTGGGCAGGTCCACGCCATGATAATTTAATTTGTGTGTGTCATTGTTATCAAATGTTATCATATTATCAAATATTATTTATCATTGATATTGAGAGATTAATCATTTAATTTCGAGTCATAATGGCAAGGACTTGGGGAAAAGAAAATGAGAAGAAGCTCATTATCAAATTATACAGGTCAAGTTTTGTCCATGCTGTCATTTGCGTGATATTTATTAAGAAATAAAATTATTTTTATTTTATTTTTTATTTATCCACTCAGGTTTTGAGTGGGCTGGGGTTAAAATCAGGGAGAACCACAGATGTATCACGTTGCGGATTATGAACTCTAGATGACGTTCTCTTAGGTTCTTTTGTGTTTATTTGCTCTCATTCACGCATCTGGCAAATGTTTATTGAGGACTTGGGGACCCTCACTTGGTTAGAGGTGATCATTTCGAATCAGCCACAGCCTCTTCCCTGGGCGCACGGCCCGCCAGGCAGACGCTGGCTTCTGGCCGAGAGCTCGGGGAGGGTGCAGAGCAGCAGCTCCTCCAGGCCCGGGGCTGGGGCTGTGCTGACGTGGCCTCCCGCCGTCGCTCGGTCTGGAGCCGAGTCTCAGGGCTTCCCAGCCAGGGAGAAGAGGGCAGTGCAGAGGTCAGGAGAGGCGGCTGCACAGGTAAGGGCACTGGGCAAGACCGAAGGCTTGTTCAGGTCCTAAGGGGGAAGTTCATGTTTATTCATCCACCTGTGTGCCAGCACCTTTGTAGGTGCTGAGATAACATTGCATCTAGACACTGAGACAAAGCACTCTGAGGCTTGCATTTTAATAGGGGAGAGTCAGGCGATAAAGAACTAAATCGATAAATGAGAGTTTTGAGTAGTGATACTAGCAAAGAAAGAAAAAAACGCAAGTGATGTGCTTGTGAGTTAACTGGGTGGGGACGGACTCACGGTTCCCTTAAATTGGATACAAGGAGGTCCCTTCTGAGGGGACCTGAGACCTGCAGGATGAGTTGGTGGTGGGGGTGGGGAGCTGGGTAGGGCTGGGAGAAGAGTGTCGTGTGTCTGGGACAGCACATTTGAGTGAAGTGTGAGGGGCCTGGTTTGTGGTCACAGAATCTGGTTTTAAAGAGGGGATGCGTAGGATGTTAGTTGAGGAGCTGGGAGTTCCCTTTGAGGCTGTTCTTCACAGGAATGAGTGTAATCCCGTTAGAGTCAGGAAGGCCTGAGTGTGAATTTGGGCTTGTTTAGAACTTGGCAGTCATATTAGATAGCCTTTATAAAATCCAGTTTCTTCATCTTCAGAATGTCCGTAATATTACCTACCATGTAGGATTGTTGTAAGGATTCAAGACTCCAAAGCTTGGGAAGGAAATCAGCACAGCTTCCTCCCTCCCCCGAGAAGACGACTCAACAAAGGCTGGTTAAGTGATTTTTCTACTGTGTGGGTGGCTGTTTAAGTGTCATAAGCCTGGAAGCAAGGCGCAGTCCTCTTGATTCTTAGGAGGAGCCTTCTCGTGGCAGGGCAGGGACTGGGTTGGATGGTACCCTGTGAAACAACAAGTGTCTCTGATGCTACTTTTCATTCCTAGGTTTTGGGAAAGGACCACCCAGATGTCGCCAAGCAGTTAAATAACTTGGCTCTACTGTGCCAGAACCAGGGCAAGTACGAAGAAGTGGAATATTATTATCAGAGAGCCCTCGAGATCTACCAGACAAAACTGGGTCCTGATGACCCCAATGTGGCCAAAACAAAAAATAACCTGGTATGTTGACAGAAGGTCAGCTCTGTAGACAGATTCCTTTCTTCCTGAAGCTTAAGCGCTGTTTCATAGTGTAACTGGTAGATGAGAATGTGTGCTTCCCTGACGTTTGAAGAGTAGTAAGTGCTTTTTTTATTTTAAGGCTTCCTGCTACCTGAAGCAAGGAAAATTCAAGCAAGCAGAAACCCTGTACAAAGAGATCCTCACTCGCGCACACGAAAGGGAGTTTGGTTCAGTGGATGGTAAGAGGTGCACTTTTGTTTCTAAGCAGATGCAGCTGTAGGGTGTGTTAAACATAGGGATTTCCAGCTTAAAACTCAGTAATACCCAGGTCATCACAGTCTTGGGGATGGCCCACCTGCCTCACGTGTTTCCAGGTTGCCCTCACCCGAGTCTGCGCTTGCGTTAGGTACAGCCTGGATGCAGTAACTCCAGGGTTCCTCCCTGGAGTCCTTGGCTGCTTTCTTGAATTGTTCTGTCGTCCAGTGGTTCAGAGTGCCGGCAGGAACCCAGCAGCTCCAGCACCACCTGGGACCTGTCAGAAATGCAGATCCTCCGCCTGTCCCAGTCCTGCCGGACTGTCTGACGGCCGTAAGGAGCTGAGGCCTGTCTCCTTCATATTCCTTAAAGTATTGTAGGTGCTTAATACACAGTTTTGGAATAAATATTTTGTCAGACTTTTAACTGCTCAGTAAAACAGTATCTGTATGTTACGTGAGGCATCTTTCCCCCTTCAGTGGCCGTGACAAGAGGGGTTGAGAATGTGGACAGTTGTTACCAGTGTGTTAGAAACCTTAGGATTCGTGGGGAAGAGGTATGGTTAATAAATACTTCCTTTTATGGAGAATTTCTGGAAAGCACTTTTGAAAACCTTTTGAGAAGTGTATTAGTTTTTCTCTGTCAGCAAGAGGAGCAGTCTAAGTCTGTTTTACTGCCAGAAGGTAGTAATGCCCCAGGCTTGTCATTCTGGAAATGGACTCTGTCTGCCTCAGGCCCTTACTGGATCATAGCTCACCTCCCCGGACTTCACGGTCCACAGAGAGCTTCCGTGTCGTGTCCTCTCACAGCAGAAGCCTTGCTGGGTTTGGGTTGATTCCAGGTCATCAGCTTAAGGCTGCTTCAGATAAGTTTTACTCAGGGAAGTGGTCTGCTAACTTCCCTGGTGATTGTAACTTCTCTCTACTGAAAGTAGTAGCATGGAGTCCAGTTACTTGGGTTCTAGTCAGAAGCGGTTTTTCGGTGCTTGGATTCACCCTGCACACAGACGTTAGAACAGAGGACAGAAAGCTGCAGGTGTGCCCGGAGGGGCCGCGGGGCGTGGCTCTCAGGCCACAGGCCTTTCCTCTCAGGCCACAGGCCTTTCCTCTGGTGCAGCACTGATGCGCACGACCCGGTTCCTTGTCAGGAAATCCAGTTCTCCTAACTGAGCTGGATTCTTGTCTGACAGTAGGATTAGATTAGTACATATAGCTAAAACGTCGGTAAACAACAGTGTTGGTTCAGTTCAGTCTCTCAGTCGTGGCCGACTCTTTGCAACCCCATGGACTGCAGCACACCAGGCCTCCCTGTCCATCACCAACTCCAGAAGCTTGCTCAGACTCATGTCCATCGAGTCGGTGATGCCATCCAGGCATCTCATCCTCTGTTGTCCCCTTCTCCTCTTGCCTTCATTCTTTCCCAGCATCAGGGTCTTTTCCAGTGAGTCAGTTCTTTGCATCACGTGGCCAAAGTGTTGGAGTTTCAGCTTCAGCAGTCCTTCCAATGAATATTCAGGACTGATCTTTCGGACTGACTGGTTTGGTCCCTGGCTGCCCAAGGGACTCTCAGGAGTCTTCTCCAACACCACAGTTCAAAAGCATCAGTTCTTTGGCACTCAGCTTCCTTTATGGTCCATCTCTCACATCCATACATGACTACTGGAAAACCATAGCTTTGACTAGATGGACCTTTGTTGGCAAAGTAATATCTCTGCTTTTTAATATGCTATCTAGGTTGGTCATAACTTTCCTTCCAAGGAGCAAGTATCTTAATTTCCTGGCTGCAGTCACCATCTGCAGTGATTTTTGGAGACCAGGAAAATAAAAGTCTGTTACTTTTTCCATTGTTTCCTCATCTATTTGCCATGAAGTGATGGGACTAGATTCCATGATCTTAGGTTTTTGAATGTTGCGTTTTCCCCTCTCCTCTTCCACTTTCATCAAAAGGCTGTTTAGGTCCTCTTCACTTTCTGCCATAAGGGTGGTGTCATCTGCCTATCTGAGGTTATTGATATTTCTCCCGGAAATCTTGATTCCAACTTGTGCTTCATTCAGCCAGGCATTTTGCCTGATGTATTCTGCATGTAAGTTTAATAAGAAGAGTGACAATATACAGCCTTGATGTACTCCTTTCCCAATTTGGAACCAGTCTGTTGTTCCATGTCCAGTTCTAACTGTTGCTTCCTGACCTGCATGCAGGTTTCTCAGGAGGCAGGTCAGGTGGTCTGGCATTCCCATCTCTAAGAATTTTCCACAGTTTATTGTGCTCCACACAGTCAAAGAGTTTGTCATAGTCAGTGAAGCAGAAATAGATGTTTTTCTGGATCTCTTGGTTTTTCAATGATCCAGTGGATGTTGGCAGTTTGATATCTGGTTCCTCTGCCTTTTCTAAATCCAGCTTGAACATCTGGAAGTTCACATTCACGTACTGTTGAAGCCTGGCTTGGAGAATTTTGAGCATTATTTTGCTAGCATGTGAGATGAGTGCAATTGTGCGGTAGTTTGAAGTTTCTTTGGCATTGCCTTTCTTTGTGTTTGGAATGAAAACTGACCTTTTCCAGTCCTGTGGCCACTGCTGAGTTTTCCAAATTTGCTGGCATATTGAGTGCAGCAGTTTGGTCTCCTCGTGATGATAACAGCATCATCTTTTAAGATTTGAAATAGCTCAGCTAGAATTCTATCACCTCCACTAGCTTTGTTTGTAGTGATGCTTCCTAAGACTCACTTGACTTTGCATTCCAGGATGTCTGGCTCTAGGTGAGTGATCACATCATCATGGTTATCTGGGTCATTAATACCTTTTTTGTATAGTTTTTCTGTGTATTCTTGCCACTTCTTCTTAATATTTTCTGCTTCTGTTAGGTTCATACCATTTCTGTCCTTTATTGTGCCCATCTTTGCATGACATGTTCCCTTGGTATCTCTCATTTTCTTGAAGAGATCTCTAGTCTTTCCCATTCTATTGTTTTCCTCTATTTCTTTGCATTGATCGCTGAGGCAGGCTTCCTTATCTCTCCTTGCTATTCTTTGGAACTCTGCATTCAAATGGGTGTATCTTTCCTTTTCTCCTTTGCATTTGGCTTTTCTTCTTTTCTCAGCTATTTGTAAGGCCTCCTCAGACAACCATTTTGCCTTTTTGCATTTCTTCTTCTTCGGATGGTTTTGATCATCACCTCCTGTACACTGTTAAAACCTCCATCCATAGTTTTTCAGGCACCCTATCTATCAGACCTGATCCCTTGAATCTGTTTGTCACCTCCACTGTATAATCGTAAAGAATTTGATTTAGGTCATACATGAATGGCCTAGTGGTTTTCCCTACTTTCTTCAATTGAAGTCTGAATTTGGCAATAAGGAGTTCATGATCTGAGCCACAGTCAGCTCCCGGTCTTGTTTTTGCCAACTGTATAGAGCTTCTCCATCTTGGCTGTAAAGAATATAATCAGTCTGTTTTCAATATTGACCTTCTGGTGATGTCCATGTGTAGAGTTGTCCCTTGTGTTGTTGGAAGAGGGTTTTTGCTATGACCAGTGCGTTCTCTTGGCAAAACTGTTCGCCTTTGCCCTGCTTCATTTTGTACTCCAAGGCCAAACTTGCCTGTTACTCCAGGTATCTCTTGACTTTCTACTTTTGCATTCCAGTCCCCTATGATGAAAAGGACATCTTTTTTTGGTGTTAAGTTGTAGAAAGTCTTGTAGGTCTTCATAGACTCGTTCAACTTCAAGTTCGGCGTTAGTGGTTGGGGCATAGACTTGGATTACCGTGATACTGAATAGTTTGCCTTGGAAACGAACAGAGATCATTCTGTCATTGTTGAGATTGCACCCAGGTACTGCATTTTGGACTCCTTTGTTGACTAAGAGGGATACTCCGTTTCTTCTAAGGGATTCTTGCCCACAGTAGTAGATATAATGGTCATCTGAATTAAATTTACCCATTCCGGTCGACTTTAGTTCACTGAATCCTAAAATAGCGATATTCACTCTTACCATTCTGTTTGACTATGTCCAGTTTACCTGGATTCATGGACCTAACATTCAGGTTCCTGAGCAATATTCTTTACAGCCACATCCACAGCTGGGCGTTGTTTTCGTTTGGCGCCATCTCTTCATTCTTTCTGGAGTTATTTCTCCACTGATCTCCTGTAGCATATTGGGCACCTCCCGACATAGGGAGTTCATCTTTCAGTGTCATATCTTGTTGCCTTTTTATACTGTTCATGAGGTTCTTAAGGCAAGAATACTGCTGTGTCAGTAAGTTTTAAATACTGTTCAGTCTTTTTTTTTTTTTTAAATTGAGATTTAAAATATGTTTTCAAATATTTAAACAGTTTTTGTGCCAGCACCCCTAACTGAATAATCCATCTATTCCCACCACTAAGTCTTAAGGTCATATTGGTCATATTCTAAATTCTTTATCAAGTCAGGGGTTTTATTGCTGTTGGTTAATGGTGGGGGTGGTTTTTGTATTGAACTGTTTCTTTCCACTGATGCAGATACTGATTCTTGTGCCAGTTACACATCTTCTTGGCTGTTGTGGTTTGAAGTGAGGCAGGCGTGGGAGGGGGTGAAGGTAGAATATGTGATGTGTCAAGGGCTCTCTGATTAATCTTTGCTTTCAAAATTTCCTGGGCTGGTCTCACTTTGTTTTTTTGCTTTATTTTTTAAATTGAAGTATAGATTAAAATGTTAATTACTGCTTTACAACAAAATGATTCAGTTATGAACATATATACATTCTTCTTAAAGTATCTTTCCCACTGTGGTTTATCACAAGATCCTTCAGCCTCTGTGCTGTCCAGTAGGGCCTTGCGGTTTGTCCATCCTCTCTATGATCATTTACGCCTGCTGGCCCTGGCCTCCCTCTCCGCTTCCCCCCAGCCCATCAGCAGCTCCCAGGCTGTCCTGTCTGTGAGTCTTGTTTCTGTTTCATAGATAGGTTCGTTTGTGTCATAAATTAGATTCTGGGTGGTATCGTATGGTATTTGTCTCTCTCTTTCTGACTTAATTCACTTAGTACGACCCGCTCTAGTTGCATCCATGTTGCTGCAAATGGCATTATTTCATTCTTTATTTTTCTAATGACTGAGTAGTATTCCATTGTATATATGTCATCCATTCATTTGTTGATGGACATTAGGTTTGTTTCCAGGTTTTGGCTGCTGTAAAAAGTGCTGCTCTGAACATAGGGGTGCATGTATCTTTTTGAAATGAGTTTTCTCTGGGTATGTGGCACGGAGTGGAGTTGCGGATCTCACGGTAACTCTTTAGTTTTCTGAGAAACCCCCATACTGTTTTCTGTAGCAGCTGCACCAACTTATATTCACACCAGCCGTGTTGGAGGGCTCCTTTTCTCCTCACCCTCTCCACCGCTTCCTTTTGTAAACTTTAATGATGGCCATTCTGACAGGTGTGAGGTGGTACCTCATTGTAGTTTTGATTTGCACAGCTCTAATAATTAGTGACCTTGAGCATCTTCTCATGTGCCTGTTGCTTATCTCTATGTCGTCTTTGGAGAAATGTCTGTTTAGGTCTTCTGACCATTTTTTGATTGGGTTGTTTGTTCTCTTTTGTGTTGCTGAATTGTGAGAGCTGTTTGTATATTTTGGAGATTAATCCCTTGTCAGTTGCAGCCTTTGCAAATATTTTCTTCCATTCTGTAGATTGTCTTTAATTTTGTTTATGGTTTCCTTTTCTGTGCGAGTATTCACTCTTTTAAAACCAGTATTTAAAACTAGCTTTACTCTTCTCCTATGACATGCCAAATAATCATGATAGTAGTTAACCATGTACACTAGTCTTTCAATGAAAAAAAGTTGAAATTTGTAATGTTACTTTTCTTAGCAGTTCTGTGAAGTGGCTCACACCTTACTCCATTTTAGGAGCGAGGACCCTGCAGGCTAAGTGCTTCTCCCGGATCAGGAAGTTATGAGTGGTTGGATTGGGTGGGGACACAGGTCTTGTTCTCCAGAGCCTGAAATACGTCCTCATTGCAGGAAACCTCAAAAATAAGTGCAGAGACGGGAACAGGAGAATCACTGTCATTTCATTACCCGGATACGTCTTTTAATGTTTTTAGTGTCTCTCCTTCCTTTTTTCTTACTGATTTGTGTAGTTGAAGCAACAGTTTACATGTAATCACATCTATTGATTATTTTCCTTTATGCTAGTAGCTTAAACATGTTTCATGTCATACCCTTCACTTGTAAGACTGCTTGCCTGCCGTGTTGGGGTACATTAGTTGTTTGGAAGTTTTGGGTGAACGGTATGTGTCAGCATTCTCAAAAGTTAAGAAAAATTTAAAGGAATGTTGATTTATAATTTTTTCACTTTTTCTCTCAACATCTTACTATTTGGACTTTGTTTAATGTTAGGTTCCTCAAATTCTAAATGGTCCAAGTGTTATGTGAAGATTCTAGCATTGAAAATTTTCCTATAGGGTTTTTTACCGAAGCTCCACGGGGAGACTGGCCTACTAAGAAACATACCTTCTCTCTGCTAAAGACTCTGCGCCCTGGAGCCTGAGCAGAGTTGCTGTACAACCCCAGATGTGCTAGGATCAGGATTGCTGTAGACATTCAGCTTGGCTTGTGTTGAGGGAGCTCTTAATAGCTTCTGCAGCTCGCTAGGAGCACGGTTTTGGCCCTGCTGGGAAAGAGGCTAGAAAACAAAACACACATCATCAAATAGCCCACAGTAGACAATATCACTTTCACGCCTCACAGTTAGGTGCTGGAGAACTGAGGTCATTTCTTTTTTATCTGTGAATCCCCAGCTCTCAGAAAATAGTAGGCGTTCAGTAAATGTTTGGAGAAACAAGTCGGTGAACAACAGGAAGTTTCCTTATAAGGACGTGAGCATTTGTCTGTGTTTTTGAAAGTTTCCTCCCTGTCTAGGTAGGCACCTTTGATTCCGTGCCTTCTGTTCACAGAATGGCGCATAAATGGTCATTTCCTTCTTATTTCTTGGGTCTGGTTCTGCCGTCAGAGTCCTTTTTCTCCAGTGTGATGCCTAGTCCGTTCTTGCTGTGAAAAGTAATATCTGAGAAGGATCATGTGGAAAACAAAACAGAAACCTTGCAGACGCTGGAACTTGACAACTTCTACGTAGTGGACTCGGTTACGCCTCGATTCATAGCATGTTATTTTTTCTTCCATAGATGAAAATAAACCCATTTGGATGCATGCTGAGGAGAGAGAAGAATGCAAAGTAAGAACACATTATTTTGTGAAGTTTTCTAAACTGAATATATTGGTTGATAATTATCTACTTGAAATTCTGTGTTGCAATTTAGGGAAAGCAGAAGGATGGGACGTCTTTTGGAGAGTACGGTGGCTGGTACAAGGCCTGCAAAGTTGACAGGTGCGTCTGCTTGCCTGGGAAACAGACACTCAGCTGTGGGAGGCACCGATGCTTCAAAGGCGGCCTGTCAGCCCCGTCATGTGTAAAGCTCCTCAAGGCGATGTGGCTGCACAGGCCCTTATTTTCCCCCAGGTTCCAGTGAAACTCCATAACTTTGCGTATACAAAACCCACCTTAATATGCTGCCATGGGCAAAAGCATGGGCCCTGTTCATTAACGCTGAGTCTTAAGACTAGCTCCCAGGTGGCGGGAGGAGAGATGGCTAAGCGGGGACACAGCCTTTAAGGCCGTAGGGCAGACTCGCAGGAGCAGGCCGGCGGCCCTGCGGAGCCAGCACCCTGCAGCTAATCCAGGCGCACACCCCGTCCCCACGGCCTCCGGGCCTCCCGTCTGCAGAGGGCGGTGTGGCTCCTCCAGCATCAGCCCGCCAGCCTGGCCCAGTGCCGTTTCCTCTTCTGACCGGAACACTTTTCTTGTCAGTAGTCTCTTCCTGTTTTAACTTTCACGTATTCTCTAAGACTCAGTTTACTAGTCTTCTGTTACTATTTCAGGAAAACTCTTTTTATTCTGAATCCCTAGTTTGGAATAAATATCCTTCCTCTGACTCCCCGTAGCACTTACCATAATTTCTGAATTTCACATGCTTTCTCCCAGTACGTGTAAACTGTCTGAAAACATGGAGTATAGCTGCTTTATCATTTACTTAAAACTATTTATTGTATCCTTTTTGCTGCATTGGGTCTTAGTTGCAGCACACATGGGATCTTTTTGTATCTGCAGTGTCTTTTTGCGGCACACAGATTCTCTAGTTGTGGCCCTCTGCCCTAGTTGCAGTGCAGCATGTGGGATCTAGTTCCCTGACCAAGGATCGAACCTAGACCCCGTGCACTGGAGGTGCAGAGTCCTGGCCCCTGGACCACCGGGGAGTTCCCAGCTTATTTCTAAAGCTCCTGTCATCAGTAAGAGAACAATACCCTGGAGCATATCTGTAGTAAAATGAGCTAGATTTATTTCTCATTTGTTAACGAGACTGCTCTGTCAGCAGCACAGAAACACACCGTCTGTGTCCACGCTGCTTGGTCTTCTTTTGCACACACAGCCGTCATTCTTTGACTCCGGTCCTGCTGGTGATGAGTTTTGGATTCGCGCTGTTTCCCCTCTCCTTGCAGCGGGAAAGGAGAAGGTAGAGAGCAGCGTTGGAACGTGCGTCCTCTGTACTGCCTGGCACAGTCAGCTCTGCTTCCAGGGCACGCCTGATGGTCACTGGATAGACCCAGCACAGACCTTCCTGTTGAGACTGCCCAGTAGGCTGTGTGAGCGGAAAGAGCTCTGGGGTTTGTCCCACCAGCCGCGGGGCTCAGTGCTGTAGGCAGGGCATGCTTGAGTTAGAAGAGCCTTTTAGAACTTTACAGGTGAAAAGTACCGCAGACGTTTAACTTCAGCCAGACGACAGCCCGTTTGTCCGCAGGCTGAGTGCTGCTGACCACGGCCGCTCCGGGGCTTACATTGAACCAGTTTGTGTGTTGTCTGCTTTCTTACAGTCCAACTGTCACCACGACTTTAAAAAACCTCGGGGCACTTTACAGACGTCAAGGTAAATTTGAAGCTGCGGAAACACTGGAAGAAGCAGCCATGAGGTCTCGTAAACAGGTCAGTTAGCAGCTTTCTGCTTATAGCTTTGAGTTTGATTCTGTTTTATGAGACTTGTTGAAATACTGACTTAGAGAGAGGAAACATTTCCTGTTTTAGTTTGTACAAATAAAATCGGGTTGCTCAAGTGACGTGAACGTGACACCACGGGCACCAGCTGCAGAAGCAGGAGTCAGAGCCGCCAGAGTCAGCACCGTCTGTGCCTTTGGGGACGTTGTCAGGAAGACAAAAGGCGTCGTGGAGTGGGTGGACGGGTTTGCAGACCACATCTCTGACGCGGTCCAACATCCAGAATGTGTAAGAACAAAACGACCAGCTCATGAAGAAATGAACACAGGCCCCAAGCCGACATTTCTCTGAAGATGCCGCACAGCCGCCACCAGCACATGAAAGGACGCTCCGGGTCGTCAGTCATCGGGGAGGCGCGTGCAGATGCGGCGAGGCACCGCTTCACACCCTCTAGGGTGGCTGGCAGGAAAAACAGCAGAAGTAGCAGGTGTTGAGTACTGCAGCCCTGCTCACGGCTGGTGGGGACGTGGACGGCTCAGCTGCCTGCCGGAGAGGACGGTTGGGAGGGTCCTCCAGGAGTGAGGCCTGGAGTTCCTGTCTGACCCTGGGCGCCCGCTCCTGGCGCCTGCCCGAGAGGGCAGCCGGGTGCCGAGGCAGATGCTGCTGGTTCCCCTTCCTCCGCGCTGTGTTCTGTACAGCTGCTGAGTCAGCGAATGGTGAAGCCCTGCTCCTGGGAGGCACAGTCAGGCTGCTGCAAGTCTCTGGTCACACTGCGTCACCAGATCAGCACGGAGCTTGTCTGCACTGCTTCTGTCCAAGGACACCTTCTGTGGTTTCTGTCGTTGACTCATTAATGTTGACGTCATGGCCGGCAGCATAACTCCTGCCTGAAGGGAGCTCATCTCCACAAGGCACGTGCCCACCTTCTCACGTAAGCTCAGGTCTCCAGAGGACACCTGAGCACCACTCGAGGGGCCACCGACCAAAATGTGGATAACACGGTTCTGAGTGCCTCAGACTGGGGGAAGGACGTTGTCTACAGCATGAGATGAAGCAGGAAAGCAGTGTCGCCTTGTTCCGTCTTAGTGGGGATGTGCATGTCAACTGACCTGAATTTTTCTCCACTCTCTGTGTGTCTGTGAACCCCCACGGAAGCACTGAGAGTGTTGATTTGGGATGACAGATCCATTTTGGCCAGTAGGTGAATTGGCAGGTGTGGCCTCCGTGAGTGATGAGGAAATACGTTCATGGCCGCGTTGGTTTCAGTAGGTTGAATGTCCAGACAGCCGCACGTTCATTGATGGATGAATGGATACACCGTGTGGTATATTTATGCGATGGAATGTCATTTGGAAATAAGAAGGACTACTGAAGCACTTTGCTTCATCATCTGAGGTGTTTTAGTGTCGCTGAAACACGGTTTGTAGGGAACTCACAAGGAGAAGGCTTGCTTACTGCCCTTCAGTTGCCAGTTTTCAGAGTTAAGAGGGTGATATGTTACTATATACGTGTACAGGTGTAAAGATGGCAGGTTTTGTTTTCTGTTTTTAGGACTGGAGGGGCTGATGTGGTTTTTCCCCCAGAACGGTATATGTGTAGGCTGTCATGCAGTTGTTGGTTTATGGCGACTTTCGGGCTGGGGTTAAAGTTACCTGTCGAGATTCTGTGCAGAGGGATTAGGGAAGGCCCAGCCGAGGGCCTGGCCATGATCCTCTCCCTGCCGGTGCCCCCGCGGGAGCCCCTCTGTCACCCTTCCTGGGTCTCCGACTGAGGGGCTGCTGTTCTGGGGAAGGGCTGTGAGCACGCGCCCTGGGGGTGTGCGGCCTGGGCTTCTGGCTCTCGGTCTGCGATGCCCCTTCATCGTCAGGCCTTGCTGTGAACCAGCACTGCGTAGTGTTAGCAGCCAGCAGCGTTGAGTCTGGAGCTGAGCTGCAGGCGTTTGAAGAAGAGGTTGCCAGTGCTTTGCTGCAAACGGCCTCTCCTGACAGGAGGGCCAGGGTCCACTTCCCTGTGGACGTCACCGCAGCGTGTGGTCTGTTTGGGGCTGTGCCCCTTGAGGAGGAAACCGTGAGGGTCAGCAGAGGGATGGTGTTTGCGCGCGCTGCCTGGGTGGGAGCTCCGTCTGGAACTTCAGACGGGCTGTGCCTGCTCATCCGGTGGCTCTGGGGTGCCCGTGGGAAGCCCGCTGCCAGGCGCTGGCGCAGGGACCTACACGCAGGTGTGCGCGGGTGATCCTGAGGGTAAGGTGCGTGGCCTCCGCTTCCCGTCTCAGGAGCAGGAGTTTGCCCTGAAAATGCTGTTTGTAAGCCAGGGGCTGATTTCTTAAAATGTGGTGCTGAGAGCAGTGTAACCCGAGTCTTCACCCTGTACTGTGGAGGTGCGGAACACCGAGCCCTTGGCGTTGCAGTGTTAGAGACTGGGCGTTTCCCCAGCACCTCACGATGAAACTTCCCAGACGTGGAGGAGAGACGTCGTCCCTACGTCCGTGTGCTCACCAGCTGGACCGAGTCACGAGCGTCTCTCCCCCATCTGTCCTTCAGGCCTTTTGTTGGGATGCCTTTCACAGTTGTAAACCTCAGTACACTTCCTTCTGAATACTTCAGCGTGCACCTCACTGCCCGGAGCTCAGTATTCGTTCATAGTGTTTTAAAATTTGAGGTAAAAATCTACGTACGGTGGAATGTAAAGTCTGTATGTTCTTAAGAATCCCTGTTCTCACTTACCCTCCAATGTTTCAGAGCTTTTCCCCGCTAGTACATGTTTAGTCATCCCAGAAATCCACAATAGGCTCAAAACTAGAGTCAGAAGGTCAGCGTGGCAGAGTCCCGGGATGCGTGGAGGGCAGAGAAGGCTGGTGCAGCAGTTCGGCGAGAGGAAGATCGCTTCCCCCACACCGGCCTCTGAAGCTGGTGGCCATCTTCCCCGGGAACGCACAGACAAACCCACAGCACAGGGTTGGTAGGAGGAGAGGAGATCGACAGAGATCAAGCCCTGAGCATCTGGAGTGGGGCGCTGACTCCAGGAGCCTAGACCACCGGAGAACGCTCCCTGGGGCGCATCAGGCAGTGGGAACTCACACAGGAGGCCACTTGAATACATCACCCGGATCCCCCAACCACCAGCAGCGCCCTGTGCAGGACGCCTCATCTAAACAGCAAACAGAACAAAAACACAAACTGAGTCATCAGCAGACAGGATTACCACCTCACGCAACCTTGCCCAGCAGAGGAAAAACAAACAAAAAACTCAGCACGAATCTCACCCTGTACGAAGCTTGCACAAACCACGGGGCCGACCACATGAGGGCAGAAACCAAAAGGAAGAGAGAGCTCAGCTCTGAAGCCTGGGAAAAGGAGACCTCAAATACGGTAAGTTAAAAAAAACAAAAAGAGTGTAAAGGCAGAGAAATACTACCCAAATGAAGGAACAAACTAGAAACACAGAAATCGAAACAAATGAAGAGGAAATAGGCAAACTCCCTGAAAAAAAATTCAGAATAATGATAGTAAAGATGATCAAAAACCTTGAAAACAAAATGGAGAAAAATGCAAGAATCAATTAACAGAAACC
This sequence comes from Dama dama, assembly GCF_033118175.1. Classification (NCBI taxonomy): domain Eukaryota; kingdom Metazoa; phylum Chordata; class Mammalia; order Artiodactyla; family Cervidae; genus Dama; species Dama dama. The sequence goes on from NC_083693.1 coordinate 74,973,327, forward strand.
TCAAAGAATTAAAGAATAAATATACAGAGACAAACCGCACAATTACTGAAATTAAAAATATTCTAGAAGGAATCAATAGTAGAATATTGTAGAGTATTAGTAGAATATTGTAGAATAATAGTAGAAGCCGAAGAACGAATCAGTGAGCTGAAAGATAAAATGGTGGAAATAACTTCTGAAGAGCAGAATAAAGTAAAAAGAATGAAAAGAACTGAGGATAGTTTCAGAGACCTCTGGGACAGTATCAAACGCACTAACATTTGAATTACAGGGGTCCTAGAAGAAGAAGAGAAAAAGAAGGGGTATGAGAAAATTTTTGAAGAGATGATAGTTGAGTATTTCCCCAACATGGAAAAGGAAATAGTCAGTCAGGACTTAAGAGGTGCAGAGTCCCATACAGGATAAACCCAAGGAGAAACACACCAAGACACATACTAATCAAACTAACAAAGACTAAACACCAAGAAAGAATATTTTAAAAACTGCAAGGGAAAAGCAACAAGTAACATACAAGGGAAACCCCATACGCTTAACAGCTGATCTTTCAGCAGAAACTGCAGGCCAGAAGGGAATGGCAGGGTATGTTTAACGTACTGAAAGGGGAATATCTATAACCAAGATTACTGTACCTGGCACGGATCTCATTCACAATTGATGGAGAAATAAAAAGCTTTTCAGACAAGCAAAAGTTAAGAGAATTCAGTACCACCAACCAGCTTTACAGTAAATGTTAGAGGGACTGATATGGTCAGGAAGCACAAGAGAAGGGAAGGATCTACAAAATCAGCCCCAACAATCAGGAAAATGGCAATAGGAACATATGTTTCAGTAATGACTTTAAATGTAGATTGATTAAATGCTCCAACCAAAAGACACAGACTGGCTGAATGGATACAAAAACAAGACCCATATATATGCTGTTGACTAGAAACCCACTTCAGACCTAAAGACATATATAGACTGAAAGTGAGAAGATGGAAAAATATATTCCATGCAAATGGGAAGCAAAAGAAAGCTGGAGTAGCAATCCTCATATCAAACAAAATAGACCTTAAAATAAAGATTACAAGAGATAGGAAGGACACTGCATAATGATCAAGGCATCAATCCAGGAGGAAGACATGACAACTGTAAATATCTATGCGCCCAACATAGGAGCACCTCAGTACATAGGACAAACACTAACAGACATAAAAGGAGAAACTGATAGTAACAATAATAGTAGGAGACTTTAACCACCCCGCTCACACCAACAGACGGATCATCCAAACAAAATTAATAAGGAAACACAGGTCTTAAATGATGCATTAGATGAGATGGATCTCATTGATATCTTTTGGACATTCCATCCAAATGCAGAAGAATACACCTTCTCAAGTGCACATGGATATTCTCCAGGATAGACCACATCTTGGGTCACAAATCAAACATCAGTAAATTTAAGAAAATTGCCATAAAAAGGAACACATTTGAGCCAGTTTTAATGAGGTGGATGAATCTAGAACCTATTATATACAGTGAAATAAGTCAGAAAGAGAAAGATAAATATCGTATTCTAACGCATATATACGTAATCTAGAAAAATGGTACTGAAGAATTTATTTACAGGGCAGAAGGCAATGGCAACCCACTCCAGTACTCTTGCCTGGAAAATCCCATGGACAGAGGAGCCTGGTGGGCTGCAGTCCATGGGGTCGCTAAGAGTCTGACATGACTGAGCTACTTTCACTTTTCACTTTCATGCATTGGAGAAGGAAATGGCAACCCACTCCAGTGTTCTTGCCTGGAGAGTCCCAGGGACGGGGGAGCCTGGTGGGCTGCCCTCTGTGGGGTCGCACAGAGTCGGACACGACTGAAGACTTGGCAGTGGAGAAACAGACATAGAGAATAGACTTAAGCACGTGGGGAGAGGGGAGGAGAGGGTGAGATGCATAGAAAGAGTCACATGGAAACTTCCGTCACCCTGTGTCAGACAGAGAGCCGTGGGAACTCGCTGTGCGGCTCAGGAAAGGCGGACGGGCTCTGTGTGCACCCGGGGGCGGGCGGGGCGGGAGATGGGGGGCTCACAGGGGAGGGATACGCGCATACCTGCGGTCGAGTCCTGGCGGGGTTGACAGAAGACAACGGTTCTGGGAAGCAGCTACCCTTCGGTAAGAAGTAAACACAGAAGTCCGAGTACGTGAGTGCTAGCGGCTGAAACCCCGTCCCCTGCTGGCTGCAGGGCCTTGACAATGTTCACAAGCAGAGAGTGGCGGAAGTGCTGAGTGACGCCGAGAGCGCGGAGAAGCGGCGGAGCCGGGAGGGCCTCGGCGCGGACGCGGTCAAGTACGAGAGCGGCCCTGACGGCGGCGAGGAAGTGAGTATGAGCGTAGAGTGGAACGGGGTAAGTACAGCGCGCAGCGCGCCCGCCCGGCCGCCCGCTCCCCCGTAGGCGGCCTGCTTCTCTCCAGCTGAGCTCAAATTAAGCCCTTTGTAAGTTCGAACCTCCTGCTAACACTGCCGTCTGTTACTTGTTTGAGGAGATTGTCTTCTCTTTAGGAATCTGTGAGAGCTGTTGGCTTTCCTCTGAGCACGTAATGCTGATTGAGTGTCCTGGTTGTTTAAAGCATACTCCATCATCTGGTTTGATTTTAATGTTAGGATTAGTACGGCAGAGAACTAACTTGCTTTTTTAACGTAACCCATTTTCATTGCTAACTTCAGTGCTCCTAATTTCACTGACGAGGCTGCTGTAGATTTTGTTAGAATTAATCAGTCCTTCACAGGAAGATGATGATCAAATAGAACTTGTTTGTAGAGGAGAACAGGGTGGGGCCTCCCACGTGGCACCAGTGGTGAAGAACCCACCTGCCCATGCAGGAGACGTAAGACACACAGGCTCAGTCCCTGGGTTGGAAGATCCCCTGGGGGAGGGCATGGCAGCCCACTCCAGTGTCCTTGCCTGGAGAATCCCGTGGACAGAGGAGCCTGGCGGGCCGCGGTCCGTGGAGTCGCAGTCAGCCTGAGTGACTCAGCATACGTGCACTCTTCCTACGCCGGCTCAGTCCACCGAGCGCCTTTGGGTTGCAAGCGTGTGCTTGCATCAGACATGTTTCACCTCCCTGGCACACTCCCTCCGAGGAGCGGAGCGTCTTCCCATTGCTGTTCCCCAGGGTTGCCAGAGAGCATGTGGCCTTCTGCACGATCTCCGGCACACTTTTGTAACACTGAGCCGGTGTCTTTGAAAGTTCACTTTCATAGGCGAGGGTTGGATGCAGGTTCACCTTTAATACGGTCAGGTGTACTGTTCTTTTTCTTTTTTTTTTGAAGTCATGTTATGCAATTTGATGAGGGTTTCCCACGTTGCTCAGTGGTAAGAATCTGCCTGCAATGCCAGAGACCTGGGTTCTGTTCCTGGGTTGGGAAAAGTCCTGGAGAAGGGAATGGCAACCCACTCCAGTGCTCTTGCTTGGAGAATCCCAGGGACAGAGGAGCCTGGTGGGCTACAGTCCATGGAGTTGCAAAGAGTTGGACGAAACAACAATAAAAAGTACCATCTGACCAGTTATAACTGTGCAGATGTTTTGCCAAATAGTTTAGGGTCTTTCTTACAGTCTGTCTTTTTGAATCTGTCCTTCGGGATTTTCTCTGGCTATAGCAGTTGGGCACGGGTCAGCATTCTGGGCTGACGTTTCGCATAGAACTCTGCCGGCCAGCCTTTGAGGGAGCGCCTCTTTCTGTCTTTATCCGGCGGCTTCCCGGCTTTGATCTTCTGTGCCAAGACAACCAATCAGCATGTGCTTCGACCACGCGCCCGTCGGGCAGGCACCCGGGGCGCGGCGGCGGCGTCCGCGCCCCCCGCACTGTGTACTGTGCTCCCCGTGGTGGCTGCCGTCCGCGTGCTTGGTGTGGAGGGCCCGCCCGCCGCTAGTCCTGAGAAGCCAGGGGGCAGGGCTTCAGCCTTCAGAGTGAAGTTCTGGGGGAGCTTTCTCTTGAGACAGTATTTCTAGGTCATTCTTTCAGTGACGTCATGGGATAATAAAATCATTGACACCTCAGGGTTCTCTTAGAGTCTTCACGACTGAGACCCGGGGTGAGGAGAGCTGCTCTCATCCCCCGTGGAGTCGTGGGTGCAGAGGGTGGAGGCCCCCACCTCCCTCCCCCACTGTCTGCCTGCTCCCGCTTTCGTCTCACGTCCTCTCCCCGGGACAGGCTGTCACTTAGGACGTGCACACTTGGGCACAGGGGCCTCTTTACTTAACTCTTGGACACCAGAGGCTCTGCGTGTTTGACAAAATCCACTCCAGAGCATTTGGCGTGGCAGTATGTTCATTGGCTGAAAAGAATTAGATTTTAGGTCATCCAGTGCAGCGCCTAAAATCACTTTGGGCAGCATAAGGGACCCCCCCCCCCCTTCAAATGGGGTCTTCCGTGCAGCAGCGAGTAAGCAGAGAGCTCCTGGGGTTCACTGGGGAGGGACCGGGAGAGCCCGCTCAGACCACCCCGCCCCCGCGGGCCTTGCTGTCAGACCAGCGTCCCTGGAAGTGCTGAGGTTCGGGGGCCACGCTGCAGTTGACTTGTTTTATTTTCACTGCATAGGTTTTAAGAAGAGGCAGGAAAGCTGTATGCCCCTTAGGTGTTGTTTAAATTCAGCTTTGCTGAATCAGAGGAGCCCATTGTAAGCGTCACCTGGGTTTGGGGCTCACACACGCTGTCCCCACCTTCTCTGCCCAGGTGTGAGGTTAACTCGGCGCGTGTGCAGGCTTCCCTGGGGCTCCGAGGCAGACAGGTGAAGAATTGTTGCTGTTTGCAGCCACTTTCCTGTGGGCATTAAGATCTTCTCAGTGTTACGTGGTCAGGATAAAAGATAGAAATAAACTGAGAGTTGAGGCGGATGCTGAGGCTGGACCTGTCTGTAACTTCACATTTCAGATCACAGGTTCTGCGAGGCAGCTGCCTTGTTCTTTACTATCATAAGGACTTGGTACACACTCACAGTGAGAAAATGCTATTTAGGTTTTATTTTATATTGGGGTTCTATGTTAGAATTTAATTTTTTAAAAAAGGATTTCACGGGTAAAGAATTTGTCCCCTAATAAATAAATGTGAGCCAAGTGGACAAAAACACAAAAGGGTTTCAGTGCTCCTTAAAAAGTTTGGGAGCCTCTGTGGAGGGAGAGCGCTGAGTGAGCAGCCCTCACTTGGGTTTTCCCAGGACCCCGGGTGCAGGCCTTCCCAACACTCAGAAGTAACACTGGCCATGAAGTCAAGGCCAGTGCCGGTGGGTTGTGATCTTGACCCCTGCAGGTGCTGTGCGGCTGGCTGAGCACCCAGCTGACCTGAATGCGGTTAAAACGCAAGGGCAGTAAGCCTGCTGGGCATGTTCTAATAGTTCAGGTGACGATTCTGGATCAGATTCTCAACATGGTAGATAACTTCTTTAGAGAGGTACCATTCTGTTCTTTTTCAATGTACCATAAAGATCATAATTGAAGTACCTGAAAGTGTAACTTCATCAAGCGTTGTTTTTAGGTAGACTCTTCAGGTCTAAAAGTCACTGTCAGGATAAGTCTCTAAATGGTCCTGCCTCTAAAGACACAGATGCTCCATGCACACTAACCCTTTCTGGGTAAAACTGGACTTGTGGATCTCTGCGGCCCTCGTGTGTCAGCCGTGGGGACTATGCAGAGCCTCAGGGCTGCACTGTGATTAAGGAATTGCGTTGGCAGTGGTCCCCCCAGGCCACCAGGAAACGCCGCACATCTCCCATTCTGAGTGGAGTGTCAGCCTGGAGTGCCGGGTTCTCTGCTGGGGTCCTTCTGAAGGAGCCCCGCTCCGCATGCGCATTCTTGTCAGGCTGCCCCCCATGTTAATGATTCCGAAAGCTTCTCACACAGTGAGCTCTTCCCCGGGATTACTGGGAATGAGATATACTGTTAATGACAAATAGTTTAAATTTTATTTTTAAAAATTGACATTAGGAAGACAACGAGAACATACCAAAGGGAGAGAATTTAAAAGTACCAAGTCACCTGAGTCCGTGGCTAATGTGCACTGCTGTGCCGCGCTTTACCCGATCCGTGCACTGTCAGTGTCTGTTCAGAAGCCCACTCTTCGATGCAGGTGTTCTTCCGTGGCAGGATAGCGATCTAGACTGGTTTTCCAAGTTGAATGCAGGGACACTTCCCACCCCTCAAGTCTGTGCTGAGTAGAAACCCACCCGGTTTGTGTCGGTTTGTGCTGTCCTTCCGCTGGATCTCTCAGGGGAGGGTGGGCACCCCTCCCCAGATTTGCTCCCCCTCCAGCTTACCCCGTGGGGGGCGGGAGAGGGTGAGTGTGTGCATGTGTGTGAGAGGGACTTCTGGAACCTGAGTGAACTGACTCTTCCGTACCCTGAGTGTCTAGGACAGGAATATTATAAATGACACTCCGATAGTGTAGCACTGAATTTTGAAGTGAACGGAAGTTGTACTATTTACAGAATTATATTAACATTTTAATAACATTCTTTTTCTGAAGAGCAGCAAGAACTTATGTTTTCTTGTCCTCCCAGCACTGATGGGGAGTTGGTAACAAGTTTTATTTTTCCATTTTAAAGATGAGAAAGATGAAGCTCGGGCTGGTTAAATGACTTGCTCAGCATCGCATGGTGAGTCAGCGCGGGCGGGTGGGCGCAGGTCCCCGCGGGCGGGCCCCCTGCCGGCCAGGACCAGGATGCGCGCCGCCGCGGAGATCCGCGGCCTTAGTTACTTTTACTTTGGATTATCAACTGCATGTTTAAAATGTGCTGTGAACTTTGGAAGCCAGTGTTTCTTAAAATGTCTGAAATGCCTGAAATGTCAGTGTACGTTAGGGGAAGCCCTGTCTGAGTTGAGAGGCCCCTGTGTGGCTCGGGGCTGCGGGCCTCCTGGGCGCAGGCTGATGTGAGCGCACTCCTCGCCAAGCGCGGACTCCTGTAGCCACTGTGCTTTCGTCCCAGAATCTCCTTATGCTCAGTGGCTCGAAAGACGTGTCCTGGTTGTCTGTCAAGGAGACGTCTGCCACGGTGCCAGTCCACGTTCTAAACTGTTTGACTTTATTCAGACGACAATTTTGCATGATGGGTAGATGAAGTAAAGGTAGCTTACATAAGGCCCAGGACCTGTTTCATCCGGGGCTGACAGGAGCAGGCAGAAGGTCATCCCAAATACCAAAGCAGTTAAAACACCGCCAAGGTGTTGTGACCTAGAAATACTGTGGGCCGAGCCGCGCTGTGAGGGCGCGGTGCGGCCCGCTCACCGGCTCTCTCTCGTTTCTGTCTGACAGGCCTAGCCGCCCTGTGCGACACCCGCTGTCTCCTGCATGACGGGCTCCTCCTCTCTCCAGTGCTGACCGCTGTCTAGCATCCCTAGGACTCTCTCTCTGACTGGCCACTCCTTCTGGTGCTGCTGTCCTGTCGGGGGCTCCTTATCTCTGTATACATGTAGCTTTGCCAGATATGTACTCAGTAATAGAGACCGTGTTAATAAACCACCCGCTGTGTAACGCGCGTTAGGTGACGACGCGCGATTAGCCGTCCCCTTTGTGAGAGGTAGTGGTAGTCCCCGTGTCCCTGCCATGGCATGACGGTGCCCGTGACCCCCAGCTGTCAGAGCGGGGCGTGTGCTCTCCCGGCCGCCCTGGGCCCTGGGCCCTCCCCTCCGCATCGTGCTCACGTAGAGCCTGCCGTGTGGTCTTCACGTGGAATTTTGACGATTCTGCTTTCCTCTGCTAATCTTTAAGTGTTGAGTGATTTGTGTACTTGTGTCTTTCTAACTTCTAATAAACTCACCCCAACTGACCTGCGTCTTGGTGTCTGTCTGCCTCGTAGAACTTCTCACGCTTTCCATGGAATGCGGCCTTGCCGGAGCTTCTACAGGGGGAGGGGTGGGGCTCCTGCTCATCTAACCAGGTGGTTCCTTCTGAGAATAAAATCTGCTCTGTACACATGTTTTTCACTCTTAAGTGTTTGATTTTCACGTCCAGATCCTGCCACGGGTTTCAGTTATTAATGTCTGAGTCAAGAACGGGAGAGCTGGGCGCACTTTACTTGTTTCCTACCAGGGTCTAAGGGCTTTTAGTTACGTGTATAGGATGAATGTTTTGTTTACCTTCCCCACTACTTTTATAATCAGCATGTAATAAAACAGTCCTTTAAAACTGAACGAAGCAGCAGCGTATCTGTCGCACGTCGATGGAACTGTTGAAAGGCAGCTGCCGGTGTCAGATCTGCGTGGTCCGGGTCCTGTACCGGTTATGTGGACCCAGCGCCTCCATGTAGAGTTTGATTTTGGTGCTATTTCTAGAAGCTGCCTTAATTTCCTTGAGACTTTCTGTGTATCTTTTGTTTCAAAACAGTAATGTAATTAATTTTCCTTCGGGGATTTTATTACTTTTATTTGAATAAGCTTTTTCATGTTCAAACGTTTTCATATTCTTTGGGTTATCTTTAATGAAATTTAAAATAGGAAGACTTCTGTTTGAAGTGTGTTTGCATACATGGTAAATTGGTAATTTCCATAGGACTCATATAACCAGCAAGTCGCAGACCGGCAGGTCGACCATGGTGTGGATTCTTGGAAGGAGAACCCCCTGCAGCTTCACATTTGTTCACGTTTCTTTCAGGATGGCACTGGATCTTTAAAACGCAGTGGTTCCTTTAGCAAACTCCGGGCTTCAATTAGACGCAGCAGTGAGAAGCTGGTTAGGAAGCTGAAGGGAGGAAGTTCACGAGACAGTGAACCAAAGAACCCCGGGTAACTATCTCCAGCCCGCGCGCCCCCTGCCCCGCCCGCTCCCGCCTCACCCACTGGCTTCGGCACACATCCCAGCGTGCGCCCCACGTGGTAGCCATGGAAGGGTTTGGTAGTTGCAGTCTAATTATTTGCCAGGACAAGTTGAGAAATAATTGTGAAATTTCCTGTTTAGAAGCTAAAAGAGCTGAAGGCTTTAAAAAATGTATGGAGTTCTTTAGTTTTGTTTCGTTACATGTTCAAAGAAAGCCTTAGCAGTGAAAATTAAGAATTTAATATTAAAATACTGAGCATACTAACTTTTCTCTTAACATGCATTATTCATTTTTAAAGCCAGTTTTAATCTTTTGAAATCAAATGGCAGCTGAGTATATTAAATCCCATCATACAGGTATTATTATAGGAAGAAGAAGGTTTGACAAGACTTTTTGTTATAATGAGTTTCTTTTGGAGATTTAAAAAACCTTAGCTTTTGCCATGTGTTTAGAAAAGGGTCTCGGTGATGAATCTTTTAGGGTCTTTGGAACAAAAGCTTTTAAGTCGTCAGAGGAATTTGGTTCTAAGATACTCCTTGTCTTGTATAACGGTCCTCAAAGGAAGGGCTCTTTGTCCTTCTCTGTTACGTGTTAACAGGTCGCCTGGTTTCTGGTTATTTTTGGTGTAAATGGCTTCCTCTTTCTGGGAGCGTTTCTTCTAGAAGCACCGTGCTGTGCTGTCAGCTGGGCTGTGAAACTCAGCCTCCCTAAAACGGTGCCTGCTTTTTTAAGTGTTGATTCTTAGTACGACTCGGTTGTAAAGCACTTCATGCTAAGCGCTGCCCCGTTGCTCCTGTGGGTGGCGTGTGGGAATGTAGGGCTGTGTCCCTTTGCTCTCGGGCATGTCCCGTCTCGTTCCTCCGTCCTCGGGGAGGGTCTGAGTCCCGAGGCCCTTGGTGTCGCCCAGCCCCGCCCTCGGGCCCAAGCCTCGCTGGTGGGGAGAGGGGCCCGCCTTGGCTCTGCCCCCACCGTGGTTTGGCTGGTGGCAGACTTGCTTGGAGGCCAGAGGGACGGCTGGATTTCTGCATGCTGCCGTCGCCCTGCTTCTCAGCAGTGTCTGCAGCCGTGCCCGCACAGGGAGCCGCATGCGAGCCTCCGACGTCCGCGGTGAAGCCGCCGCAGGGCTCGGATGCGGGGCTGTTGTGCTGGTGGCGGGCCTGCCTGCTGGAGACAGGCGCGGCTAGGGAAGGAGGTCCTGAGGGGTCCCCGTTTGATTTCCAGAACTAAAACGATGGGGTGCTGCCTGCCCCTCCGACGTTTGGAAGATTGAACCTCTTGTTCCCAGCGCTGGGAGGGCTGAGCCGCTTGCTGGGCGCCGGCCGAGTCCGCTCCTTCCGCAGCTGGCTCTGAGGCATGCAGGGACCGCCCAGCATGCCCTCGGTGTCCACAGGCCGCCCCTGGGCGCGCACACGTCGGCCGGCTGAGGGTCTGGGCGTCTTGCGGCCCGCCTGTAACGCGGAGCCCACGGTCTGTCTCTGCCGTGGTGTGTGTGGCCGCTCCCTGGCGCTCAGTGCTGGGCCAGCCCGAGGGAGGGCCTGCTGAGGATCGACCCCCACGGAGCAGACTGACAGTCTTCACATATAATGTAACTTGGGATGGCATCTTATGGGACTTTTTGAAAAGTAAATAATTTATGTTTATTCCATCAAATGCATAAGAAAAAGTGATCTTTCCAGATAAGAGGAGCAATCTTAGTTCATGGACGGGTGGCTCCAACCCGAGCGGGCCTCAGTGTTTCCTGGGCCGGGGCCCGTCCCTGCGTTTCTGATGGGCGGGGGGCACACGAGGGGACTTGCCCTTCCAACAAGTTCCCGGGTCGTGCCAGTGCTGCTGATTGGGCCACATTTGACAGGCACCGAGCTGGGGGTTGTGGGAGCGGGGTCTGTGGCCCGCGGTGGGCACAGTCCAGGAGGCCCTGGATGCCTTGGCATTGCAGACCCTGAGGGTTTAAGTCAGGGTGAGGATGCGATTCAGAGGTGTTGACAGGCATCAAGTTATTCTTTCATCTCATCTTGTAAAGAGAAGTTTGAGCACAAAGGTGGTGTATCTTTCTTAGAAAACACTAGCTGGCCAGTTACATCAGAGAATCGTGAAGCATGCCCAGATGTCCGTGCTTGAGATCGGGGTTGATTCTGCGCTGCACTTTGCTCCTGAGAGGTTCTGGACAGAGGAAAAGCCGTGCAGGGCTCCGGGTTCCTGGGATGTTTCTGTCCTGTCCTGGGGGGAGTTTGGGGAGCGAGTTTTACTTGGCGATCAGTCAGTTCAGGCTTTGTTTTCGGTATAGTTTGTTCGGTGAGACCCCAGGACGTGCCTGCCGTGTGCCTGGCACTCTGCCTGCGGCACTGGTGGCCACGCGGCCAGCTCCTGGGCCTCTGGTCCCTGCAGCTGGAACGCCTGTGTGTGCGTGTACGTGTCCGGTTGTAGTCAGTCGCCACACCTGTGCGTCAGCCTCACGGTCACGCACTCAGCATAGTGGGCACTGTCGACGTCAACAGTTCAGATGCAGAATTACTGATCCTATTAAAAACAATTAAAAATCACCCTTCCTGTTGGTCCTTTTAGCTTTTAAAGCTAAGATGACTTTCTGTTTGAGGTCATCCATAGTGGCAGTAAGCAATGCAGTATCTTACAACCATCCATAATTTAAGTTTAGATTGTAGGTAACTTGCAGGATATATTAAGTATTTTAAAGGTGCCAAATCGAAGAAAAACGTAAATATATGTATAAATCACTCTATTTTGTGTATATCCAAAGCCGTGAAATTTGTTTTAAATTTTTGTTTCTAGGCAGAGAAACCCTAGCCTCAAAGTTTTACTAATAAAAGGTTACTTGTTTTTTCTTAGATTTAATATGGAAAAATCTGTGAAATACATACTGCGTTCATGCATTTGATCTCAGTAGTGAGCTTTGCGGGGCCCTCTTTGGCGCGGTCGCTCAGGGCCGCGTCTACGGGCCCGCGGGTGGCACTGGCGGGGCCTCTTGGCTCCGGGAGGAGCCAGGCTTCAGAAAGGGAGGCTCTGAGGACGCTGAAGTTTATCCGTGGCACTCCGAGACAGGCTTTTTGACGAGGAAGACGCAGAGAAACTGCAGTTTTTGTCTAATGGGTGCGGAATACAGTGTATCTGGGGCATCCGTGTTGGGAACTGGGTGGGCCTCCTAGACGAGGCGAGCTGCAGGCCTGCTCCCGGTCAGGGTGGCCCAGGCCCCCGTGGTGATGGACTATGGAGGGGTCGCCCAGGCCCCCGTGGTGATGGGCCGTGGAGGGCTGGCCCAGGCCCCCGTGGTGATGGGCCGTGGAGGGCTGGCCCAGGCCCCCGTGGTGATGGGCCGTGGAGGGCTGGCCCAGGCCCCCGTGGTGATGGGCCGTGGAGGGGTGGCTTGGCTGCGCTCCCCACTCCTGGTGACTCACATGCTGATGGTTTGTCCTTGCATGTCCGCCGGGCCGGTGCAGCATGAAGCGAGCCAGTTCTCTGAATGTCCTTAACGTGGGTGGCAAGGCGGCCGAAGACCATTTCCAAGTAAGGAGCCCCACCCCGCTGTAGCATCCGTCGCCTTCTGGACGTGCTGGCGGGGCCCTGGCTCCGCTCCGCCCCGGCCTCGGCACAGCCTGTCCGTGTATAGCCTTCCTGGTCCCAGACGAGCAGACATCATGATGCCGTTTTCACAGTCAGCACGGACTTAACCATCGAATGGTGGGAGTGCTCGCTTCGGGAACATTCTCAGCATATAAATGGTCTTCAAAATGTTGATTGACAATTAAAAGCTAAATGATAAAGTAATAACAAAACTTGACCAGCTGTTAACGTGTATTATTAGTTAGCCTCCAGCGGTGCCGGCGTGTGTAACTAATACATCTGGCTAAGCTGTTCAGTGTTTTTAAATGACCTGAAACTTTACTAAGGTGAACACAGTCACTTTGTCACCTGTCCAAGTCTTACACGAATCGGCCATCTTTGCATTTAAGACCATTGGCATCCCCCTCTCCATCAGACGTGGCCTCTTTGTCTTCCATGTGTGGCCGGGCCCCTGGCCCTTCTGTGACCTGGCGTGGGCAGCTGTCCCCTGGACCAGGCATCCTGGGCACTGCATCTGGCTCCCAGTTGCCTCAGTCCCCCTGGTGGCTGTGATGTCCTTAGGCGGTGGCAGCCCAGCTGGGGTGCTGACCCCCGATCTGTCTGTCGGGGCTGCCTGGGGCCTGGAGGATGCGTTCCTGGTGAGGACGGTGAAGGAAAGCCCCTCTGTTTTCAGAAGGTCGGGAGCTGATACAGTCCTTCTGTCTGTTCTTGTTTCTTGCTCATGCACGTCTGAGCGTCAGGACTCTTGTGACGTGAGTCAGCGCCAAGACCACGGGCGGCTGGTGTCTGTGAGGCGCTGGGCAAGAATGACCTCTCGTTTGTTCTCTCATGCAGGAACGAAGGCGTTGTCTGGCAGACTCGAGGGCTCCGAGTGCCAGGCCCCCGGGGGAGGCAGAGCTAAGTTAAGCCCCGAGGCTAATGCGCAGAGACCCTCAGAGCTTGGCCAGGGCCCCCCCCCCCCCCTTGAGGGGCCGCCTCCTCTGCTGAGTTCCATTAAGTTCTGCAGCCCTGGTGCCCAGGAGCTGCCACAGCCGACAGTGAGGCCGCTGCCCGCCGACTCCGCCCAGCTCTGAAACCCGCTTTCACTTGTGCTGTGTTAATGCTGCTCACGGAGACGGGAGACGGGAATCGGAGTGGGGCTGTGGGCAGGCCCCGCCCCGGGCTGCAGCCCCCTCGCACATGGAGATGCGTGTGTTCCTTTTAACAGCTCTTCTTTGTAGGGTTAAGTAACCCGGGGTGGTCCTGATGGAGGCATTTTCAGATCAGCCCTGAGGTTGCTGAAGGGAATCCTGAACACCAGCTGGTTCGCTGAGGGTGACTCCAGGTGACGCCCCCGGAGCACGGGGCGCGCGCTCGCTGAGGGGCTGGGGGTGCGGGCGTCCTGGTGCTGTGGAGTCCAGGTTTAGTTCTCTTCCTGTTCCGGTGGGAGATGTCCCAGCAAAGGCGCTTCCAGCTGCCTTTCCCGCCCGAGCTGCGCTGGGTCAGGCGGTGGGGCTCCCTGGGGCTCCCTCTGGGGGTGCCCTAGCTGCACCTGTCCTTCACCCCAGCGGGGGGCGGGGCGGAGGCAGCAGCCCCCTGGGGTTGTCATGGCGAGGTGGGGCTTCAACTTCGGGTGTTTCTCTAATCGAGGAATGGGCCACCCCTGCACAGGGGCCTGCTTGTGAGTGCCGCTGTGTCCCTGGAGGCGGGGGGCTGCCGGGCTGGGGCTCCTGACAGCCCCGTGCGCTGCAGCCGCTCAGCGGTCAGGACGTTTCTGAGTGCTCCCCAGAGGTGTGTTAAAGGAAGGGGAGAGGAAGGCAGAGCCGTGTCCCCACGCGGGCACTGTGGCCCCTTCAGGTGCCCGCTTAGGTGGGGGCGATGTGTCTGTCACCTCACCGCCCGGAGAGGGGCCGCGGCGCGGTCCCAGCTCCTACCTCTACTGCGTTCATGTTTTCTCCCAGCTGCGGAGCTGGTACAGGATGTGTGAAACCACCCAGGTTCCCTTCCTGACTGTTGTCTCTGGAAAAACAAAGGGCATTCAGAAAGAGCGAATGTGGGGGTGAGGCCAGAATGCTCCCAGCTGGTGGAAACTGACCTCCCCTGCAGGGCCCTTGGTTGACCCTGGCCTGGCATGGAGCCCGCTGGCCCCTTTCCTGGGGGTGTGGTGGCCTCTGCAAGGCCTCCTGGAGGCAGTGTTTGGGTGAGTGGGGCCGGGCTGCTAAAAGCTGGCCTGTTCAGCAGGAAGGTGCCCTGTTCTGGTCTTTGAGGGAAGCCCAGTGTAATCTCAGAGGGCACCTGGGGGTCCAGCCTGCCTGCCTGCCCGCCCACCCTTCTTTCCTGGTGAGGGGACCCTTGGGGGCCAGCACCCGTTTCTCCATTGTTTCTGACTAGTCAGACTCACCCCAGCCAGTGGACCCAGGCTGTGGATGGTCTGAGCGTCCGCAGGAATATGAGGGTAGGGCTGTGTCAGGGCGGAGGTCGGGGGGACCCGGGCCTTCTCAGCCCCCTGCCCCTCCCCCGGGTGCTGCAGGGATTCAGCTGGTTATTTTCTGAAAGTTAAAAGTATTCCTCTGTCTGGTCAGAAGACGGCTGGGAATAGCACGTACCAGTCGTCGTCCTCTCAGGGAAGTAGCAGCCTCCCCGAGGAGTCGGTTTACGGAGTGCGGCTCTCGTGGGTAGACTTTATACGAGACCCTGGGAAGGCCCGCTGTGTCTTGTGGGGCCAGCTGCTGATGGGTTTCTGTTTGCGCTTGTGTTTGAGTCGCCGGGCACACAGCCTCCGTGGGATCCCCGACACAGATGCGTGTGTTTTCACTCAGCTCACCAGCAGGGCAGGGGATGCGGGCGGTTCACAGAGTGTGGAGCCAACCCTTGGGGTCGCGGGCCTGCGAGGCCCGTCTGGCGGTCCCTGGGGTGTGGGCTGGGGACAGGCAGGCGGGCTCCTTCCCGAGACACGGAGGGGAAGCCCCACTGTAGAGTCCCGGGGCCTGTGGTGGCGCGCGTCGGCCTGCCTTCCGACGGGGGCGGCCGTTCTCGATCTCTTTTCTCACTGTGGGTGTGACTTGACTAGGAAATCATTTGGAACTGTCCATAGTTAATTACAAAAATAAACTTTTATTTCCTGTTGTAAAGTCCCTGTACTTTGCAGAAAGGCTCTTCTGTAAAACTCCAAGCCTGAAAGCAGCTTTTCCTATTTAACACTGGCCACTCGGTCTTTTAGGGTCACAGGCTACTTTGAAAACATGATGAAAGCTGGAAATGGATCATCCTGTCCTAGGAAAACACACAACAGAGTGCCAATGGCCAGGGCTGGCGGTCCAGCTGAGAGCCCGCAGGGCGGGCCCGGGGCGCGGGGGGGGTCGGCCTGCACCCTGCCAGCAGAGCGGCCGTGGGGGTGGACGTCGGGTGGGGGAGGCCCAGCAGAGGGCCAGTGCTGCTGAGGGCCCGGGGCGGCGGGCACCTTCACTCAGCGCGTTTGTCCACAGCTGCTGGGCCGGCTGCCTGGCGGAGGTGGGCAGAGGCATGGCGAGGGTGACTCAGCCCTTCTGGAACTGGGCCTGTGTGTCCTCCGTGACTGCAGGGCCTCGTGCTTCCACACGGGATGGTCGTGGCCGGGCTGAGCCGAGGGCCCGTGTTCTGTGCAGAAGCACCGGCCGTGGTGGGGAGCTGGGTCTGGGCAGCAGTTCCTGCCAGAGTGGACCCCCCCTTTCCCCCAAGGCCAGGACCGAGGTCCCAGCCGCTGCAGCACACCGGGAGCTGCTGCCCTTGTAGACGAGTCCTCGTGGGCCCAGAAGGGCTTTCTGCAGACGGGCTGAGCCGCCTCCTGCAGCAGGGGCAGCTCTGCACCCCGAGGGGGATCCTGGACGCCGCGGTCAGCCGCACGTAGTCCCAGGTGTCCCCCGCACGCCCTCGGAGGTGATGGTGTAGGAGCAGGATGAGGACGGCAGGTGGGGGGCAAACACCACCCTGAGGGTGCGGCCAGGCGGGGCGAGCGCAGTCTCCTCGGGGCGCTGCCGGTCGGCCAGCAGCCTCACGAGCAGCTGGTTGGCCCAGGTTATTCCCAGGGCTGGGGACATCCTGAGACGGGAAACACCGCCACGCGTCACCTGCAGAACCAGCGCCTCCCTCCCACCCCCGCCCCCAGGGCCCCCAAAGCCCTCCGTCCTTAGGGCGTCACTCACCCTGGCAGCCCGGCCACTGAGTCCTGCTCCTCCAGGGCCTCCGTCACCTGGAGGGTGCAGAGCGGTCAGCGATGGGACCCGCTGGCCCGGCCCCGTGGGAGGCTGGGGGGAGGCCCACCTGGTTGACACACAGCACGGGGCTCCGGAAGGCGCAGCTCAGCCGCCGCAGCTCGGCTCCCAGCGCCAGCAGACGCTGGGCCCTGAGGGCCAGGGCCGCTCCGTCGAACTCGCAGCGGAAGGGGGCTGCCACGGAGTCGACGACCACCAGCCGGGCCATTCCCCGCGCCAGCAGCACTGGCACCTTCTCACTCACGCAGTGCAGCAGGGTGTCCTGGGGGCCGGGGAGCCCGTCAGCGCCTGCTCAGAGCCCCCGTCCGCCCTGCCCCCGCCCCCCATCCATGGCCCCGAGCCAGGCGCTGCCGCCTGCACCCAGCGGCATCGCCAAGGCTGACCTGTCGCCACCCCGGCTACCTACACCCAGCCAGGGGGGCGCGGCGCGGGGCTGCGGGAGACACAGGAGCTGTCCTGTGTCCGGCGTGCAGACCCCGGGCTGGGCCCAGGCGACATGCCACGACGCCAAGCGGGGCCCTGGGGAGCAGCCGTCCTCGGGGACCACCCCCGCCGACACTCCCAGGAGCTGCCCGTGCCCGCGTCCCCGCCCTGAGTGAGGGTCCGCTCTGTGCTTCACCCGCAGGGCACCGCAGGCAGAGCCCCTCTCCGTGGACAACGACAGCAGCAGCAGCGGCCTGGAGGACGCCAGCCTGAGCGTGAGTCCCGGGGTGGGGGGGGGGGTGGGCTGCAGGGGCAGAACTCTCCCCAGGGCGGCCGGGCTGGAGACCCCGCCCCCGGGAGGCGAGGGGGCCTGGGCCGCGAGGCCGGTGCACAGGGCGGGGCTCTGCCGAGGGGCTGCCAGGACCCCGGCCCTGACCCGCCGCCCCATCTGCAGTGAGGCGGCCGCGAAGGAGTCTGGCCTGAGCTGTGTGCGCGCCCCGAGGGCCCGGTGACGCTGTGAAGGTCGCGAGGCTGGAGGGCCTGGGGCGGTGCCTGCAGTGCTGACCAGTGCCCCCATCCCAGCGCCCTGACCCCCCACGCCTCTCGCCGCGAAGCCCCAGGACGGCACGCGGGTCCCCAACCAGCCCGGCCCGGGCCACTGCTCGGTCCCTGTCCCGGGCTACGTGTGATCATGTACTTTACTGTAAATTTCTAAAATTAAACTTTATACATCTTAGCCTTTACTTGACATTATTTCTATAGCAACCCGTAAGCGGGGAAGGGCCCGGGTCGGGGCACGCTGCTCTGCTCTCGGCAGCCCGGCTCCCTTCTGAGACCCCTGCCCCTTTATTCAGCCGCAGACGACAACCCCTCTGCGGGCACGGCTTTCATACGTGGCGTTGTCCTGGCGGCCCGCCAGCGGCCAGCAGTCTAAGGGGTCTGTCCAGCTGGGGCCCGGGGCTGTGACAAGGGGGCCTTCCCCTCCTCCAGAGGCAGACTGGAAGCGCGCTGGACGCCCACCGGGCGGCGGCCCCGTTCTGCGGGCGGTGGGTGTCTCTGCGGCCGGGTAAACCGGGCTGGCCTGGTGGGGCCTGCTCCGGGGCCGGGGGCTGGCCTGGGGGCAGGAGGGGGTATGTCCAGTGCCTTCCTGGCCTCTCTCTTTCCTCGGGCCATGGTTGGCAGAAACACACAAGACGGCCAGTTCACCCCAAGTCCAGGCACTGTGTAACGCTGGCCTGAGCAGGACCATGGCCCCTGGATGCGACCCCCACAGGCAGGCGCACGCTAACCTCCCCTCAGACACTCACCACGTCGGCTGCGTGCTCGATGAAGATCTGGTGGCCGAACTTGATCTTCGAGATCACGTCCCCTGGGACGTCTGCCCTCAGGCGCTGCTGCTGGGCGATCAGCTGCTGCAGACGGCGGCTGGGGAAGGCGTCCTCTGTGCACACGTACACGGCCCCTGGGAGGCCGCCGCGCGGTCAGTGGCCAGCACACGCCCCCTTGCTGCGCTGCCCCGTGGGTCTTCCCGCTGACCCAAGACGGGGCTGGCCGGCGCCTGCCTCCCACCTCGCCGCCGGGACGTCGCCCTGGGGGTCTGCCCCTGGGCCGTCTCGGGTGGGAGTGGGTGGCATTCTCAGGGGCTCTGTGCTTTGAGTAACACCCCCTCCTGCAGACACGGGTGTACCCATCCCAGGCCCCATGGAGTAGAGGTTCCTGGATCCCAGTGTCAGGGCTCCTCCCACAGTTCTGGGCTACGTGGAGGGAACGGTCTTTGCTGTGCCTGGAAAAGCCAGTCAACAAAACACCGGCGATACATCGCTGGGGCCTGAACCGCCTCCAGAAGATCAGCCCGAGTCCCGCCGCTGGAAAGAGCCAGGGCCCACGGGCTCACAGAGGTCCCAGGATAGTCCGGCGGGAAACAGGAGTCTTTAAAAATGGCACCGGGACAGGCAGACACACACACACCAACATACAAAAGGGCGAGATCAGACTTGTACCTCACACCACATACGAAAACTGAATCACAACGGATCAACTACGAGAGCCCAAACCACAGAACTCTTAAAAGACAGGCGTAAATCTTAGGACCTTGGGTTAGGCAGTGGGTCCTTACATACGACATGAAAAGTGTAAGCGAGGAAGGCCAGGTAAGCTGGACATTATGAAAGTGAAGAACAGCTTCAAAAGCCCATCAAAAAAGTGAGGAGACAACTTACAGAAAGAGAAAATACTGCAAGCTGTGTATCATACGAGTCTAGTGTCCGGATGACACAAAGATCACTTGAGTGAGTTCCGTCACAGACAGACAGATAAGCCAAGGGTTTAAATGGGCAGAAGACGGGAAGAGACATTTCTCCGAAGACACGCGGATGAGCGGCAGCTTGCGGCAAGACACTCAGCACCACTGCGCTCGAGGGGAGCGTGGCTGGAGCCACAGTGAGGGCACACCCACGCTGGGTCAGAGGGACGAGGGCCAGCTCGGATGCAGGGGCCAGGCACCTCCTCCAGGCTTCCTGGGAAGGGGGACAGTGCAGCGGCTGCTGAGAACAGTCTTTGGAGCCACCGAGCTACCCCGAGACCCTGCATCACTCCTAGGTGTGCACCCAGAGCCACGTGCCCGTCGGCGGATGGAAGGGTGGTAACTCAGCTGGGGGCTTCCCTGGTGGGGCCCATCTGGGTCAGAGCCCATCTGCCAACGCCGGGGACACGGGTTCAAGCCCTGGTCCAGGAGGACCCCACGTGCCCGGAGCAGCTAAGCCTGGGCTCCAGCACCCCTGAGCTGCCGCTGCCGCACCCGAGAACCACAGCTGAGGAAGCCCTGCTCCCCAAGGCCCGAGCCTGAGTGCCGTGTGCCCAAGCTGTGTGCCCGTGGCCCGCACTCCACGGCAAGATGCCGCCGCAGCCAGAGGCCCTGCACCACAGTGAAGACTGGCCCCTGCTTGCCGCAACTTGAGAAAGCCTGTGTGCAACACGAAGACTCGGCACAGCCAAAGACAGATGAACGTTCTAAAACAAGGACACAGGACGCCCTGGTATTCAGCTCTAGGAAGGACAGCCTGACGCGCCACCGTGGGTAAGCCCTGAAGACATTACACTGGGAGAAAGGGTACCTTCCACGATCCTGTTTATTTGCAACGTGCAGAACAGGCGAGTCTGCAGAAAGTGGATGGGGGGCCCCCGGGCAGGGGGGCGAGCGGCAGGTGCCCGCTCATGGGGCGGGGCGCCGCTCTGTGGAGAGGCTCCATCCAGACCTGGAGGGGTGCGGTGGGTGCGCAGCTGAGCAGGAGGACTGACCCCACTTCAGGAAGGAATTTCCCAGGGGGTGGATCACGTCTCGCCATCAGTAAAGAAGCAGGGCCTGTGACCCGGCCGAGCGCTGGCTGAGCCCCCATGTCAGTCACCAGGGCCCCCGCGCCCGTCTGTGAGCGTGCGAGTCCCGCTGTGACCTGGTCCTGCTCCCAGAGAACTTCAGACGTGGGGGGTGAGGAGCCAGGAGAGCTGCCCTGAGCAGTCAGGGCTGCCCGCGTCCCGGGCAGATGGTCTGCGCGCCCCCCCAGGCCGAACCCCTGGTCCCCACGCGGCGCCTAGGCACATCCAGAGAGGAGTACCACGCCTTTCAAAGTTAGGGCTTTCGGGTCTGATTCAGGGAAGTCGCTTTCTCAGCAGACCCACGTTTACCGCGGTCACGGCGGCCGTGGGCCAGGCCCCTGTGGGGGACGCCCATTTACAGGCACCCCAGGCCAGCTCGTCCCCTGCTGCCCCCGGGCTCTGCGCTCAGCCGGCATGGGGCCCCTCTGGGCGTGAAGAGATGGGAAACGGACCCCAGGGCCAGCAGCCCGAGACCCCCGCCCCTGGCACTCACCGGCCCCCAGGCCTCCGTACTGCCGCGGCAGCTGCACGGCCAGGCAGAGCTGAAGCGCCAGCTGGGTCTTCCCGGCCGAGCTGCATCCGGCCAGCTCGGTGATGCCGTCCAGGGGCAGCCCGCCGCGGAGCAGCGCGTCCAGCACGGGGCAGCCCAGGCTCAGGCGCTGGTGCTGCTGCGGGAACAGCCCCTCTTGCCGGAGCAGGTGCAGCGCTGGGAGCGGCGAGGGGGGGGGGGAACAGGTGAGCCCAGCCCCGCCCAGGCCCCCCACGCCCCACGCCGGGGCCCCAGCCCCGCGGGCGCCCTGCCCAGGCCCCCCACTCCCCACACCAGGGCCCCAGCCCTGCCGGCATCCCGTCCAGGCTGCCCAGGCCTCCCACTCCCCACGCCAGGGCCCCAGCACCTGTGCAAACGCCATGTCCCTGCAGGAGTGAGGCGGCTGCCCTCAGTAGGAGCCGCACGTCAGGGCTGGAAAGGCGAGTCAGTCTTTGCAGATCTGGCCCAGAAAGATGCAGGACCTCCTTCACTGACCTCAGTTTGGCTGAAATCACAGAGCCAGTCAAGGATGCAGTCAGATGCGCCGCCCACGGCGACAGTGATGCGGGGACGGCGGTGACCACCAGCTCTGGGCGCCCGGCGGGCAGCGGCCAGCCCACCTGCCCCCTGAAGCTGCATGGACCCCTGGACGACAGGTCAGGGAGGAAGGGGCCTGTCCCCAGGGCGGGGAGCAGCGGCCCCGGACACATCTCCTGAGACAGGCCTGCGTGTGCATTGCCAGGGAGGGGCCGCGGGAAGGGACCCAGCCCGCAGATGGCCGGGGGGTGAAGAGGGAGAGTCAGCTCGCTGGCGGCACCGCGGGGGGCTTTCGGGGTGAGGGGCCCGAGAGCTGGTGTTTGGGAGGAAAGGGAGTAATTCTGAACTTAGATCAGTGTATTATTTTTAAACTAGTGGGGGAAAAAAAGGCTAACAATACATCAAATCAATCCAAAAAAAGGCAAAAAAGAGCACACACACACAAAGAACAGAACACAAAGGAGCGTGAACGCCAGCCTTCCCGGGAGCAGCTGAAGGCTTCAGCTAGAGGCGCGCGCTGGGCTCAAAGGGACACTCACGGCCTGGGGAGGGAGGAGCCCAGCCCCGCACACTCAGGGCTTCCGCCCACCAGTGCTGAGCGCCTGACCTCACAGCATCCTCACGACCACCCGGGGATGGGGAGATGGAGCAGGTGGGGGGACCAGGGCGGGGGGATGGGGGGATGGAAGGGGCGTGGGGACCAAGCCTGGGGGGGATGGAGGGGTGCAGGGACAGGATGTGGGGGGACGTGGGGGTGCAGGGACCAGCCGTGCAATGGAGGACCTGGTACAGCCTGGGGATGGATGTGCCCAGACGCCAGCAGACTCCTCGAACATTTAGAAAAGATCACTGGGCCTGACAGACACTTGCGAAGTGTGGGACTAATTGGAAGGCAGAGGAAACGCACCCATGAACAGGGAGACGAGCACTAACTTTGGGGGAAAACCAGAGATGGTCAAGAAAGGAAACAGTCAAAAAAAAAGGAAACAGTCGCGCGCCAAGTTCTGTGACAGCCGTGATGTCCCGGTGACAACTCTGATGGCTGACGTGGCCCAAACTGTGTTCCGACTGGGGCGGGGGGTGGACCAAGGAGGGGCACAGGGGGCGAGGAAGCCAGCTCCCGCCCCCGAAACGGAGGCCCATGAGGAGGCATAAGTCAGAGAAGCACAGCGTTAGAAACCCAGGTGTAAATACAGACACATGGCTGAAAGACTCGCAAGGAGCAAGGAGTCCCGTCTCACTGCAGACACTGTGTGTACGGCTTCATGAAAAGTCAGTTACACACAGACCCGGCACAGGCCAGCATCAGAGCATCTCTGGGCCAGGAGGCAGAGGGTTCCCAAGGCTCGGACAGGCCACCCTGTAAACTGCTCTCCATAAAGTGCGCAGTGCACGGTCAGTCCACAGTCGAGTCACCTGAACATCAGCAGACGCACCTTTCTTAACTGCAATGATGATTCTGGGATGCAGGTCGAGCCGATCCAAATCCATTTCTTCAGTGGGGACAGCCAGAGACGGACGACCGCCCTGGGACGCGGGTTCTGACGTGCCGGCCGCCCTCTCGAGCGGCCCGGGAGGCGAGTGCCAGCCGAGTGACCGAGCCTGGGGGCACCAGGCGACCGTGGGGCCCGGGGCTCGGGACACCCCTGTCCCAGGGCCAGCGCTGAGATCGTCCCAGGCTGATCACCAGCAACTCAGAGGCCTGGGCTCAGCCCACCCTGGCATGCGTTTCAGGAACCCCCGAGCACCCCCCAAAGGTCAGCCTGCTTCATCCGCTTCAGTAAGGTGAGAAGCGGCCTGGTGTCCCCGCCCTGGCCCTCCGTGACCCACCTCTCTGGGGCGCAGGTGCTGGGCTTGCCCGAGCGGGGCCCACGCTGCACTCTCTGGCGTACGCTCCAGAGCGCGTCTCCGTGGGAATCTGGAGAGAGTGGGAGGACGAGTGGTGGGTCCCGCGGGTGCCCGGGAGGTCGGAACCGCTGCGACCGCCGAGCCGCTCCAACAAAGGGCAGCGGACACCTTGCCCACCTGGCCTGCAGCTCACCCTGGCCACCGGCCCGGGGCAGTGTGGTGGGCGGGGTGGCCATGCCAGGCTGTGGCCACTCGGCTGAGGCCGGGCCCGGCGGCCAGCAGCAGGAAGGCCCGTGCCCCGGGGCTCCCGATGCCGAGGGGGCGGCACAGAGTGGATTTGGCCTTCTGCATGGACACTGCTGACCCTGTGTCAGGCTGTCCCCGATGCTTCGAGAGACAGGCCACCCGCCCCCTCATCCAGTCTGGTCAGGAGCGAGGGCCTGGCTACGCAGCACCCATTGGCCATCTTGGGGTGGCCCTGGGCCCTCAGAGGCAGCTCCGGGAGCAGGAGGTCCGGATTCTGAATGACCGTGGGAGGGAAGCCTGTGCGGGGACTCAGCCGGGAGCTGCCCGGATGCAAAACTCGGTCCTGAGAGCAGCTGGACACACGGAGGAGACCAACTGCGGGGCCCTGGGCCCAAGTGGAGTGGGTGCTGACAGAGCACCTGCTGGTACCCGACACAGGCCCGGGAGCCCCACCGAGAACCCCGGGAGGGGACCGGGCGAAGCCACCAGGGGCAAGTGTGTGCCCCGCAGCACCCAGCATGGGCATGGGCGGGCCTGGGCAGCTCCCGGGAGCGTCACGTGCAGGCGTCTCAGGGGACAATTAACAGCAGGTGCTGCTGCTGAGCCAGCGTGAAGGCATGTGAACTCCTGGGCCAAACACGAGACTTCTCCCCAGGTGGAATCACTCTCGTGTGTTTCTGGGGCTCTAAGGGAGCCCGGGGACTTCTGTGCCACCAAAACAGGCTGGGACAGGCCCACCCCCACTCTGGAGACAATACTCGGCTTCCTGGCGGCTTTACTTGATTCACACTGAGGACTCAACGGGAGGAGGAGGGAAGATCTTTCTGAACTGATGCACTCAGTGCCTCTCCCACTCCACCGGGTACCAGACAGGAGGAGGCAGGGAGGAGCCCTGGGGAAGGCAGCCGCCAAATCCCCACAAACTGAAACTGTTACTCTTTCTCCGAATTCAGGCAAAGGGTCAATACACACAGCTCCAGGCTATTGCTCTAAAATCATCAAAGGTCGAGGGCTGACATTTACCAAAGTCTCTTCCAAGTGTGTGACAAGTATGAACGTCACCCCTGTATAAGCACAGAGTGGTTAAGCAACAAGCTTCAGGTCACACAGCAAGTGGGTGGCCTGGGATGCAGGTCCAGGCCTGGGCTCTAAGCCCCTGATCCCGCGTTTGCATCGCCCATCTGTTAACAGCTCCAAAGGGAACTGTTTGGACCACAGAACTCGGTCATCCAGAGGCTGACCCGCCTGAGGGTGTCCAGCTCCCTCTCATAGACGTTTCCTTTCTTTTCCCGCTCCCCTCCCAGAAAGGGCGCCAATAAGCACGCCTTCATCCCAGGGCTGCTGGACGGAGGTTCCCCCGGACCCCTTGGGCGGCCACACAGGCCCGCCCCCGTCTAGACCAGCGCTGTGGTTTCTCCAGAGCCGGCCGGCCTGGACTTCCGGCCCTGCTCCCTTCGCAGGACCCTCTTGCTCCTCTTTTCAGGCCCTGCGGCTTTAAGCACCCACTCCCCAGTCCCCCGGGCCTGCGTGTCCAGCAGGACCCCGCCTGGGCCGTCCTGACGGTCCAGGGGACGCTGCAGCCGCACCCTGCCACCCACGCACACCTGCGCTTCCCGCCTGGCGCGCTCTGAGCCCGACCCCACCCTCCGCGCCCCACCCCGCGGCGCCGGCGCGGCCGCACAGCCCGAGCAGGCTCTACAGCTGCGCGGGCTCACCGCCCCGAGACCGAGGCCCTCCGTCCCAGCCCTGCCCAGCATACGCCCGGCCCCCTCCCACCCCCCGGGACCTGCGGCGGCCCTCGCTCTGCCCGTCCGCGGCTACGCACCGCCGACCCGGGTACTGGGGAAGCGCCAGCCGGCCCCCGCCGCGAACCCCAGCAGCAGGGCCGCGCGGGCGCCCAGCCGGGCCCTGACCGCGCCCCAAGAGGCCTCGGTGCCCAAGGCCGCACCGTCTCCGACCGCCCGGGACCTCAGCGGCCACTCCGCGACCTCACCTCGCGCGCGCTCCGCACGCTCTTTCGCACCGCCCCACCCCTTACTGCCTCTTCCTCCAATGAGCGCAGGGCGCCCGCGCCGGATGCGCCAATCAGAAGAGAAGCGGGGCCCACGTCGCCGATTGACTGGCCAATCCTAAGTCTCAGTCGCCCCGAGGGGGCGGGGCGTGCTCGGGCGGGTCCTCGCTGACCATTGGTGACTGGCCGCAGGGGGGCGGGGGAGGCGCCCTTGCGTCGATTGGAGCACGCGGCGGCGGGGCGGATCCCGGGCGCCGATTGGTCCGCGTTCTGGACCTGGCATGACGACTGGACGCGGGCGCTGTCAGCCACGCTGGCGGGGCGGGGCTCCCGGGGGGCTCGGGCCCGGCTGCGGGCGGCGGGCAGCGGGCGAGCGCTCGGGCGGCGTCATGTCCTCCGAGGTGGCCGCGCGCCGCGACGCCAAGAAGCTGGTGCGCTCCCCCAGCGGCCTGCGCATGGTGCCTGAGCACCGCGCCTACGGCAGCCCCTTCGGCTTGGAGGAGCCGCCGTGGGTCCCGGACAAGGAGGTAGGTCGCGGCCGCCCGCCAGCCCCGGGACCCCGGCTGCTCCCCCGGCCCTCCTTCCGTCCGCGCCGGCTCCCCGGGCCCGCCCGGCCTGCCCGGGCGGTGCGCCCCGCCCTCGGCTCCCCGCGCCCCCGGCCCCGGCGGTCCTCCCTGGCGGACCCCCGGCTCCACCCTCGCCCAGGTGCTCCGCCTGACCCTTTTCGCTGGTGCGCGGCCCCCCCACCCCGACCTCCCTCCGTGATTCCGCCCGGGCCCTGCCCCCTGTGCCGTCGTCTGTGGACCGGCCGCCTCTCGCGGTCGTTGGGCTGGAACTTTTCTGACAGTTGCCTCCCCGTCCCCGCGCGGGGACCGGGAGTGGGGGGGGGGCAGCGTTTCTTTGCGATCGGCGCTCGGGCAGGGCCCTCGAGGTGCGCTGCGGTGCTGGGGGGTGCTGGGTGCGAGCGGGCGTCGTCAGGCGGGGCGTCTGCAGGGCGGCCTGCCTGGGGAGTCGCACCTGCTCCCGGCGGGGCGGGGCGGCCCCTCTGTGCCCTTGTGTGCTGCGCTCAGGAGTTTGGACCGGATCCCTAAGCCAGTGGCTCTCAGCTGTGCGAAGGCTGGCGGAGAAGCCTGGTGCGTTCCTGTCAATCTCGAGCGTCTAAGAGACGGGAAAAGACCACGCTTTGGGAACAAGCTCTAAGTTACAGCCACTCGTGTTCTAGCTGACCGCTTTTCCTCTCTGCCCGGGGAATCGCGGTGGCAGGTTTTCCGCAGGGAAGGGTGGGGAGGTACGGGAGGAATGCGATCGGGTGTTTTCCAGGCACCGGAGCGCTCAGAAGCTGGGGAGGGGCGGTTGGCCCGCGGGCAGGACGAGGGGAGGGTTCATTCCCTCCGCCCCCTGGTCACCGAGGGCCCCCGCGGTGCTCCAAGGCGGCAGGACTTTGGGCGTGGGCCGCGGGGATCCCTGGGCCGGGCTCGGCCCCTTCGTCCCCGCCTCTTGGCCTTCTTGTCGCCCCAACTATGCTCTTTCTTTTCTGCGTTTGTCCTCCGGGTGCTTGTAGTCTCTGAACTCAGGGAATGTACTTTTCCTCACACGGTCTCCTTGGTTAGTGTTGTTGAAAGGTGGTTAAAGAAAGAAAAAGGTAACATCACAGCTCTCATTCTCTAAGCCAGCGCGTGTCCAGGAGCTCGTTTAACTGAATCAGTGAGGGAGCCTGGCAGGTGTCATCAGGGCTCAGAGGGAAGTCCCAGCAGCACCGCCTGACCTGGGAGGCGGCAGGGGAAGGGGCCGAGGTCCAGCCGGATTGATCGGCCCCACCGTGGGGGGCGGAGTCAGGACGGGCCAGTGCCGCTGCCTACAGCCTCTCCACCCCCTCAGCCCAGGCCAGCGTGTCAGCCGTTTCTGGTGTTGTCCCCAAGGGCCATTTTAGACATTTCTTCCCCCGACTGATCCCAGTGCAATGCTCACAGCAGGAGCTGTCTGTGAGTGGAAGCCGCCTGGACGCTCTGCGGTTCGCTCTGGGGCCCCTCTGTCCGTCTTCGGGGCCCTTTGTCCTTTCCTGAAATGACCGCCTCGCTATTCCCCTGCCTCGGGTGTCCTCTCTGAGCAGTGGGGCGTCCGGCCCGGCCTGGAGTCTGCGGGCTCCGGGGGAAAGGCAGGAGTCAGGCGGAGGTGCTGCCGCCTTGGCGCTCCCTCCCCAGTGGAAGTTTCTTGTGCTGGAAGGCTGGCGGGGTGCCCTCCAGAAACACACCCCAGTTTGCCGTCTCAGCAGCCAAAGAAGGCAGAGGGAGCTCTGAGGAGGGGAGGAGGCCTCCCAGTGGCCGTGACCCGAGTTTGAGGAAGTGCATGTTGACATGTACTGGGCAGGGGCCGCATCTGCAGTGACCGAGGGGAGTGTTCTGGAGGACAGCAGCCTGGGGTGGGGCAGCTTGGGCTGGGAGTCAGATGGAGTCTGCCTTCGACCTGGGTCAGCTCAGGGGGGAGGTGGGGGTTCCCCTGCTGCCTGCCCGGCTCCGCGGCGCTCAGCCCACCCCGTGCTTCCAGGGCCACGATCCCGGGGTGTGTGTGGTTTGGAACAGGCAGGGTGTAGGGAGAGCAGGGGCGGGTGGGGAACATGCCTTCACCCGCGCCCACTCGGCTGTGCGGGGACGAGTGTTGGTCGTGTCTGGAGCCGTCCGCACCCATCATTCCTCAGCGGTCTGTCGACTGTTGACTCTGTGCTTGGCCCTGTGCCACCTCGGTGCCGCGGGCCCACGGGGACCTCCCTCACAGATGCTGGGAAACTTGGGGGTGTGCGTTATCTGTGACTCTTGGCTTCTCAGAGGGGTTCCTGCCGCCAGAAATAACAGACTCGCTTTTCTGTGTGCCTCCAAGAGCTTGTGAGGTTGAGGGGAGCAGTGGTGGGACATGGGGGGCCTGGCGGAGACCTGGGCCCAGCTTGGGCCTTGTGTGACTGCATCCGCATGTCCCCCGGCGAGGAGCGTGTCCAGGGTGCAGCCGTCGGAGACTGCAGTGACCCGTGCACATGCCCCGTTCCTGCCGTCCCGGGTGTGACAGCGGGGACGGCGGCTCTGCGCTGTTGTCTCGATGTCACTTCAGTTCAGCCGCTCAGTCGTGTCCGACTCTTTGCGACCCCATGGACTGCAGCTCCCCAGGCTGCCCTGTCCATCGCCAACTCCCAGAGCTTGCTCAAATTCATGTCCATCAAGTCAGTGATGCCGTCCAACCATCTCATCCTCTGTCGTCCCCTTCTCCTCCTGCCTTCAATCTTTTCTCACCATCAGGGTCTTTTCCAATGAGTCAGTTCTTTGCATCAGGTGGCCAAAGTATTGGAGCTTCAGCTTCATAATCAGTCCTTCCAATGAATATTGAGGACTGATCTCCTTTAGGATGAACTGGTTGGATCTCCTTGCAGTCCAAGGGACTCTCAAGAGTCTTCTCCAACACCACAGTTCAAAAGCATAAACTCTTTGGTGCTCAGGCCTTGTTTATGGTCCAACTCTCACATCCACACATGACTACTGGAAAAACCATAGCTTTGACTAAATGAACCTTTGTCGGCAAAGTAATGTCTCTGCTTTTTAATATGCTGTCTAGGTTTGTCATAGCATTTCTTTCAAGGAGCAAGCATCTTTTAATTTCATGGCTGCAGTCACCATCTACAGTGATTTTGGAGCCCAAAAAATAAAGTCATGTTTCCATTGTTTCCCTATCTATTTGCCATGAAGTGATGGGACCAGAAGATGCCGTGATCTTCATTTTTTAATGTTGAGTTTTAAGCCAACTTTTTCACTCTCCTCCTTTATTTTCATCAAGAGGCTCTTTAGTTCTTCTTCGCTTTCTGCCATAAGGGTGGTGTCATCTGCATATCTGAGGCTATTGATATTTCTCCTGGCAATCTGGATTCTAGCTTCTGCTTCACCCAACCTGGCATTTCGCATGATGTACTCTTCATGTAAGTTAAATAAGCAGGGTGACAATATACAGCCTTGACGTACTCCTTTCCCAATTTGGAAACAGTCCATTGTTCTGTGTCCAGTTCTAACTGTTGTTTCTTGACCTGCATACAGATTTCTTAGGAGGTAGGTCAGGTGGTCTGGTATTCCCATCTCTTGAAGAATTTTCCACAGTTTGTTGTGATCCACACAGTCAGAGGCTTTGACATAGTCAATAAAGCAGAGTAGATGTTTTTCTGGAACTCTCTTGCTTTTTCTGTGATCCAGCGGATGTTGGCAATTTGATCCCTGGTTCCTCTGCCTTTTCTAAATCCAGCTTGAACATCTGGAAGTTCACGGTTCATGTACTGTTGAAGCCTGGTTTGGAGAATTTTGGGCATTACTTTGCTAACGTGTGAGATGAGTGCAATTGTGCAGTAGTTTGAACAGATAGTAGTCGTCTTGACGTCAAATGCTCTGCAGAGGCAAATGGGGGACACAAGTGTGTCAAACAAGAAGCAAAGGCGGACTTGGGTGGGGAGAGATTATGTTTCAGAGGGTCATGGTGGGGTGGTTCAGACCAAGGGATCCACAGGCTGTCCAGGGGCAGGAGGCAGGGGCTTCTCCATGGGGGCACGGCCCAGGCTGCGGGGAGCAGGGTGGGAGGGGCAGGTGGGATGCGGATGGTGTGATCTGATAGCGGGTCGGATGCATCACCCCTGGACTGTCTCAGGCTAAGAGGTGGGTCAGAGT
This sequence comes from Dama dama, assembly GCF_033118175.1. Classification (NCBI taxonomy): domain Eukaryota; kingdom Metazoa; phylum Chordata; class Mammalia; order Artiodactyla; family Cervidae; genus Dama; species Dama dama. The sequence continues at coordinate 75,003,571 of NC_083693.1, forward strand.
TCAAGGGCCTGAAGGAAGGAGAGATTAATGAACGTTGCATCAAGTGAGGTTCGTGCACACGTCGTTTCGGTCCATGAGGGGACAGGCAGGTCTGTGGGGCCCGCCTGCGGCCCCGTCTGGCTTGTGGAGGGTGGCTGGGGTGTCTGTGCGTCTCCTCCAGGGCATGTGAGGAGGGGGCTCTTTGCATGACGCTTTCCGAGAACACTGCCTGTGGGGTCCCCGTCTTGGGCCTCTGGGATCCCAGGTGGGTCCCTTGTGGTGCGGCCCAGGGGCCCTGCAGGCCCGCCCGCTCACTCAGGAGCTGCCCACGGCCCCTGTGGCCGGTGGGACACCGCCGCTGGGGGCAGCCCTGGCTGTCCTGCGGGAGGCGGTGTCCACGCCCGGGGGGCTCTGCGGGAGAGGCAGGCCCGTCCTGGGAGGCGCCCCCGCCCCGTGTTGTCGGATTCAGCTCGTCCCTGGGCTGCTGGGGGGTCTGCTCCTCAGATTTGCCCGTGACCTTGTTTTTTTTAACATTTCATTGCTTCCCTGAGTTAATTGAGTTAAATGTTTGACATGGGTTCATTTTATATTTGTAGGAGTTACACTTTTACTCTTTAACAATGGTTGCTTTTCAACAGATGCATTAACACATGTAACTGGAAAACGTATCTTTATGACTGACTTCTTTTCGAGGAGCCTGAGAAACACTCCCGTGGGAGCCTGGCGTCTCGGAGGACAGCGCCGGGGCGGCGGGCCCCTGTCGCTGCAGCCTCAGAGGGCGGCGGGCGGCTGTCCCAAAGGCGCTTCTCCTTAAACATCGCTTTGGCCTCTCGCTTTGGCCTCTCGTCTGTCTTCTGACTGTTGTACTTTGAAGGAGCCGCCCGAGCACCCCCAGGGCTCCCGGGCAGCTGGTCGGCAGAGACCACCGTCTCCAAGCAGGCCTCCAGGGCTTCTGCGCTGGGCTGCCAAGGGTGGCCCCCAGTCCCCGGAGGCCTCTGTTCCGGCCCGGCTTCCTGTGGCCCTTTCTGGTTTCTTCCTTCATCGCTGCTGCTCACCTCCCCCACGTCCTTGGCAGTCTCCTGCCGCTGTCAGCCGCTGGCTTCCTGGAGCAGCGAGGGGACGGGTCGGGGCCGCCAGGCTCGGACCCCCGGCTCCCCTGCCCTCTCGTGGGGACCTGTGGAGACCCCCCCTTAGCGCCGGCTCCCTCCCGTTTGTGGGTGAGAGTCCTGGGGCGCAGTGCAGGGGCCCCGCAGGTGGCTGGCGGCCCGTTGTTGACCTGGTCAGGGTGGGCGGGCCGCCCGGGGAGGACCCAGCAGTGGCCGCTCGCCCGTGCACGTGTGTGTCCGTGTGCGGGTCCAGCTTCTCCCCTGTGAGACCCCAGCCCCCGCCCGCCCTGGGGGCACCGTGGGGACCGGCCTGGGCGCCTGTGGCTTCAGGGGCGGGCGTCGCCGGGGCCTTAGGCCTCACGGGGGAACTGCCGGGTCCTGGTTTCCGGACCGTCTCCCCGACGGCAGTCCCCCACCCCGGGCCTCTCCTCTGGGTTCAGTCAGCGGCTCAGGGCGCAGCGCTGGGCCCCGGCCTGGGCTGGCGTTGTAGCTGGTCTCAGACCAGGTGTGAATTCTTGACTTTCAGGTCTTCACCCGCTGCTCTCGTTTCTTTGTTTAATTCTATTTTCATGTCAAATCGTTCTCTTGATAATTTTAAGTTTCTTTTCTCTTATATAATCCCTAGGAAAATTACCTTGTTTAAAAATCTGCTTTCTGAATAACCGTTGGTTTATTTAGATTAATGCAAAATGTCTAGCTCACTGATGTTTTTCAGGGAGTGTGGTGTGGTCTGAGTTTAGAGCTTGGTCTCGGTTGCTCAGATGTGAGCCTCCCGGCAGGGGGGACAGGGTCGTCTCCACAACCGCACCTTCACCCAGGGGACTCTGTGGTGGGTGGACGTGTGAGGTCACGGGAGAGTGTGGCACACACAGGCCCCGCCCCACGTGGAGGTCTGAGTGCCACACACGGAACGTTCCAGAAGTGACAGAGGCGCAGTGGCGGGGCTGGTAGGGACAGCTGGGATTGGCCAGCTCGGGCCTGAGGCGGGCAGACCCTGCAGGTGATTCCGGAGGGCCAGGCCCTTGGTCCCGGCGGGAAAGCTGCTGAAGAACAAAGAGAAACAAGAAAGCATCAGTCACGGGTCACATAAAGCTTAGACGGCTGCTCAGTGCCGGGCCATGGCCGCTGGGTGCGGGTGGGGCGGGGGCCGGCCTGCGGCAGGGGGCACCTGCAGACTGGCCTTGCCGACCGCCCTCCCCTGGAGAAGGGCGCTGGACCCAGCTTTAGATCGACTTGGAACGGTGGGCCCGGCCCTGCCCTGAGTTGGGCCTGGGGGGAGGGGAGGGGGTCAAGGTCAAGCCCTGTGTTGGGAGCAGGAGCAGCCCTCGCCTGGGTTCTGGCTGCCCTGAGTGAAGCCAGGCAGAGGGCGGCCCTGCTGACCAGGACCCACCGAGGGCGGGCGGGTCAGGTGAGGGTCACGGTCAGGGCGCCTGGCCCCCTGCCTGGTGGCGGCATTTCACCGGCCTCATAGGAGTGTGCGGCTTTCCCACCGCGGAGGCCGGGCCTCGCCACGTGGGGACAGTGCGTCCGCGCTGTCCGGTGACAGGTCAGGGCGCTCCTGTGGTGGTGGCCGGGTGACGACGTGGCCGTCTCCAGGCTGGGCCCTGGTGGTCCCGGGAGCACTGTCCCCAGCCTCTCCTCCCGAACCCCGGGCGCCCGGGCCTGGCACCACCGCCGGCTGGCCGCTGACCCAGCTGCGGCGTCTCCAGGCTGCGCGGCCTGACCCCCTGTCACCTTGCCTCCTAGTGCCCGAGGTGCATGCAGTGTGACACCAAGTTTGATTTTCTCACCAGGAAGGTGAGCTGGGCGGGTCAGGAGGGCGGCCCAGGTGGGGTGCGGGGGCGGGGCCCCTCGAGCCCGCGCTGTGCGGGGCGCTCACGCCGGTGCCGCCTCGCCAGCACCACTGCCGCCGCTGCGGGAAGTGCTTCTGCGACAAGTGCTGCGGCCAGAAGGTGGCGCTGCGGCGCATGTGCTTCGTGGACCCCGTGCGGCAGTGCGCCGGGTGCGCGCCGGTGTCGCGGCGCGAGGCAGACTTCTACGACCGGCAGCTCAAGCTGCTGCTGAGCGGTGAGCGCCGGGCGGGCGGGTGGGACTCCGTCGGGTCTCCCCAGGACCTGGCAGCCCTCTCCCCCACCCCCTGCCACCTCCTGGCAGCATCGGGCCGGGCTGCCCTGGGGGTCCCCTGGGGGCGGGTCGGCGCCCTGCGATTCGGGGGAGCCCCAGGCGGCGCCTCTGGCCTCCGGCATTGCACCCCGACCCCGTCACGCCCTTCCCGCCGCCACCTCGCCCCCTTCTGTCCTCCACACGTCCCTCGCCTGGAGGGGGCGGCGCGGGGGGCTGCCGCGTGCTCACGTCTGGGCCCCTCCGCAGGAGCCACCTTCCTCGTGACTTTCGGGAACTCCGAGAAGCCGGACACGATGATCTGCCGTCTTTCCAGCAACCAGAGGTGAGGGCGGGTGCTTTTCACCTGGCACTGGGTGCCCGGAGCCTCGGGGGGCCGTGGCACGGACGCCTCTGTCGCCGCAGGTTCCTGCTTCTGGACGGGGACGGGGACGATCACCGCGAGATAGAGGTGGCGCGCATCGCCGCCGTGCAGATGCTCACGGAGGGCCTTCCTCCCGGAGGTAGGCACCGCGGGCCGGGGGCTCCCGGCTCCGCTCAGGGGCTTGCGAGGCGCAGAGGAGGTTCCCTGGACGTGGTCTCCGCGCTCTCCCGTCTCTCGCGGCTGGCATCACCCGGCTCCCCAGGGCCTGTGGCGGGGCCCCCAGCTCTGCCGGCCCCCAAGGGCGAGGACGGGGACGGCCCGGCCCTCTCCCCTGAACCCCGCTCCTGGGCCTCGGGTCCGAGCGCGGAGGCTGACCCGACCCCTCTCTCTGATTTCTGACCGGCCTTGCTGTCTTCCGCCTGCCTGCCTGACGTAAAGACACTCTCGCTCACACCAGCCTCCCCGGCAGCCGGCCGGTCGCCGAAGGTCAGCGTGTTTTCGGGGCGGGGGTGGGTGTGGTGGGGCTCCCTGTGAGGCACTCGGGCCTGAGGCGGCCAAACCGTGAAGCCGTCTGTCCCCTGGGCTCGGCTGTTCTCTCCTGAGGGGGAGCTCTGCTCCGCGGCCAGTGCCCGCCGGCCCTGGCCAGGGAAGAATGGGGAGGGGGCGGCAACCTGCTAGTGCGTGCGGCCCGGCCGCCTGGTGGTGGGCCGCTCCTTCCCGACGGGCAGGGCCAGGTGGGCGGGGCCGGGGCTGCTGGCGCCGCGCCCTCTTCTGGCGGCTCCTGGAGCGCAGGGAGCCCGCTCTGCCCGGCTTCCTGGAACCGGTCAGTGCCCAGAACCCTGTGTTGGAGCAGGGGTGCGGGGGTTGGTGGAGGGCAGGGAGGTCCCTGCGCGTGCGCTGTCCACAGCAGCGTCGCCCACTTTCTGTCGAGGGTCGGGCTGAACGTCGACTCCGCCCTGACGGCCACAGGCTCTCAAAATGCAACACAGGCACAGGAGTCAGGGAGGTGTGGTCACGGGCCTGTACAAGCCCCCTTCAGGAGCAGGTGGTGGGCAGAGCGCAGCGGGCTGCCCCAGAGCGGGGGTGGGGGGTTGGCGCCCCTTCAGAGAGTCCAGGGGATGAGCCGGCTGACACAGCTGGGACCACTGCTTGTGAACGTCCTGGGGGCTTGGCACTTCCGGCCGGGTTCTGCGCTGCGGGGACCCCCCAAAGACAGCCTTCCAGGAGCTTGTGTCCTGGGGTGGCCTGTGGTCCCTCCGCTTTGACCCTGGCGCTTGCAGTGGGGTGGGTGTGAGGCCAGCACGACAGGCGAGTGTAGCCTGGGGCGGGGCCTGCTTCCGCCACTGTGCCTCTCGCAGGGTCTCAGCCATGGGCCGCCAAGTGTTTGACCTGGGCCCTGGCCGGCCCTGTAAGCTCAGGGTCGGCCACCAGGCAGCCGCTACCCTGACACAGGCCCCACCGAGAGGCCAGCTGTGAGGCCAGCACCAGGGTCAGGAAGGGGGTGCCCGGGCCGCTGCTTTGGGGCGGCCGGCACCCTGGTGCTCGAAGCCGCTTGGGCCATCCTTACCTTGTTCCCACTCCAGGAGGCAACGCGAGGGCCACAGGCATGACCCTGCAGTACACGGCCCCGGGGGCGGAGGGGCTGGCGCAGCTGACGCTGACGGCCGGCGAGGACGCCGAGGGCAGCAGGAGGCAGGCGACGGCGTGGCTGGCGGCCATGCACAAGGTACCTCCTGCTCCGCACTCTCCCGCTCCCCGCCCAGCCGAGGCGCCTCCCCCCACCTCAGCCAGGCACACGCCTTTCTTTCTGGTCCCCTTGCAGGCGGCCAAGCTCCTCCACGAGTCTCGGGACCAGTAACTCCACACAGGCTGGACGGTCCGCTTGGGGCAGCAGCACCTGCTCTCGGGCGCACAGGCACGACTAACCCTACCAGTGCTGGAGACACAGCCGAGCGCTCGGAGCCTGCCGAGGGCGGCATGCACACCGTCGGTTGACGCTGAGACCGTTTGCGCTTTAGAACCTGTCCCTTGTTGATACCTAACTGCGGGGGAGAGGCCGAGCTGCACTACTGCTAATACTCTCTACCTGTTTTTACGAGTGCCCACGTTTACTAGAAGGTTCTGGTCCCCTGATGTTCACTGGTTCTTCCACAGACGTGACCCGGGCAGTGGTCACCGGCCTGATTTGTACTGGTGCGCTTCTCACACTGCCCACTCAGCGTGTCACTAACCCAGGGCCACGAGCAAACCTTTGGTACTTCACTGGGGAAGGAGCATGCTTTATATTTTGTACTTTCACTTACTATTTCACTTTAACTGTACAACAATTTGTATATAAAGCTTACGATTAAAACTTATTTTGAAAGTAAGGATCAGGCCTTGCCTCTCTGTGTCCAGACAACCCGAGCTTCCCGCTCAGCTCCGGCTCCAGAACACAAGACTCGAAGCTGCCCGTGAGAGACAGCGGTTTACTGCGTGCATGCACACGGCCTCAGCACAGGCTGCCTGCGTGTGCTCACTTCTCGTGAGCACACTGTACAGCCGGCGCTCCACGGCTACACACGTCCACACGCAAATCACACACGAGACTCGCACATGGGAACAAAGCTCAGGGCCTGGACTTTAATGAGAAGAAAACATTTCCAACACGGGTCTGACAGTTTTCAGTGGTTTAGTCAAAAAATACTTCTGGTATATAAAAGCCAATACGTACAGTTCAAGTCTCGGGGCAGCGCCTCACTACGTCTGGAACCAGGGCAGAGGGACCGGGGAGTCTGGGCGTCCCCTATCCACGCGCCCCGGCCCGCACAGTGCCCAGGAGGGGCGGGGCACCGGGAGGCTGCGGGAAGGCGCGCTGTGTGGAAACCTCTGGCCCGGCGGTGTCCCGTGGTCCTAGGTCCCTTGTGCCCGTGGCCTGTGGGTGACCTAGACCGAGGCCTGGAGCGGGAAAGGAGCCCACACCTCAGACACCCCCGCTCCACACAGGGCTCCTGTGGTGATGAAAAGAAATGCACGTGAGGATGGACAAGGTGCCGGGTTTCTGACATCCGGTGGACGGGAGGGCGGAGCTCCAGCGAGGGGCGCACCTCACGGCAGCGGCAGGCTCTCTGGGGGGCTGGGGCAATACCGGGGGTGGGGGGGCCTTGGAGCCCACGTTCTAAGAGCGTCGTCTTCACTGGCAACCAATCGGGGGTCAACGAAAGGGTAATCTTATTGGCAACAAGGGTGGTGGTTTAGAAAGCTGGGTATTTATTTGGATTTACAGTAATTGGCAAAATTCAGTCTCCTTGAAGGTGAAGGCCTCTCTCTCAGCTGAGGGCAGACCCTCACCCAGGGGTCCTCACACCGCGGACACGGTCTGCTGCGGGAGCCCCTGAAGCTGCGTCCAGTGTCCACTTCCGGGAGACGGCCGAGTCAGCCCGAGCCGCTCCCCGCCGCTGGCCAGCCTATGCGGTGCTGCAGGGGGCGCTCAGGCCAGCGTCCGCTGTCGGGGTTTGATCCGTGGATACAACTGGGAGGCAATGGACAGGACTTAGGATGAGGGGACAACCGCTGGGCAAGAGCCCTGTGCAGAGGCCAGGCTGACACTCAGAGGCCACCCTCCTATGGAGACACCTCCCGAACACCTAGAGGCCCTGCGCCTTTTTCTCTCAGGGCACTCGGGACCACTTAAGATACCGGTACTGTCTGTAAGGCCCCCAAAGGTGCCTGGCAGGTGTCCAGTGACTGCGGGATAAGAGCAGCTACCAGCCCACTGGACGTGGAGCACCCGGGAGCAGAACACGCCGTGAGCAGCCCTCATCAAGGGGCTACGGCCTCCCCACAGGCTTCCCCCAGGAGCAGATGTCCCCCGACCTCCTGGGCTCCCCCGGGGTCTGACTCAGGCCCCGTTCCCCCGCCCCCCACTCCCCCCCAGGCAGTAGGAGGGCTCCAGTGCAGCCTTACCCCCAGCAGGTTCCTGGGCACGTAGCCCTCCCGGTCCCCAAGGCGAGCCCACCACCAGTCGGTCTCGACCTCGTCCTTGCGCCGCAGAATGGTGAGCGCGTCCCCTTCTCGGAAGGACAGCTCATCGCTGTTCTGGGCCTCATAGGCCCACAGGGCGTACACCACGCCTTTGTTCATCACGCCCAGCTTCTCCTGCACGCCTGTGACAGGAGAGCCAACAGTCAGGTCTGCAGGACAGGCTGCTGAGGGCCCGTGCCAGGCCCGGAGATGCCGCTGGCCTCGGGCAGCTCGCCTGGGCGCAGCGGAGCGCTTAGAGGCTGGGCCGGCTGCTGCCCCCCGAGTAACGCCACCAGTCCCTTCCGTGTCCCAGCAAGAGGCTGCGGCAGAAGTGTCATGTCCAGAAGCAAAGGTGCGTTCATGCCAAGTTCCTCCAGTCATGTCTGACTCTGCAACCCTAAGTAACGCAGCCCGCCAGGCTCCTCTGTCTACAGGATTCTCCAGGCAAGAACACTGGAGTGGGTCGCCGTGCCCTTCTCCAGGGAGGAGAAAAGGTGTTGTTTCTTAGGGTGAAACTTACAACCCACAAGCCCATGACTGAAGTCCCGTGTGCCACTCTTGGCAGCGGGAAGCACGGTCCACCAGAGTGACAGGCCGCTGCCTCCCCCGCACAGCCTCTGTCCTGGGGCTGGGCCTGGAACAATGCCCTTCCGGGTGTCATAGTCCCCAGGGTCCCAGGCAGGCTGGGTCCCTGGGTGCTCCAGTGTGGCATGGACAGCCTGTGGTTGTTTAGCCCACAGAATTGACGCTCCAGCCCTGCCAAAAACGGCTCAAAGCAGAGGAGTGCGGCCCTCACCCACGGGCTGCACAGGGTGGGGACAGGAGACCATCCGGGACACCGCCCTCAAGACCTCGCTCCGGGCCGCTCTGTGCCCAGGGCATCCTGGCCTCCCTGTCCCCCTCCTCTGCCCAGAGAACACCTGGCAGAAAGGGGAAGACTTTGTTCTGAGCAACTCGGCATGGAATCCTGACCATGAGGATGTAACAGGTCTTCAGGGATGAGCCCAAGGGCCGGGGTGACCTCTGTTCCCAGGACACAGGCTGGGCTTCCCCAAGGGTGCACCCGGGGCTTCTCTTGGCCCAGGCAGCGGCATGGCCTGTGCCCAGCGCGGCCCAGGAACGGCGCCCAAGGGCCCGTGCCCACGCCCCTACCGTATAGAAACTGGGAGCACTGGATGTAGCCCTCCTCCATCTCCTCGCACTTGTCCGCCGCTGTCTCGATGTCACTGATGGTGGAGGCGAAGATGGCGGCGCCGCTCTCCACCAGCTGTTTGCAGAGGTGGACGCTGTTGCAGGAGGCGGCGCAGTGCAGGGGCGTCCTGGGGGGACACAGGGAGGCCTCACATCCTGCTGGCGGCCTGCAGCGTGCGCTCACCGTCCAGCCAGCTGCCGTGCTACTGCCTCTGCAGGGGCCTGGCTCTACTCCCACTTTTAGAACGGACACACAGACCATACATGCACACACACTGCCCCACATACGCCACACCCACACCCACTTCTGAAAAGGGCCTCGAAAGGCTGGGTGGTGAGCGCACCAAGAAGCAACCTGTGACCTGGGTGTTTGTGGTGTGACATGACCGTGTCCTCGCTCTGGGGACAAGGCCCTCAAAGCAGCTGTGATGGTAACGGCCGTACGTTACCATGATATAAAGAAACAGATGTTGACAGGTGGCAGCGCAGACTGTGGCCTGAGGCTCACAGTCAAGGGCGCAGGTTCCTCCACACAGGCTTTCTGGCCACTTGAGAACAAACGGATCAGCAGAGGCTTAGCTTGCGTTCTGTGGTCAGCCGTGTGACGGGCGTGACCACAGCGGAGCCTCTAGCAAAACCAGCGCGAGAACGGAGGCCGGGAGGACGTGCAGCCCCGGGACGCGGGCCATCTGTCTCCTCTCCTCCTCTGCCCCCATGCAAGCCGGGGCCTCACCAGCCGTCGCTGTCGGCGGCGTTCACGTTGACCCCGAAGTCCAGCAGGAACCGCACGATGTGGTGGTGCCCAGCGCAGACGGCGTTGTGCAGGGGGGTGATGCCCTCGTCATTGGGCTTGCTGGGGTCCTCCACCTGCAACATGGGACATGGCATGTGAGCCCCGCCGGGGGCCGCCAGGGCCGCTGCCCCACACAGGCACGCGCTCACCTCGTAGATAACCCTCTGCACCAGGTCGAATTCCCCCTCCAGAGACGCGTCCAGAAGCAGCGCCAGTGGGTTGAAGCGGACCCGCAAGCCGTGTCCCGTCCGCTCCGAGTTGGGCTTCTTCAGGTTGGTCCGCTTGTTCTATGGGGAGGAAGCGTGCTTTGGATTTCAAAGCGACCCCACGCAAGCAGGCTGGGAGCGGAGGGGAGGAGGCAGGAGGACGGGTCCTAGAGCCCGAGGCGGAGCTCCACCCGCAGAGCCTCCAGCTGCAGCCCCATGAGTGAGAAGGGGGCACTGCAGACCAGCCTGCGCCTGGCTCCCAGGGGCATCCCTGTAGACGCCAGAGGAAGGGGGCGAGGGGAGCCCCTGAGCTGAGCAGCTCCCCCTGCGAAGGGGCGCAGGCGAGGGGCCTGCCTCCCTCTGCTCCTTCAGCGCTGCTCTCCCCCAGCGCTCTGTTTAGAAGGGTCTCCTCCCCTCGCTGCCTGCCCAGATCCCAGTGCTGGCCCCCTTACTCAGGAACCCTTGGGCCCCCAGGGCGAGGCTGGCCCCACTGCCCGGCACCACCCAACCCAGGTGTATCCCCGACAAGCTCTGGCTGTCTGGCCAGGAAGCCGGTGCCCTGGTCTAGGTCTACACCCACCGTGGAGGCCGAGGGCAGCGGCACAGCGAGTGACGGGGGCGCCTGCTCCTCCCCTGGAGAGGGGGCCTCGGCCCCAGGGCTGGGGACCTGCTCGGTGGACGGGGCCGTGGCCACGTTGTTGTTGTCGTCCTCAGCTGGCTCAGCTGTCTGGTGGGTGTTCGGGGGACAGAGCAGGCCCTCGGGTTCGGGGGAAGGGAGCCGGTTGTCATTGGCATCGGAGGCGGGGGCGGGCTCGGCAGGGAGTGGGGCCGTGGGCGGGGCGGGGCCAGCCTCGCCCAGGTTCCCGTTGGCAGTGGCATTCCCATTGTCCACGTCGGCCAAGGAGCCCAGGAAGTCCTGCGAAGGGCTGGGCTGGTAGAAGGGGGCACCCTCCATGCCGCCAGCCAGCGTGTTGAAGCGCTGGTACAGCAGCTTCTGGATGTTGGGCCCGCCGGGGCCCTCGGGCTCCGTGATGGAGCTGCGCTTCTTCAGGGGCCGCGGCGCGTTGGCCAGCTTCCTGCGCAGGGCCTCCAGGTCGGCGTCGCTCTGGTAGCGCAGTGGCGAGTGCACGATGGGCGTCAGCTTGGTGGGGCTGAGCGGCCGCGGCAGGCTCTCCACGGCGGCCCCGTCCCCGGGCGGCGCGGGGCTCTCGGGCTCCGGCTCCTTCTCGGCGCTCTCGGCAGGAGGCGGGGGCTGCGTGGCGCCCGGGGCCAGCGAGCCGTGGAGGAAGGGCAGCGGGGACGGGGACGTGGAGCCAGACGGCAGAACCGGCTTCCCGTACACTGGGGAGACAGGCCCGGCACTCAGCACCTGCCCGCCAGAGGCCGCTGCTGTGGGAACCCGCCAACCCCTCCCTGGGGAGGGAGACTCTACTTGATTGGTGTGTATGCAATCAGGGCTTTTTCAGATGAAAAAAAGAAAAAGGCTGCAAACTGGCCTACCCACCCTCAACAGGCACTTGCTGTTTGCTGGCCAAGGAGAACCACGTGACCCTGGGACTGTACCAAATGGCGAAGACCACAGGCCGCCTCAGGCAGGAAGGGCCCCCTGTGGCCCTGGTGCACCTCGCGCCCCCAAGGTCAGAACCTGCCACAGATCAGGGCTGGCATGTCCACCTAGGACCCCCTGGGCCCCTGTGGGGAGCCTGGAGATTCTCAAACTAGATTCTGGAAATTGCAGCCCACATGGAAGAACTCTGAGGAGACCCCAGACGCCCCGAAGCCCAGATCCCGCCGCCCAGGAGGAAGCATCATCAGCCTCCGCACGCAGGAGCCGAGTTCTGTTCTCACACCCGCCTCCCCAGGAGACCGGGGCGGACTTCCCCGCACCCAAACCAGGGCTCTTCGTCCCTGTGGGCACTGCAAGAGGATTCCAAAGCAGCGAGACCCTTCCCGCACATCACTCCCGGGGCCTGGCCAAGCGACTGCTAGGGGCCAGGGGACGAGGTCCAGGCAGACCCCACGCTGCCAGCTCCCAGGTAAGGCCTGCACAAATCACTACAGAGCAGGAGAAGAGACAGCAAATCCTGAGGTGTCAGCTTTCTACGGCCTGGGTTTCCTGAGTAATGTGGGCAGGTGGGCTCTCAGACGGGAAGTCAGGGAGCTGGGGTCTACCGGCAGAACCACTCTGTGTATGTCATCTTTATCGCCCTCTCACACAGACGCCCACAGCCACACATCACTCACTAAGAATCAAGTCTAACCCTAAACAGCCTGTGGCCCGGAACTCAGGGTACAGACTGGCATTTTCTGAAGTAGGATTTCCCAGCCCCAGGAGAAGGAGTACACGCCCACATACCTGCTTTAACCGACTTATTCGTGGCGCTGTGCGCTGCTGGCTGGTAACTCTTGGGCGGTGTGGCTTGCTGGAGGTACATGGAGTATATGGAGCTTGAGTTCACCGTCTGGGGCCCTTTCCTGGGGGACTGTGGCCTCGGCCCTTTGTCAGCCAGGAAGGGCCTAATGGCCACGGTCAGGGGGAGCTCGGGTTTGCCGTCTCCGGCTGGAAAGGCAGGCAGCCCTGCCGGCGGGTATGTGGGACTTGGGGGCACAGAAATCCTCTGCTGAATCTGCTGCGAGGAGCCCGGCTGGTGCGGGCCACCCGCAGGGGGCAGCGGGGCGGGTTTCTGCCGACCGGCAAGGCCTGCGCTGGGCCTGGGCAAGCTGCCCTCCTTCCTCCTCTCCAGGGAGTTGGTGGAGCCCGGGCCCACAGGGGCAGGACTTGGGTACGTCCCGTAGCTCGGGGGCAGCGGCTTGCTGACACCAGGCAAGGGGGGCGGCACTTTACCGATCTCCATGCCCTGAATCAAGACGTTAGAGACAAACGCGAAGTCAGGTTTTGACAAGTTCAGCACGTTTTCACCCAGGGACTGTCCTCCTTCCAAGGGGCCTGTGAGCAGGCGGGGGGCACGCCGAGGGGGGCACACAGCAGGGGGACAATCCTGACCACCAGCCTCGCACACACACCCAGCTCAGGTGCTCAGGGTCCTGAACTCCTTCAGACTTGGGGACCACGTGGACACTAACAGGCTTAATTTGCCTCATGACACCTCCTACCCCTTAGACGAAGACGAAGGCTAAAGAGGGGTGTGTTCAGCTACGGTACGGGCTTGTTTGTGTTCTGGACAAAGACGGATGGCCTACCAGCTTCTCCGGGGCACTCAGGGCTGACAGGGGCATGGGCTGGCTAGAGACGGCCCCCTGCTTGAGTGGCCCCTCGGCACTCGCGTCCTTCCAGTCCACGCCGGCGATCTGCGGCGGTCTCACCGAAGAGCTAGAATTCTGTTTCAAGGTTGGCCAGTTTCCATCATTGGCTTGAAAAGAACACAGAATTTAAGTAAAACTTTTCTTGAAATTAGTTTAACCAACGTAACAATAACCCTCTGCCAGAAGCAAAAGAAATCACCTCTGAGACACCACACTCTGATGGGGCCGCACGGGCAGCCTCTGCCAAGGGGCCTTGCCAGCACCCACGTGGCTCTCATGCGTGCAGAGACTCACGACCAAGCACACGGATGCTCCACCCCCGGCGGGGGGCCAGAGGGCTGGAGAAACACTCTCAGCTCCCATTGAAATACAGGTCAAACCCGTTACATCAACACCAATAAGTAACATAAGCGCTGGCACTTGGTTTTCAAACACTATTTACATTTACAATTACACACAGCAATAAAAAAAAATTTATCTTTTGACTTCGTAACAGGTTTGACTTGTACTGCTTCCGGGATTAAAAGAAAAATTTGACTTTAGTCTGTTAGAAATTTCCATCCTCTGAAAATAATTCATGATCACAGGAGAGAGGTACAGTTCCCAGTGATTGGAGGAGCAGGCCATCAGTCTGCTGCAGTGATCAGAAAACCAGTGAACCCAGGTTTTCAGGAAAGTCACTGAAAAGGCACACTTTTTAACAGTGTTTTCCAAACTGATAAAGGGTGCAGAAGCGTCCCCTGGTGGTACAGGCTGGCTCTCAGGGAGTGAGGGTCAGGCCTCTCTGCAGTGGCAGGGGCTAGACTGGAGGGGAAGAGGGACGCCCGGGTCACTGTCCAGACCCTCCTGCCCCCTGCCAGCACGGCGGGGGCGGCTGAGGGGCGGCTGGGCGACCACCCTCCCGGACAGTGCTCTGCTGCAGCTCACACTGCACCTGGGGAGAGGGGAGGCGCGGCCTCACACAGCCTGCAGAAGGCCTGAGGGCGCCGGGCGGCGGCACCTCCGAGGCAGAGTCTGCCTGTGGCTGCAGCATCGCGCGCCCTGCCTCCCTGCCCAGCCTGGCTGCCAGCCCTGGTGAGCACTCCCCAGGCCTCAGGCCAAGCCAGCCCCTTGCTCTCGTGGGCCACGCCGCTCCCCGTCCAGAGATGTGCGCTCTAACCCCCCTCGGTGTCATCAGGCTGGGCCGTGTGGGCCACAGACGCGCAGTTTCACCAAGGATGCACCGAGGGCAAACCCCAGGCTAAGGGGCAATAAACAGAGCTGACTCAGGAGGGGGCGGCTGGCCTCGCTAAGGGTCAAAGGAAACGGGGCTGCCAGCTGCTCCTGAAATGCCAGACCCATGGGAGAGTTCGTGGAAATCAGGCACAAAGGCACTGGAGAGGGACGAGGACTTCTCCTTCTTCAGCATGAGGCAGGAGGTACAGAAGGAAGACCCATCTATTTTTGTTATCAACGGTCAACCATCTATACGTGTGATGGGAGATTCCCACATGAAGCGAAAACTAAAAGCCTCATGATGAACTCAGAAAATCATCTTAATTCTGTAAAAACAAAACCAGAACACCCCTGCTGGGCTGACACCTGTCAGGCCCCTCCTGAGGAGGTCTGGGTTCTGGCCCAGCCTAGACGCCACTCCTGCCCGGGAGGCAGGGACCGGCCACGTGCAGCGGCCTTCTGGTCAGGTCTGAACGCGGAGCAGCCTTTGTCAGTTTGGAAGAACTGCAGATTCAGCAGCATCACCAGAGCTCCCCAGCGGGCCTGCCGGCCAACATACGCTTTGCAAACGGGCTTGTGGGGCGCTGCGACGAGCCGCGCTCAGGCCCGACGTCGAGATCTGACACTGTCCACAAGCGGGTCACTCTGGGCTGACCACGGCCATCTGTGCGACAGGGAACCAGAAGGACAGCCGACAACACATTAGAGTCCCCGGAACCTTCTCACCGCGGCTCTCCGCCTGGGCTGTGGGCTGGCACGGGGCCCCTGCACCCACTCGCCCTGCAGCACGGGGCGGGGGGGGGGGGAGGGCAGGGCCACAGCCGAACCCTGGGGACACGGCCTCCCGGCCCCATGGGGGGCTCCTCCGGGAGGCTCCGGCCAGGCGGACCAGCGCACGCCCACGAAGAGGAGGGAATCGCGAGCCACCGGCAGCTCGGGCAGGCTGGCAACGTTTAAGCTGAGCAGGAGCTGGCTGTGCTAATTACCTGCCACTGGACCCAATGATCATCTACTCCCACCATCGGGTGGGTCAAACTATAAATAACAGCTTATCAACGAAAGCTGCCACTCAAGTTTCATGCAGATTACGTGTGCCGTGTGGCTTCTGAGACATGGCCACGAAGGGACCTGTGCCAGGGCACGTGGCCCAGGAGGGCTGGGGACACCTCGTCCCACCAGGGTCAGGGTAAGCCCCGGGTCCTCCAGCGGCGTGGCCGCTCAGACCAGGTGCCAGGCAAGCAAGCAGCAGTGCACAGACTGACTGATCGCCACCTGTGAAGACCCCAGAATGGAGGCCCGGCCGCTGGCGGTCCTGCTGTCACGAGTGACGAGCGCGGCTGCACCTGCACTGTGACCTCCGTGACGGGTGGCCCCTGCCGCGACGTCCCACTGCCGCGGCACCGTACGCATCAGGGTCACACATGCACTCTTACTGGGCTGTCTTCCTCTGAGAAAGGAGTGTGGACTCTCCATGGAGACCAGGGCTGTGCTCGGCTGAGAAGCCGGGGCGCTGCAGGGACCCCACGTCCTCAGGGAGTTTATGCACTGCACGCAGCCAGGGGCCTGAGTCCAGTCACACCATACAGCTCAGGGCGGCGAGGGCCAAAGGGCTGGTGTGTGGAGTTTTTGATGGACGGAGCCCGTGCTGATGGGGCAGGCAGAGCAGATTGGTGCGGCATGTGCCGCAACCTCTGCGGCACCGGGGACCAGTGTGTGGAAGACAATGTTTGCACGGACCAGGAGGTGAGGGATGGTTTCGAGATGGTTCAAGCACATTACACTTATTGTGCACTTGTTTCTAATCTCATGTTGCCGCTGATCTGACAGGAAGTCCTAGCCCATGGCCCCAAGGTTGGGGACCCCTGAGCTACAGGGCTCTGCCCCTAGAGAGGCAGCTGGGTCAGGACAAGCAGCAGCCCGGCTGCAGGGAGGTGCCCCTGCCGGCCACCGAGTGCCCTCAAGGGAAAGAAAACCTGTGGTGGGAGAGACCCAGGTCTTAACTAAGCTGTGTTTTGAACAACCAGAATAAGGATGCTGAGTCCAAGAAAGGGCCCGCTCCAGTCTCAGGATGGTCATCACCGTGGTGGCGCACAGCTCCTTGAGGGACACTTCACCGGGGCTGGAGTACGAGGTGGGGTCCCTCCGAGGTCCCTGCCCCCCTGCTCTCCCCAGAAGAGGGCCAGGGCCACTCACCGGATTTCGACCTTCCGTGGGCAGCGCTTGAGGCGACAGTGAGGGACTGGGGCTTCACCGGGTCTCCGGGGGCAGGGCAGCTGCCAGCGCTGGGCACCTGGATGTATGGCCCCACCGCCGCCACCCTGCCGGGCGCACTCAGGGGCGACTGGGGCGATGACGTGCCATTCACGCGGCTCAGCTGCAACACGGAGAGAAATGAGTCAGGAGAACTGTCAGCCTAGTATGACGGACGGCTCAGACCTAAGCCACGTGTAGGAAGCTGCACCAGCCTGGGAGCCCAGTGCCTAGAAAGGGTGGGGCCTCCGGAAAGGGCCCTGGCCCAGTCCTGCATGGGTGGTGCCCCGACAACACCGACCTGGGTGTGAGGGGAGACAGAGCAGCCCCCGGGGACCCCCTCGCCTGGGCGGGCAGAGAGGCGTCATCAAAGCCTGAGCTCTGGGCCTGGCTTCAAACCCTGATCTCCCGCTTAGTCACGTGCTGCCGTGGGCAAGTGATTGAACGTCTCTGAGCCTCTGCGGCCCTGTCTGAAAAGCTGGGGGAAGGGCTGTCACGAGGACTGAAGGAGACACCCAGGACACAGTAACAGAGTCTGGACGGGTGAGACTCTGAGCAGCTCCCTGAAGGCAGCTCTGCCCTTCTCAGCAAGGACACTGGTCCCGGTATACTGCCCCACCACAAAAGTGTGCGAAAGAGATCTCACAGGAAGACACGGACCCTTAGAGTTCCTCAGACAGGCTCTAAGTGAGACTTCCATGCCTTTCCTCCAACTGTTTGCAAAAGTCTGCATGCATGAGCATGTGTCACTCCGGAGAAAGGGTCCATGATTTTTTTTCTAAATTATTTTTATTTATTTTTGTTGCTGCGTGTGGGTCTTTACTTGTGGTATGCAGGATCTAGTTCCCTGACCAGGGATCGGACCCAGGCGCCCTGCACTGGGAGTGTGGAGTCCTAACCACTGGACCACCAGGGAAGTCCCAGGGTCCATGATTTTGACAGCTGCTCAAAGGTGCCAAAAACCTTTGGGTTGGAGACACATCTCTGCAGGACCACCAGCCTCTCCAGGGAGATGCCCTGATGTATCAGGTTCAGTAAGCAGTAATGTCTGTATAGCCGCTTGGGATGGTTAATTTTACCCATCAACATGGCGCGGCTGTGACGGTATTTTTAACATTTAAATCAACAGACTGTGAGTAAAGCAGATTGCCCTCCATAATGTGGCTGGGACACCCCATCAGTTGAAGGTCTTAAAGGCAAAGACTGAGGTCCTTGGAAGCAGGGAGTTCTGTGGAAAGATGGCCTCAGACCCAGGCTGCAACACCAGCAACTCCCTGGGTTCTTCAGGCCGTAGGCCAGCTGCACAGAGCTGGGATGCGCCAGCCTTCACACCTGCCCAACAACTCCTTACAACGAGCTGACTGACTGCTCAATCTCCACGCAGGGTGCACAGAGGACTGACCCACCGTAAGCAAGCGTGGAGCAAGGGCACGCCTCCTCGCCCACGGTCTCTGTGTTGTTAATTCAGAGAAATGGGAGCCATTATCTGAAATCAGGGCGTTACACATATGAACCACTGACCTTTAAGCACTGGTTAAAAGACAACAGTGCAGATTTGTAACCCAGGGCCTCTTTAGCTAGGAGCACTAAGCATGAGGCCCATGGGAGCGGTGGCACCCGTCCTCCTCTGGGCCTCCTCCCCCACCCCACTAGGAGAGCCCCTGACGCCCAGCCCTCGCCCCCTGAGCTGCCTAGAGGATGCCGGTCCACCACGAGAGCAGCACTCAGTGAGGATGAGGGGCTCCTGGAGCACTGTCCCAGCTGCCGGGCTGCCCGCTCCCCTTCCACTGCCGAGGGGTGGGGCTGGTCAGCTCTGCACCCTGCTCCCCTGGAGCCCGCAGCACCGCTGGGGGAACACAGGGCCAGCCAGACACCACACAGAGTGGTGCCCATCCTCCCATACGCTCCCTGTGATACAGACACTCATGAAGTGCTGGAGTAACAGCAAGACTCGGGGAGCTCTACTGACTACAGGGCTGGAAAACATGAACACGGGCCCTGGGATGTGGAGAACCACCAGAAGTTACACAAGGAATGAAGTACTGACCGGAAACACACCCATGTTACAGTTAAACAGAAACAGACTAGGTACAGAACAGTGTAAATGACGTTAAGTGAAAGTGACTCAGTCGTGTCCGACTCTTTGCGACCCCATAGAGTCCATGGAATTCTCCAGGCCAGAATACTGGAGTGGGTAGCCTTTGCCTTCTCCAGGGGATCTTCCTGACCCAGGGATAGAACCCAGGTCTCCCACATTGCAGGCGGACTCTTTACCAGCTGAGACACAAGGGAAGCCCAAGAACACTGGAGTGGGTAGCCTACCCCTTCTCCAGCGGATCTTCCCAACCCAGGAATCGAACTGGGGTCTCCTGCATTGCAGGTGGATTCTTTACCAACTGAGCTATGATGTAATTCCTACAATTCCATTTTCAATTAAAAATTGAATACCTTTCTGTCTATATTAAGCAAAAGACTGGCACCATTAGCAAGTATCATCCCTGGAGAATGAGGAGGACAGCAGGATGTCCAAGTCTCCTTTAAACATTTCTGTTCTGTTTTAGGGCCTTCCCAGGTGGCACTAGTGGTAAAGAACCCGCCTGCCAACGCAAGAGACATAAGAGACACAGGTTCGATCCCTGGGTTTTGAAGATTCCCTGGAGGAGGGCACGGCAACCCACTTCGGTATTCTTGCCTGGAGAATCCCATGGACAGATGAGCCTGGTGGGCCACAGTCTACAGGGCTGTAAAGAGTCAGACACGACTGAAGCGACTTAGCACATACTGTTTTAACTTTCTTCCAATGAGTATTCATTACCTTTGAAAGTCAAAATACTAAATAAAGATTTTTAAAAAGCACTAACCCCTTACATAGCACTTTGCTCAAGAGTTTACAAAGCCCTTCCATATGGGTTACTTCTAAGAATCCTTACAGCAACTCTCAGTTCACAGTAAGTACATCAGGCTACACAAGGTCAAGGACTCTATGCGCACAGCCAGAGCCAGCACCGTGACTCCAGGGCCCAAAGCTCCCCAGTGGAGGGAGACAGAGCCGCCTGGGGACGGTGCACGGTGAGCAGCAGCAGTCTGGGGTGCGGACAGGATGGCTTGATTCCACACACCAGGAAACAACTGTGTCTTTGGGAATAAGAACTTGTGCTCACTTTGGCAGCACATATACTAAAATTGGGAACAAGAACTTACTTCTACTGTCATTTTTTATGGTTTATGGCCAATTCGTGTTCTATCAGCTATGGCAGTGGGGGGCAGCAGGATGGCCTTACGGCAAAGATGTACACTCTGAGGATGAACCATTTTCAGTGTTTTATCTCACAGAAATATTTTCTTTTTCACATGCCTGAATTTTCTTTCCGTAAAGACGTTCACGCAGTTCGTTGATCCGCTTGTCCATCATGGCCACCTCCATGTTGCGCTTATTCAAGAGTTCCTTCTGCTGCTGGAGCTTTGAATTCTGTTCCTGGTTGAGCTGATTACGAATCTGCAGAACAGAAAATACAATGTTTATGATTTGTTTTCATTAAAAGGTCAAATTCTCATTGTTAGGGGGATTAAAAAAAGGAAGAAGAAAAAAAGCAACATTTGGTTCTTATGTGTATTTACATATAGGCATCATCCCAGGTGCTAAATATTTTACAGGTACAGCATGGATGAAGCCGGAATGTAATTCTTATGGAACAAAAAAAGAGAAAATATCTGCAAATGTGTCTTCAAAGTGTACAGAAGGACTAGTACCTGTAATGACAGTGGGAAACAGGCCTGTGGTCCTAGGGAATTGGGGTGGGAGGGCCACTTCAGTGATCCCATCCTGGACATGTCGAGGGACCCAGGGAGAGGTGTCTGGTTCTGCCCCATGCATGAAACCCATGGATGGTCCGAACACCAAACTGAAAGTTCTTCTATCATTTTTTAAAAACCGCTGCACACAAACTCTTAATTGTGGCATGTGGGATCTAGTTCCCTGACCACGGATCGAACCCAGGCCCTCTGCACTGGGAGCTTGGAGTCTCACCCACTGGACCACCAGGGAAGTCCCTTTTATGTTACTTTAATGGGTTAACCAGTACTTTAAAAATATGAAATGGAGAATAGAAAACATCACAGTGCACTGTGCACAGGAGGTTAATAAACACTGTCGTGTCAAACTTTCAGATGCATACAGGTACCAGCACATACACACTGCTACCAGACAGGAAGTAACATGTACTTTTTAACCTTGACTGCAGTCAAAAAGTTGGAAATGTATATAAATAAATATAAAACATTCATCACATTTCACCAAAAAACTTCTTAAAAACTGTACTTTTAAACAATTGCTTAAAAACATAAAAAGTAATAAATTCTTATAACATTTTATTTCATGTCATTTTAATATTGTAATATTTATATTACAGAACTTAATGGCAGCCACCAGTCAGTTTACTCCCTGTGTTTAAAAGTCCCCATTTCGTAAAGTGATAGAATCCTTTTTCTAGCAAGTGCTAACAGAAGCACAAAACTTGCTTGACAGACGACCTGCGGCACGGTACCTCCTGAGGGCCACTAACGACCGTGTCCTCCCGACACTCACCCTGGCCCCAGTGTGACTGGGTCAGCCATGGGGGTGGGGCCTCCATGGTGGGGTTGTAAGAGGAGGGAGAGAAAGCAGAAAGGGTGAGGACGCAGCAAGAAGGTGGCCAGGAAGGGGACCCTCCCCATGAACTGAGTCTACCAACACTCTGATCTGGGACTTCCAGCCTCCAGAACTATGAGACAGACCTGTCTGCAGTTTTAAGGCAGCCCAAGCTGACAAAGACAAGGATTTAACAATAGGCATCTATCGTGTCAAAATACAGTTTACACAAAGGCCTTAGGTATTATCTGAAGCTTAGTTCTTCACCAGTTCATTATACTGCCAATTAAATTCCTATCAAACCTCTGTATTGAAAACATGGTAAGTGAAAGAAGTCACTCACAAAGAACTACAATTGCATGATTCCATTCATATGAAATTTTCAGAATAGGCAAATCCACAGAGACGGAAAGTAGAGTCATGGTTGCTTAGGGCTAGAGGGGTAGGGAGTTGTGGGGTGATGGCGAAGAGGTGTGGGGTTTCTTTTACAAGTGGTGAAGATATTCTAAAATTGACTATGGTGGTGGATATAGAACTCTATGGAGATACTGAAAACCACTTACTTGTAAACTTTAAATGGGTGTATCATAAACTATGTGAATTATAGCTCAAAGCTGTTCAAAACATTCTTCTGTATTGAATACACTTGGTGCCTACTATTAAATGAGAATTCATTCATTTCCAATTTCTGAGGTTTACAGCCTATATCGGAAGGATGCCCAAGAGAAGGAAGTTTTAACAGAATCATTCCTCAAACTCAGGGGAGTTACCTGAAGCTCCTGGTACAGTCTTTTTAGCTCCACTGCTGCCGGTCCTGTCAGCTTGCCATTGTAAGGCTGGAACCCGTTCAGTTTTCCCTTCTTTAAATCTTCCAATTGTTGACTGAGTTGATCAACTCTTAAAATCGCAGTCTGTACTTCTTGCTTCTTTTCCTGGAACATGGCACTGAACCTTTCTATTTCAGCAGCTATAATTTCCCATCAGTAAAGAAAAAAAACGTAATTAGTTGACTTAGTTTTTTCATGGTAGTTTTCTATTTTTTTGTGATATTTCTTCATTTCTATACCTTTAACTCAACTCTAGCATTATCCTTGGAGAGAAAACTGTGAGGTGCATAATGCAAAACATATTTCAACAAGCCTTTGGAACACGTGACTACTCAGAAGACAATTATTTGCACTATTTATTGAATATTTTAATTTTGAAGAAATTACTTATTTCATTGGCTGTGCTGGGTCTTAACTGTGGCATGTGGGATCCAGTTCCCTGACCAGAGCTTGAACCCAGGCTGCCTGCATTGGGAGCGAGGAGTCTCAGCCACTGGACCACCAGGGAAGTGCCTGAATGTTTTTAAATTAGGGCAAGCGTCCCAAAGCTATGTTGGTCAAGCCACTTAGGAAGCTCAATGCACCACAGACACCACCGTGTGAGGGCAGGACCACCCAAATCTCTCTCGCTTATCACTGTGGCATAAAGGAGGCACTGAGGCTTCTCCGGTAGCTCAGATGGTAAACAATCTGCCTACAATGGCAGGAGACCGAGGTTCCATTCCTGGGTCAGGAAGATACCCTGGAGAAGGGAATCGCTACCCACTCCAGTATTCTTGCCTGGAGAACCCCACGGAGTTGCAGAGTTGGACACGACTGAGCGACTAACACTACTGCTACTAAAGCGGGCACTAACTGAATTGAATACTAAAGGAACAATCCGCGCACACAGTGAGCACCTGTAGCCTCATCGTGGTACGCAGGTAAAACTTGGGCTGCTCAGTTAAAACGGAGCCTCCCTCAGGAGTTGAGTCTTAAGAGGACCCGAGACTTAATCTAAAGGGCGGCTGCAAGCGGGGTAACAGAAGGGTCTCCCTAATACACTGCTAAGGCTGCAGAAGGTCTTCTAGGACCCCGTAGTCTCATCACGCATCCCGGCAGCTGCCGATGGCAGAGCAAAGCTCCAGAGCTTCCCTACAGCGAGCTCTGGCACCAGCTTGTGACTGAGGCGCCTGGAAGCCAGCCTGTCTCACTTGGTCTACGCCTAGGGAGCGTGGGCGCCCTGGGCCGTGGCACGTACACAGATTGCCATTCATGATTTTGCTGTAGTCTACTTGTCCTCTCATGGCACGGATCTTCTTCAGCTTATTTTCCTGGGCTTCAACTCGTTCTTTCAATTTCTGAAGCTTTTCATTTTCAGAAATAGACTGCTGCTGACGGCGCTCCTGTTGCTTTAGAAAATGTAAACGCTGTTCCTACCGAGAGAGGAGAATAGCTAGTTTTGAAAACTGAAATGCACGGTCACTTCTGTACACTATAAAAACAGTTTAAGTGAATTCCACAGGATCTCCTGTCTTCATGAATATTAAAGAAATGCTAGACACCCCCTCATCGCCCTCCTGTGTGAAGCCCAGCAGCCCAGGCTTCCTGCCGTTGGCACCAGCTCTCCTGCGCCTACAGAGCAGCTTCCACGGACCCCTGTTTAACCTCCCAAAGGAAATGAGCACTGACCAGCAGAAGATTTTATACTGAAAAGAGATAAGGTGATTAGTACCGAGATGAACCTCTAATCTGCTAAGTGGCAGGGACATTGGAGGAAGTGCTTGTTTTCTTTAGGATTAGTTCCTTCAAAAGGAATCAAACATCTTATTATCAAAAAAGAACAGGACAGTCCTACAGTAAAAGCATATGTAATATTCCTCAGTAGTTTTTTTTCCCACTCATGTGAAGGCATACGTTCAGGATAACAGTTAGCACTACTTGTGGTCCTAGCCGTATGCATGAATATACCTAAGGAGAGGTTTAAATGTGACTGTGTAGGCACGACATGTGCAACCTAAGGAAGGGAATATGCGCTTAAATATGGAATAACCCGCATTAATTTGAGTTACACTGCTGAAAATATCAAAGATTCCTTTCAATAGCAACACCCCTGAATCAATATTTGGAGAGAAGAAAAGCAGAATTAGAAAAGCTTATGGTGACATAATACCATGTACATTTCATCTTAAAAACATTATTAATGGAATGAATATATCTTCCAATTTACTTAGCTTTTAATTGTTCTTTATTCTTGTATTATTAAAAAATCCAATAAACTTTGCAAGACTAATTTCAAAAACAAGTCCAACTTAAACTATTATTAACATGAACGTGGACAGAGTCCCATGGTCATTCAATAAGTTAAAATAAGTTGAATTGGACCATTGGTCACTAAGAATCTCTCTCTACAGGTAAATCATTAAGAACTTGGGCAGCGACGTCTGCGAGTTCTCTGTGTAGCAGGGTCAGGACATTTAAGATCATTACATCAGGAATCATTCTCAGCCGGCATGCGAGACAGGTCTGATGTTTTAGTCCAAGACTAAACCATTATTCAGAACAGTTTTGAAACCAAGCAGGAGCCTGTGGGGCGATCCTGGGTACAAAAGCCCTTCTATGTCCCCATTTCTGGTTTATAGGAAAAAGGCTTCAGTCTCCTACACCATCCCTGAGTCCAAAAGGCAGACTCAAACAGTCACTAACCAGGGAAATGAGGGAATGCAGAAACAAAGCAGGAGCTATCAGGAAACAGGGTCCTGGTCCCCTCCCCCATCGCCTTCCCGCTCCCCCGGGGATACACTTCACAATGTATCTTGAGCTCCCCTGCAGAAATTTAGGCACCACCCGGGTGGAGGCTGGTAACTCCAGGCTGAGCACAAGACTCCTGGACACTAGCCTGTTATCTTACCACCAACCAATCAGAAGACAGTCACACACTCTACAGTCTTCACCCCAAATTTTGCTTATTAAAAAAAACACATTCCTGAGAACCATCAGTGAGTTTGGATTTTTTGAGCATGAGCCAACTGTTCTCCTTGCCTGGCCCTGCAATAAACCTTTCTCTTTTCTAAACTCCAACATTTCCATTTTGATTTCTTTGGCCTCACTACGGGTGGGCAATAGTTTCAAATCCTGTGACAGAGTTTCAGTGACAAATCTAGTTCTCAGTGTATATAATGAGTGCCTACATGCCCCAAACAGATTCCTTGCAGGGTGGGGTACAGGGAAGCCACTGTCTTTGAGGCCCATGACCAGTGTCTTATCATGGATCGCTGGCTTCCTCTAGAACACTAACGCCAACCATGCCAGCTGAGACAACACCCAGAGGAAAAAGGAGGGGACGATGGAGAGCATCTTTTCTTTCCAAACTTTATCTACAACTGGGTTAAGTTCAACTGCTTCCTGTCCTGGAGGTCTGAGTGTGCAAGTCAAGGGTCAGATGCTCTTGCCCGATACTTCCCCAATGTCAAGAAGCCATGGTGTGCATTTATCATCACAGAAGAGATCATTAGGAGGGACACTGTGTTTACGCTGTGGTAGCATACTTCTACTTGCAAGGGTCAGCCATGGAATCTAAAATAACGCTGAAGAACACTCTTGCTGACCATTCCCCACTGCTGCTTAATAACGTACCTTGGCGACCAGCATCTGCTGCTGGTTTTCAATCTGCTGTTGCTGCCGAGCGGCCATATCTTGGAGTTCTGAGAGGGTAAGTTCAACACGTGGATTCCCAACCTACAGAGAACAAAACACGCTCAGACTGGAATGGATGCTTGTCTGCATCATCATTCTGCTCTAATGTCAGAATGCACACACATCAAGATTTTTAAACAGGTTCCCTAGAAGTTAGAGGAACATAAGTTAGTTTACTTTCTCCTAAGAACCTTTCCTCACTGTTGACCACTTCTATTAAATTTATTTGAGTAAGTAGGGATGTCAAATGTTTAAGAGTACACAAACTAAAAAATAAATGTGCAGGTGATACCTAAAGGCAAATGTCATTTCACTGCCACCTGGTCTCAAGAAGCTGAAATGCATCAAAGATTCTGAAATATAAATATCTCATTAAAAACACCATAGGTATGGCCTACACCAAAGACTGACCCATGATCGACAGAGCATTATCCATATCCAGAGGAGTGGCAACTGATGGAATCTGAAAGCATGTCCCCATCCTGTTAATGACAGGATGCATTTTTATTGTGTTCATCATGAACCTTGCTCTAAAGTAATTACTTTCCACTTATGAACTCATTTAAGCCTTAAAATGACACTCTCAGGCAGAGATCATTACAGCTCCATTCTACAGACGAGAAAATAAGCAGAGAGAAGTTCAAATAATGTGCCCCAGGTCAGTTGCACAGACAGAGAAGGATGCAGAGGCTTGTTCCTGCCCATCTCCTACAGCACCCCCTCTTAGACTGGACGTGTGACGTGCACTGTATCACACAATCTTCACAACAAACTGCAGGCAGACGAGCCCACGCTGCAGAGGAACCCTGGGTAAGGTAAAGGGACACGGCTAAGGACGCAGAGCCGACAAAGGGCCAGAGCTCCGAGTCCAGCCACGCCAGTCTTCCCCCGCCTCCTCCGGCCCTGTGGGTCCCGCCATGCAGGTGCACAGCCCCTCTGTGGCGCTCACTGTCCACCTCCGGGCTCCTCAGTACTCTGAGCCTCTTGGAGCTTTTCATGAGGGTGCCAAGCCCTGTTCCTCCGACTCTGCTGCTGCTGCTAAGTCACTTCAGTCGTGTCCGACCCTGTGCGACCCCAGTCCTCCCCAAATCACATGGTGGTAAGCCCATTCTAGACTCTTAGAAAGTGGAATCAGGATTTAATTAACTGGAGCCCCCATTCTGGTTATCTAAAGTCCTGAGAAAGCAATGTGGACCAAGTCCCTTTTCTAAACCAGATACTGTAAACTGCCAAATTACAGAAACTTCATTTGAGATTTGTTCATTCTATAAAAACACCCCAACTATCACAATGCACTCAAATTTCTGCTTTAATATTAATAAAGTGTTCTAATTTCCACCTACTGAGATTTCTCCAATCACCACAACAAGAAATTTTTAAATTATTTATTTATTTTTGGCTGTGCTCGGTCTTTGCCGCCACGCACGCTTTCTCTAGTTCCGGCAAGCAGGGGCTGCCATCAGTCACACGCACGGGTCTCTCTCTGCAGAGGCTGCTCTTGTTGCGGAGCGCAGGCTCGCGGAGCGCAGGCTCTCGGCGCGTGGGCTCTAGGAGTTGAGGCTTTTGCGAGCTTAGTGTGTCCCATGGCATGTGGAAGCTTCCGGAACCAGGGACTGAACACATGTCCCCTGCACTGGCAGGTGGATTCTTAAATCAGGGAAGTTCAACAAAAGGTATTTTTGAAACTTTCAGAAACGTATTTTCGACTAGGGAAAAATGCAGTTCCTGTAACAAATCTTTCAATTTATATTAATTTCATAATTTTACAACTTGAAGAAAAAAAAAACAAAAACTTAGCTCTTTGGTCTCCCCTCCCCACCAATGGCTTAAAATAACAATGAAAAGAAGACAGAGGAGAAATTGAACTGTTGCTATTCTGATATTTATACTTGTGAACAAGAGCTCTTTGTATGCATTATCTATGTGTGTCTCTAATTATAAAACTAAGATATATTCTATTGACATAAGTAATTCAGATATCATATCTTAGGTATATACTAATACATATTGTACTTTAAAAGAAAATTCCCCTGGTGGCTCAGATGGTAAAGTGTCTGCCTACAATGCAGGAGACCCAGGTTCAATCCCTGGGTTAGAAAGATCCTCTGGAGAAGGAAATGGCAACCCACTCCAGTACTCTTGCCTGGAATATCCCATGGACAGAGGAGCATGGTAGGCTACAGTCCATGGGGTCACAAAGAGTCGGACACGACTGAGCCACTTGACTTTCAAAACATCTATATGTCACATGGGCTAGCTCAACACAAAGCTCTTAATCTGACGTTGAACA